>NC_134405.1:123065214-123665214 GCF_038048845.1 Mixophyes fleayi
AGTACTTTTTTTCTGGATACAACTATGTTACAATGCAAGGAGTACATATTAGTTTATTATTTTGTACATAAGATAAATACTGGCTGTTTTTTCATGTAGCACACAAATACTTGACAGCTTTATTTGTACACCGAAATTTAAAATTGATCAAGAACATACCCTATCCCACCTAGAAATCTGCCATCACATTTTAAATTTGATAAACTAGTAATAGAAGCACAAAATAGCTTCTCAGTAAATGTATACCACCAACACAATGATAATAATTGAAAACATTTTATTCAAAAATATATATAGTATAACGATAAAACATAATCTGGGGTTCTTGTGTAGAATATAGAGAATTAAGCAGTTGTAGGATTTAAAAGCTTAAATGATAACAAAAAAACAGCTGAAACAATTCTCATAGTATATAAAACTCGATGGTACACATCAGATGAAGCTGTATAGATACTTATTACAGTGGTATTTAATTGAATAAAACTTATAGTTCTTTAGAAATTCCAACAACCAGATATGAACTTCTCCTCTGTACCATATAGATGTTATATCCCACAATGTGTCTTATAATTAAGAATTCGGAACTACAGACCAAGACCCTATTAAAACTACTGAAACACACCGGCCTCCTATAGTAGCGAGACTCACAGTACCTGTCTTGACAGCAGCCGTAGACAGCAGTTAGACACGCCGCCCCCTAATAGTAAGTTATACTTACTCAAATGGTCGCTTTGTTACCCAGCCGTGTGGGTAATGATCTTTAAGTCTTGGCAGCAGAAGAAGACAACAGTTTTGCACACATCTCTTCTAAGAATAGATAATGCTTACTCGACCAGTCGCTCAATATGCCAGCAATGTGGGTGATGATCCTTCTTGGTACACAACAGTCTTGTCAAAGGCTGAAATATAAATCTATTATACTTCCCTTGTACATCAAACGAGCCCAGAAATGTTTGTAACTCCAGAGTCCAATAAAGCATTTATTTATAAATAAAAGGCGGCACATTAAAAGAAAAATATCTATGTGTATTTTTTCAACCGGATAAATATAAAGATCCGTTCGGCTCAAAAACAGTAGCACTTGCTCTAAGTGTATGTCAGGCAAACAAGTGTGTATAGATACACCTCAGAATAGCGTAGAGGTAAAGAGAGTGTAGAGATTTGGCTTGACAGTGTTAGTAGTAAATGCTGCCTCACACTATTTGTACACAATATAATAATGTAAAAGTATCAATATTTTTATTGACAGTCAAAAATAAATGTTATTATATGTCAATACAAATACAATTTTTAGTAAATACAAACATATGATCTTTTCCCCTTTAAAAGTGAAATGGGAATTTTCTTACCTGCAGTAGTCTAAATGGCAATGCCAATTAAGTAATGCAAATAGACAGCAGCCACTTCATGTAATATAACCGTGATACTAATGAATACAATCAGCTATAGAGGTCAATACACAATCAGCCAATCAGAAGTAAATAGATCAGTGGTGGGCAAGAGACAGCCCTAGGGCCACCAGTGGCCTGGGGAGCTTTCATCTGTGGCCCTCAGGTCTGGGACCCAGTTCTGAAATATTTCCTGCTTTATATCATGAAGCACATCAGAGGAGGAGAGTGTGCAGTGTATTCTGCACTATGTGGTTTTTTTGCCTTCTGTGGGATCTGGACTAAAGGTAACAGCTTCTTAGGCCAAATTTAGGTTACTATATTGGCCATTGAATAGAGGCATGTGGGAAAGTCTGAGTGATATATGGGGTGTCTGAGCGGCATGTGGGGAGGTCTAAGTGGCATGTGGGGAGATCTGAGTAGTATGTGGGGTGCATATGTGGAAGTATGAATAAATGTGGAGAAGTTTTAGCATATATGGGATTTGAGAGCTTGTGGTGGATCTGAGGCCATGTGGAGTGCATTTTATTGTAAGTTCAAGCTGTGAGTGGCATTTTATGACAAGTTGAGGTCTGAGGGCATGTGGGGGAATTTTGAAGCGTGGGAGGTCTGGGTGACATGTGGTGGAATTTTGGACCAAGTGAGGGACATATGGGGACATTTTGGGATGAGTGATATGGACATTCTGGGGTTGTTTTGAAACTGTTTTCTCATAACCAATATTAAAAGTTATGTGTGGCCCTGTCAAAGACTGGAGGGATGTACATGCAGCCATTGATGTATATCAGGTTGCTCATCACTGGTCTAGAAAGTTCTGTTGATAGTCTTCATCATCATTGCGTAAAGTCATCATCATTAACCTTCCAGAACCCTTAAGAGATTCAACTCCTAAAATATCTACTGATGTTTTCACATCTAATTATGTCTTAGTTACATCAACTCGGCCTATGCTTCCCCCTCTCCCGGAGCAAGGGGATACAAGTCATGGATAGCCAAAAAATTATATATGGATTTTTGGTGCATGTGTGGAGTACAGAAATGAATAGCTTATGCAAAAATAAAACAGATGTATGTCCTACTCTATATAAGCCCTATAGTGTTTAATTACTACTAACTTTAAATATAATTATCTCGAAATTGTCAGTTACTAATTGAATGTTACTTAAAGTGAGCTATTTAAAACAAATATATTGGACTTTTATCTCAGTTACACTTTGCAGCACTATTACACTATAGTAAATATAATAATACACATTAGAGTAAAACTTCCTTTAACTTTAATTTATGAGGATCTTCATTTACTTAAGACAATTTACTACACTATATGGACAAAAGTATTTGGCTACACCTGTTAACTATGGAATTGAGGTGTTTCAATCAGACCCGTTGCCAGAGGTGTATAAAATCAAGCACCTAGCTATGCAGTTTACATTTACAAACATTTGTGATACGAAATGGGCCGTTCTGACGAACTCAGTGACTTCAAGCGTAGTACTGAAGTCACTGGAGTGGTGTAAAGCACACTGGACTGTGGAGCAGTAGAAATGTGTTCTGTGGAGTGATGAATCACGCTTCTCTGTTTGGCAGTGAGATGGACAAGTCTGGGTTTGGTGAATGCCAGGAGAACATTACCTGCCTGACTGCATTATGCCAGCTGTGAAGTTTGGTGGAAGAGGTATAATGGTATGGGGCTATTTTTCAGGGTTTGAGCTAGGCCTCTTACCTCGAGTGAAGGGCAAACTTAATGCTTCAGCATACCAAGTCATTTTGGACAATGCTATGCTTCCAACTTTGTGGCAACAGTTTGGGGAAAGCCCTTTTCTATTCCAACACAACTGTGCCCCAGTACACAAAGCAAGGACTACAAAGACATGGATTGATGAGTTCGGTGTGGAAGTACTTGACTGGCCCACACAGAGCCCTGACCTCATCCAACATTAGTGCCTCACCTCATAAATGCCCTACAAAATGAATAGACGTAAATTCCCACACAAACACTCCAACATCTTGTGGAAAGCCTTCCAAGAAGAGTGGAAGCTACGATTGTTGTAAAATGAGGACCAACTTCATATTAAAGTATATGTATTTGAATACATTGTCATTACAGTCCCTGTTGGTGTGATTGTCAAGCGTCCGATTACTTTTGTCCATATAGTATATGGGGAGCACAATAAATGGCTAAGTATTACTTTCTTATAATTTAGGGGAAGGATAACATATTTATAGCAAATACAACATTTCCACATTACAGTGAACCCTTTCAACAGAACATAGGCTGATTTCAGTGCATCAGCATCAGTTGAGTCACATGGCATAAGATTTTATATATTTGGATGTCCAGAATGGTGCAAAGAAAACTTCGGGTAGCAGTGGATGAATACAGAAACAGGATGGTAAAATTATTAGTACAATTATATAATTGTAATAGAGAATAGTAGTACAGTAAATTAATATAACTAAATTGTTGATGAAAAATAAAATATAAATAAAAATGAAAAATAATTTGTGAGATGTAAAAGTATAAAAAAGGGGAGATGGGTAGAAATAAGATATTATACAATGGAAAGGTGAGGAATAAAAGTGGAAGAGATGAAATTAATAAATATTATTCATTTAAATTGATTAGGTGGAATAACATATAGATAGCAAGCAGGGCATCTTCAGGTAACAAATTGCTATTTGGCTGCTGGATAATGAATAACACAATCCACAAATAAATTCATAATTGTGCAAAAGTGGTTGCATGATGTCACAAAAGAATCTTTGCTCTTGGATTTTGCATGTTTGCATTTTGTAATGAACCTTAGTTTTGCTAGTGCAGCGACTAGCAATACTTAAGGCGCATACATCTCAAAGACTAGGGTCTTCTCTGTGTTTTATTAAGTTGTGAATGAAATAGTGGTGTCTTATTTCTTAGCAAATCTCATTAATACCTTTTGAATCCAATCTTTCCACTTCATTAAGCAATGGTGCTACGTTGTATTTTATCGTGTTTCTTCTATAGCTGTTGGAATATTTGTTTCTAAATTAAAAAGAGAGCTAGAATATGCTATTGCGTGGTAATTTATTTTGGGGTAAATAAGGATAAATAGCCCTGTTGTATTTTTTCATTGTTGCTTTCTAATTTTCAGTAACCCATTAAATGAAACAATCACAACATTTGACATGCATTTTACATATTCGTTATGAAGCAAGAACAAAGCGTTATTAGAGTGGAAGGAATATTTAACAGTCTATTGCAATTTAATTAACCTGAAATAGCAATAATGAAACATCTCTATTAAATATTTAATTGGAATTGAGGTAAAAGGCTTTTACAAGTATGTGAAGCCACCTTCGGCTTTTAACAAAATTCTGAATAATATCTGCCATTGACTTGTAATTAACTTGCAATAACCTACTTGTTAACTGCCAATTAAATGCTTATTTACTATCCAATTAATTTATTACAAAGACTAATTATTCATTTGCTGTTTGGATGGGATGAAATTAGTAAACAAGTGTTTGCTTTTTAAACATATATATGTGAATGTGATTTTGCATGTTTGAACAGTTATGATTAATGCAGGTGATACTATTTTCATATGATACTCCATATAATCAAACTTGAGTTGCAAAATTTCCATCGATATAATTTGCATTTAAAATAATATTATATAAATATTCAGAATAAGCAACATAACTTAGTAAATAAAGATTGTATACACATGAAAGCAAAAAATGCAGCCTCACTCAAAACCGAAAAAACCCCACCAAAACAATGTAAAAATTGAAAAGCATTATCATACTTTTATTTAATGACTGCTTACTATGGAATATACCGTTATACTAATTTGCATTGTGTAGTACTGTTGCTGGATTTTACATCTCTTACACTAGCTATATAATGAGCAGATCCGAACAACATTAATTTTTTTTTTCTAAACAGCACTGCAACACCATAGATCATCCTGTGACCGATATTAAATCTAGGAATAAGCCCCATGATTCTGTTTTTCACTGTTATAACTGGGGTCCTGGGTTATGGACAAACCTTGGCCCATCCTAGTCTACAAGTTAACTTAAATTAGCCTTACATTTGTTCAAGAGTAGGCAATGTATAATATAGTCAAAAAAGCCATTCTGGAACGATTCTTTCTTCAATCCACTTGTAGCATTGGTATACACTTCAAACATCGCAATTCTGTAACATCACTTACACATACACCCAGAAGTTCAGTAGATGGTGACCCCAGGCCTGGGATGTTTGTTGTACCGGCTTTCAGAAGTACCAGTTATACAATTGAAAGCATGTCATTGACATAACCAGAATCACTTTCAGAATGGAGATTCTTAAGGGTGTATTTATCTGATCGTGAAAAGCCCTGTTGCCAGTTAAAACGGGTGTTTTCACCAGCGTAATGGCTAAGTTGTTTAACTTAGCCTAATTTATTAATATGGTTACTGTTGGCGACATCACCATCCCCTACTGGCACCCCCCCACATGAAATTACATAAAGTATATCTCAAGATAGCCTTAACATAAAGAGTAGACTTAAAATATAATTTATTATTTTTTTGAGCAACAGAGCTGGCACTATATATATCTTTAGGAAAAAAAAAAACAAATAAGGAAAAAAAGGGGAGAGGAATTTCCTAAAAAATAGGATTGGAGCTGACCAAGAGGGTAGTAGAGGAATGGGGGATGGGTCTGCTCACAAAAAACAGCCTGTTGTTATGTTTAAAGCAGGAGAGAGCATAATCAGAAGGGACAGAAAATGCAGATCTAACACAAATTCCAATAATGCTATGGCTTCACCTTAGACATTTTGTTGTTATACTATTTAGATTCTTTAAATTCCATCCACTGCAGCCCTGTGACTTAAAATTCTGAGTATTTGTTATTCGCAGATGTTAAAATGGTCAATTTTTGCATACTAGTCTTAACAAAGGAGGAGAAAAGATCTTCCAAAAGATAGAGAACACTGCCTGTGCTGCATTACTTAAATGTCTTAATAGAGAGTTTTTTGTATTTTCTAACAGGGATTCTAGACATAGTCGTGAGCCAGAAGCCCTGTTCCATATTGCAGAAGGGCTTTAGTAGTGTGAATCACTTCTGATCAGAAGGTCGATATCTTTCGACAATCCCACCAGATGTGGAAGATAATACAACTTTTATATTTGTTATATATTTTTTAGATATAAATGCTTTATTATAGCTTTACTGGTGCTGGATATAACTTCTTGTCCAGATATGGACACTCGTAGTTTGCACTGATTAACCTTAGCTACAGAGCCTAACAGTAACTTCAGTTTTTACCAGGGACTCCCTCAAGGGAGGGATGGGCTCCTCTAAAGGAAGTCCACAAGTTCTGGCCACTAGGCTCATCCATCTAGGCAGCTGCTGACTAACACAAAGGTGGTCAGTAAACAAGTTCAGGACCTGTCAGTGCAGGATGAGAGTCAGTACCACAACACAGATTTGTGCTTAGGGCCTTAGGGTCTGTATAGGGAGGAAGATGATATATAAACGAGAAGCACAAACAGCTAGGGAAGATAACCTGTTGCTTAGACATTGGAACTCAGGCAGCGTGTTAGGAACCCCTCTAGCCGATACAGCACAACCCGGAGTTTGCTCTGCCAGTCAGGTGTTCACTGGAGCCCCTAGTGGTGGGGACAGACTTGGCCGCAGACTAGCAGAGGGTCGTGAAGTGCGTACCGACTAGGGAGAACCCAGGAAAGCGGAGTAAGTCCAGGCAAGGGTCGAGGGCCGGCAGCAGACAGGGAAACCAATACACAATCCGGGGTCAAGGGTCACAGGCACGATAGCTAGGTCCAGATACAGGCAAGAAGGTCAGGGTCACAAGATACACAGGCAGGGTCCAAATCCGGGCAAGGGGTCATACACAGGTAATCAGTCCAACAGGTTTTCACCAATACAAGGCAGGAGCAGGAGCAAGTTAAGCTAACAGGCAAACTGGACGCTATAACCGACAGGGAGGCTAAGCCCTCCCTGTCTTATATACAGACTTTGGCCAATCGGGGCTTAGCCCTGCAATACATGACAACCCATGCCCCTGACATTAATTAGCCCGCAGGCTATCCTAGCGCATGCGCCCGGCTGATTCACTTGCTGGGGTGCACCGCTTGTCACACTCGGCGTCTGGCCGTTGCCTTGAGTGCCCGAGGTGCCCGAGGCCGCCGCGGCTCCTGAGACAGAGTGGGATTAAAGAATCAAGTGAGTGAATTCATGGGTGTGTGTCTGAACACTTGCTCCCGCATCACAAGATATGCCTAAGTAGAGGCAGCTATTAGAGCACAGAGTATCTGGACAGGTGCACTTTAGGAAAAATGCTTGCAGACAGCACACATTGGGAGCACAGGATGCTCTGCTCCTGGATCAGAGTGACCGGAGGAACAGTCTTTTAATATTGGAATCACATAATAGCTTAAATATATCAAATAAGGTGCTATTACCAATATAATAAAAAAAGACCATTTAAAGAAAGACACATAAGAACTGGGGCCTGAGCCACCAGTGTCAGAGCCTGGCAACAACAGATAACTTTAATATTTCTATCTTTAATGTTTAATTTTCTATACTGCAGGAAAAGCCATATTTTTTAATCAAATGACTTTTTATTTGGTTTTGCAGACATACAGGACATACAGAACAAAGAAACAAAAGCAAAACAAAACAAATAAAACAATATAATAAACGGATAGCACAAGAACCCCACTTGTATTCCCACGCCTAATCATTCAAGAACTAGACTGTAACACCTCAGTAAGTAGAATAATCATTAAGAAAAGCCATTCCCAAGACAAAAATGCCAAACTACACACCCACTTCCATCACATGTCACATCATGTCATTGCCTGCCAAGTCTATTTTTTATTTTGGCTCTGGCATCCACAAATCATTCTGACAGGGTCTGAGGAAGTTTACCTACAGATAATTGTATACCAGTTGATCTTCCCAAGTGCCCTCAGTTGATCATTAATGGTAATAGAAAATCTAAATTTATAGTTGGGAAAAAAAGAACAAGAAAGAAAGGGACTGGAAGGACATCTGTTTTATTAGTGGAAAATACGCGTTTCCATACTGTGTATGTGCAACAAAAATGATTCAGTCACATCTTACACTTGCGACTCCTTACGACTAGAGAGGTGGAACGTGGGAGGGAGAGAAGGTCAAAATTAGGCAGAGTACAGTAAGGGTGTATTTGGTTATTTACGATTGAGGTAGACTTGAGCACAGATGCATATATATATATATATATATATATATATATATATATATATATATATATATATATATATATGTCTGTCTGGTGCCGTATCTCTTGCGGGTGATACAAATACATGCACTGATGATGTTTATGATAACAATCGGCACCACTAGCCAGCCACTTCTGATTGGATGATTGTGGATTGAACTCTTCATTGCTGTGGAGGCTATATAATATGAAGTTACAGCCTTCTATTCACATTGCTTAATTGATATTTCTATTTGGACTGGTGCAAAAATGGATATTTAAAGGGGAAAATGACAGATGTTTGTATTTAATTTAATTTCACTTAATTACTTAACTGAAATTAATTTTGATTTTGTATTTGTATTAAAGCTACATTGAATTATTGTGAAATTAGAAGTTCTCAGGGGCACACATAAAGGGGGTTTTCCATATCCCAGAAACCCCACTTGCATTTCAATCATGCTAAAAATGTTGTTTGATTAGGCAGGGATCGCTGCAAACATCAGTGGATTACCCCCAATATGAAGCCTACACTCTGCTCTGCTCTTCCCAGTCCCATCAAATACAGCATTGTAATGTGAAACTACCAGAACTGGGAGGAGAAGGCAGAGAGTGGAGGCTTCTTATTGGGTATAATTCACCCATGTGACCAGCAATGTCTGCCTATTGGAAGACCAGTACTGTAGCACAGGAATTGAATCCTGTACAAATGAATATTGCAGATGCTGGAAGGTAAATCTTAACAGTTTATATTATTTGTTACATTTCAAATAGGGTTATTGTGTAGTATTGGAGAGTTTAACATTTATTTTGAAGGTCCTAATATGTTCTTGTCATTATTAGGGTAACATATTAATGTTGAGGGGTTTAAATATATATGGGCTCAATAAAAATAAATACTGGGTTTATATTTGGATTGGCCATTCATTATTAGAGATTATATATTAATTATGAGCGTTAATATTTATGGGGTAGATTCATGTTTAATCTGGGGTTATTTTTAGTGTTAGTGTTAAAAAAATATGTTGGAAAGAGCTGCAAAGACAAATAAAGCTATTGGAGACATAAGTGCCTGTTTATGAGGCTTAATTTCTATTGCTGCTTATTGCAATTATAGAAAAACACTTATCAACACAATTTATCAATAACATTTAGAATGCAGCTCGTGATGTCTCTCGTATGGACTCCTAATATATGGCAAACTAACAATAACCTTGGATATTTTTGCGCTCATATCCAGTCTCCTGTCCTCTCAAAGCAATATATGTCTTTTATATTTATGTGTTTGGGCCATGGTATTTCTCCCATGATCCATACATATTAGTAAGTTAATTGTTTGTGTGGTTATGGTAAAGAAATAAAACAATTTCGCTACAAAAAAAAGTTTCTGTTGCAGGTTTATTGGGGCAAGTTTTTTCTCTGTTCTGAAAGCATTTGGAAACTCTCCTTCCTCTAAAAATCCTGCATTTTCGCATGGCACTGGTAAGATTGTGGTGATACAGAAGTTTACAAAAGCTACTGCAAGGTCAAACATAGTTTTTATAATGAACTGACACCATGACTACAATATGTTACTAGGTAAGAATTCCCAGAAGTTCGTACTGTGCTTGATAAATGAGCAAGATTGTATTCACTGTCCAGTGATTTGCACAAACATTTCTAAAAAAAAAATGTCCTTTCACTACCAATGCAATGAATATTCAATCAAAAATGGCCTCTTGGAGTCTTTTGTGTATTGAGATTAAGTTTACCTGCTGAAAGATGTGAAATTTATTTCTCTGCCCTTTGACCACCATACATCACTTTCTCGCCCCTATCTATAAGAAACAATAAGCGTGGTTTTAAGGGTCTCAAGAAGGCTGTCTAAGAGATGTATGCTTGCTGACATGTAACCTGACTACTGCCAAACATCATTACCCTTGTGACTGATTGGAGGGCAACCCTTACTTAACAGTTTTATATCCCTCCTGCAGCTGAGCTACTTGACCATGCTGGCTGAGCTGACACAGTCTTTCAAGTGCTGTTACCAGTTCAATGGTTTTCTTCTATAAAAAGGCTCCACTTCATTTAAGCATCTTCATCTTGATCATTGCTGATGAGCTATCAATAATTTCAAGCTGGATGAACAATTTGGCTGAAGGTTAAATAAATCCACCCAGGCTGTTTGCATTATTTTGCACAAGCAGAATAATTAAAATTCTGAGCTCATTTTCTTATTATATAAGAAATATTTACAGACTGTACAGCATATACTTACTACATAGGCTATGCAGACTACAAATGGTTATCACATACAGTTAGGAGCATACTTCCAATTTTATATACATAACCCATCATTAGATTTGTGCTGACAGTATTATCTAATCCAATGGAAAGGGAATTATTTTGGGTAATAATGGAGAAACAAAATGTTGAAAGTTAAAAGTGAATAAAGAGATACATCATCACAGGATCATTTACTAAGGTAAGCACACAGTAGTTTCTTAACCATTTTGATACTGGGCAGTAAGTACAAAGTTCCTAATTCTTTGATGGTCTAGGAAGATCAGACTTTATGGTTTTGTGACATCATTATATATAAACAGATGTGTCGCTTATGTAATAAAACTGACATCCATTAAAGGATAGCAAACTTTTCCTACACATCAGATTAAGGTTTAACTAATAAGAAACACATGGGGGTATATTTACTAAGATGCGGGTTTGTAAAAGTGGGGATGTTGCCTATAGCAACCAATCAGATTCTAGCTTTCATTTATTTAGTACTTTCTACAAAATGACAGCTAGAATCTGATTGGTTGCTATAGGCAACATCCCCACTTTTTCAAACCCGCAGCTTAGTAAATCTAGCCCATGGTCTGATAACCTTATACAAGAGTATTCAAATATTTAAAATAATTTAAAATTAGCCCTGAAAAACATATTATATAGATAATTTATTCAGTGGCTCCTTAATATCCTCAGATACAGTCTAAGTGAAGAAAATCTTATTGATGATTGTTACAATGTGCTGTAAAAGGGACTTCTGGGTAAATCTATTTGCTTAAGCCACTGCTCCATCCACTTGTTTTTTTACAGCTGGATACAGGCTAGTTGTGACAGAGAACATACACCTGCATTAACCTGTGTCCTACTTTAAAAGCCTAGTGGGTGGGCAGTGATTCAAAAGGCTATCAAGTAAACTGCCTTACCCAGAAGTCCCTTCTCATTTTGGAGTATTAACTGCATATTTTTTCCCCAGGATATATTATTTAGAATTTTCTTAATTCTCTAATTGTTCTAGTGAAGATACAATGAGCCTAATGTAAAACTCCACAAGCAGAGAAACTCTGCACCATTTTAAAAAACTACATCTAGGAACATTTCATATTAATTGCAAAGGCATGTGTTGATATCAAAGGTAAGATTGTCACATATTCGGCAATAATACTATTATTGTTTATCATTTATTTATATAGAGGCAGCATACTCCACAGAGCTTTACTGCTGGGATATTGTCAGTTATATCCGCCAGTTGGCCTCAGGTTTGATACCCAAAATAGGACAGTGCACAATAATAATTTGAATAAAATGGACTGGATCATTATTGGGCATGTTAATGAAATTGACTTAAGAAACTACTATCAGCTTATGTGCAGTTGTCTACCAAATGCACCAAAAGGCCCCTGTCTGGTCAAGAACTGTTCCAAACACACAGACCAAGCACTGAACGGTTGGCTTGAATCTAAGTTGTTCACCCACTTTTGTGGCCAAATTGAAAAGTGATCCTGTTGTTCAGGACTTAATTACACGTGGCACTTTTGTGTGTTTGTAGCTTTGTTTTGCAGTGGGCAATGTAAACTTAGAAACGTGCTTCTCTACTGCAATATAACTGGAATGTGAAAGATCCAACCTATTCAAAGGTCAAGACCCAATATCCATCAGCTCAGGTATTGCGGAAAAAATTATTTTACAGAGTGGATGTGGTCATACATCACACTGCAACCCAAGGAACGCCCATAATAATGTACTCTCTCCATGCCACCTTGTTTTAGCAACTTGCTCTGCACATTGAAAATGTAGGCACTCTTCAAGGTGCATGCAGACACCAAAACTGTTTTTGTGCTTCTGCTTTTATGCTTCATAAGTGAGGCGCAATGTAGCCATGTGGAACACTTTATATATACAGGTTTACATGGGAGAGTAGTAAGTTTATTGTTTGTTTTATATGTGGTCACACCATTCCTGCACCCCTGCTTGATATCAATGCTACGAGGTTGAGAGCCCAAATATCTTTCATATAAATATATTCAGATCTGATAAATATCTGTCTCCATACACATTTATTAATGCTTACTATTTCAAGCACCAACTTACATTTAAGTTTTTAGGTCCTATATAGCGGCATTACCCCGGTGACTGCTGCAGAATGAATGCATGAAGCCCCTGGGATATGCTTGTTCTGTAATACAGAATATGCAAATAAAAGGAGTCCACCATTTTGAAATGACACCATAGAGACGGAATGGGTGTGGGAGTAACAATCACAAGCTGTATTGTCCTGCCGGCTACATCCCCTGTCCTGGTTTTTGCCAGGGTTGTGAAATAAGCTGAGGACCCCTGTGATGAAATAGTTGCTGCATGTAGCGGCCCCTGGGGCTCTGTCTAGGAGGAGGAGGGGGCACCTTAGTAAAATATTTACATAGGTGGTTCTGCAGCTTTAATTATCACTAAAGTCCAATTGCTAGTTTTGTTTATGGCGACATTTGTTTATGTTTGACTAACAATTATTGTTTTGTCAAGAAAAGTATCCAAATGTAACACTTTTTCTTCAATGACTTTTAACAAAGTTCATGGACTGAATCAATGGTATAATTCCAGTAAGGAAACAACTCATACACTAGTGTTAAATCTACCATTCCCCTATGCGCCAGATTCATTAATAGATCTATAAATATAGACTGAAGAAGTATTGCCCTAATAAAAACTAGGGCTCTGCTAGCCATTAATTACCGATGGCAACTTGGCAGTGAACATACATACCCTATGAATCAGAAATGCATATCTTACAAAAGATTCAGTGTGAATCACGACAGAAAGATTATGGCTGATAAACTATATGTACTGTAGATTGCAGAAATACATTGAACAATTAATTGTAAAACACCATATGTGGTATGTAATTGAATAGAAATTACATGATATATATAGCTCCCATAAGTTTTTTTTTTAATTAAATACATTACATTCCCTATAGGCATTATTATACAATACCTCCATGTGCATTTGGAGTGTCATAAGATTAGAGCTAAACACTGTGTAACTCTTATCCAATATTCTTCTGGAGAAAACAAAGGTGGGGATGTCTATCTTAATCAGATCTCTTCAGCTAAAGGAAACACTGCACCTGTGAAATTTTGATTGCCAAAATCATTGAAGGTAATTTTATGTATGATCAAGGCCATGTTAGAAAATACAACCCATGCTAGATTTGTTCTTTTTAACTTGAATAGGTAGATCTTATTGAACATTAAAGCATATTAATATGTACATATAGAGATGAAGTCTTGTAAATGTATCAATTTTAATTTAAGCGGAATAGATGCTTCATGTTAAAATTACATTTTCTGACTGGCTTTCTTTGATAAGTTCAGGCTTCTTGTTGTTAAGTCCGTATATCATTTGTACATAGGTTTTATTTGCAAAGCTTTACAAGACAAAGTTTGGCATACATACGCTTGCGCTGTTAGCACTAATACAAGCTCCTATCAGAATGCTCTGGTTTCCAAAGCCAGAGGTGAACAATATAAATACTGTACAGTTGTAAAAAGTAGTGACATCACACAGATACAGTATTAAGGACCATATTCATAGGTTGATGGATCATAACCTCCCAAGAATTCAAGGTGCCATTGATTGATTCCTCTGGTCATTGTTCCTTGAGATAGCCAGGTGTCCTTCCTCAGGCTCCCATTTATGGACCTGTATAAACCGGTTCTTTTATGATCTCTCTGAAGTTGCTATTTGTTATATGTCAAGTAATATTAGTTATAACTAGAGTTCGCAATGTGCCAACGCTGCATAAATAATACAGGAAAAGTTTTCATGTAATTGCTATCAGAATGAGACTCGATGTAATTAATATGTTGGAAACATTGGTTAGCTTTTTCACTATATATTTTATATTAACTAAAATAAATAGATTAAACTTATTTGCATGTTGTTATTTGTTAAAATATTTATTTGATTGAATGCTAATCTCAACACAACCGATATTAGTGTACAGAAAATATTGATTTTCACTTTCACTTAATTATTACATTTCAATATTGTTTGGACAAGTGGGAATTACTGTCAAGGCTAATATTACTCATTCAATATAAGAAGAATAGTCAGTGACACAATGTTCAAGGCCCATCAGTTGTTTGCTAAACGTAGAATGAGTATTGGCAGTGTGTTCCTCCATGGGGATTTGTGAACACTGTTTACAGTAGGTCAGTTCAAGCAGAGTTTTTAATTCTGTGAACCATCAGACATGCATCAGTCTGCCTTATTACAGACACATTTCTGGGAAATATCAACCATTTGAGCTGTTATACATCTGACAGTTAGAATTGCTTGTTTTGTCCTGATCATGGACACCCTACACATGAGGTGACCATACTTTATAATTGTGTGAATTATACAAAATTGTCCAGAGCCGGATTTAAAATTGGTGCTGCTTGATGAATATGTCCTAATTTAGTCATAAGTTAGTAACTGTGCACCATCCAACACCTCCTTCTAAAATATTTTTAGTGTGAAAAAATGGTAGTTGGAAAAGTCTAAGTAAAAAAAACCATAAAAGAAAAAAAGTAAGTTCTCAACTGTTAATGTAGCGGTATTAGGAGACAAAGAGTTTGTGTGTCAATACCTATATGAAAGCCTCTGGAGCAGCATCTTAGATTTAGAAATTTTCAAAAGTAAGGTATTTCTTAGCCATAGTGTTTCAGTTGTGAATGAATGTGGTTATAACATGCAAGGAGAACTAATTGTCATTGGTAAGAGAAAAGGGACCAACCTTACTTTATTATAAACATTTATTTACATAGCACCAAAAAACTGTGCAACTGAAAATGAACAGAGAAATAGAACAAGACTGGGTATTAGCAAAGGACAAAGAATTTAGAGGACCCTGCTTATGACTTCTGAAATACGAATATTGACCTTATAGGTTAGCTAGTTAAATCTGTTGGAGTATAAGGTGAAATAATAAAAGCGAATCCTCTTGTGCGCTTGGAATGATGTTGGTGGTATTGGGTGGTATAGCTCTGTGGTACATCTGTAGTATCCAAAACAAAACAATATTCACTGCACCAAGTTTAACCCCTTATAAATTAGAGATATCTTCTCATCCCATTATACGGGGAGGTGCTCCTACACAATTAAAGCATATGTACTGAACATGGGAAAAGGGGGGAAAGAAGGGTAAAGAAGTTTTTCCCATGTTCAGTACGAATATCTGTAGTATCTTTTACTAGCTCTACAGGCTTTTTAGATACTGTTGGTTTCTTTTGCCTTGAAGCACTTTGGTGAAATTTAAATAAATAAAAAAACACATATAAATATGATGAAGAAAATAAAAACATTTAAAAATAAATATAAGTATAAACAATGAACAATAAAATAGTTACATTCGGAAACATTCCATTTATTTTTACCCTTTACCCTTTATATTTTTATTTACATTCATATATATTTTTATTTGTTATTATATTTTTATTTTATTTCAATCTATTTGTATTCACAGATGTACACAAGGGAGAAAGAAACCAAAATAAAGTAGTGTGGATGCAGCATTTCAACTGGAATGAAAATAGTTTGGTAAAAAGTAAACCACACATTTTAGATTTTAGGGGGTAAATATATTTACTTACGATTCTTGCAAGTCGCCGGTATTCGGCAAGTTTGCAGTTAAATTTTAAGCGGCAATAGCTTTAGGCATTGATTTGCCTTTAAAGCCATTGCCGCTTTAAGTTTTCACCGCAAACTCGCTGAATAGCAGTGACTTGCAAAAATTGGAAGTTAATACATTTACCCATAGGAGTTGTAAATAATAATAGCTAAGCATTTAAACTGTAAATAGTTCAGATCCTATGTATATAGTATGACACTGTGTAGGCTCTCTGCAACACTGCAAGGGTTAAACTCTTTATTGTTGCCACATTATTATAGCCCTATATTTGACGTTGCTTGTAATATGTGACATTGCTTTTTAAAGGTTTTGTATCTTAATCTACAATTGAAAACTGAGAAATTTTATGACCCACTTAATAGGTATAACAAAGAAACATTTGAACACTTCCTGGTTTTCAAGCTAATTTCTCCCTTAACACATTGTATGTATTGGTATATCAGACATTACAGCACAATAAAATTAATAAACAAACTCTTTGCTGGGGCAAGAAAAATAAAAGTGTTGTGTAAACAAAATCACAGTAACTCTAGAAGATGTCATATAAATATTACACTATCAAACAAGAAATGTAAATTATACCACATACGCTGTAATTGAAAATTTTATTATACATTAGTGAAGTCACCCATTTGTCTAATCATAATCAGTTCCAATAAAATCTCATTTAGGAAAGTTGAATTAGGTTCAGGGTGGATGGTTAGAAGAACTTGTAGGCAGTGATCTCTATCTATTTATAAAGGAAAATTATGATACAATTCCACTTAGCTTTTCTAGACAAATTGCCTTTATTTTACTTTTACTTATTACTTGAAATCACATGTCACATAGTATTGTAATGTTCTGTTTTACAGAAAGAGTGATGTTATATTATTTCCTGCCAAGCATCATTTCACACTACTGTTTGAATTTAAACCTGGAATAAAAGATTGCCCAAGGATGCTAAGCAGTGTTAATTCACCTTGCAGTGCTGGAAATTTAAACCCTCCTGTTGGGAGCTTGTTTGTGGGGATCCCTTTTTTTATTGACATTAGCCTCCTGTCATTTCTGTCATTACGGTGACTCAGGGCTGCCTGACAAAGATTGCAGGGAGTAACCCTAACATGTGGCTTCAATCTATACACCACATACTGGACGATAGGGAGGTGTTAAAACCAGCATCCCATGTGCTCTTTATTGCATTAAAGTAATGAGAGTCAGAAGTATATGTCATACTTGCCAACGTGGGCAAGCTGGCATCCAGGGAGATGGGGATGTGAGGGTGGAGATCCAGGAATCACATCTTTGGCCCTGCCCCCTAAATTACAACACACAGTTTTAGCCAATTACAGCAGGGGGTGGGACCACGATGATGAGCGAATCGTGCCATAATCCCCGCCCCTTGCGACTAAACTAACGGTCGGCCAGGAACTGAGAGATTTGCCGGCTCTTCTGGGAGTCTGGAATATGTATTTTGGTTTACTTGAAGGCAGGTGTTGAAGTGGAAATGTAAAAGTGGTGGTATGAATAATGTAATGGCAATGAAAGTGAATGGAATTTAATAGTTTTACAATCAAAGTAGTAGGAGAAGTGGCGGTATGGTATGCCACTGTATGCCAGCTCACTTGGACCCCTGCTTTAAGGCACATTAACCTCCACACTTTACTCAGCTTAATTGTACCCAGCACAAGGGGAGGCATATACAGATATCATTTTATGCTATCTTCCTGTACATGCTATAAGATAACTCATATTTGTTTCTACTGCCCCCTTTTGCTTATTGTTTGTTACATTTTCTGAGTAATATGGGAAAGAGATAAATAATGTCTCTAAGCTTGCAGAGTTTAGCTTAGTTTGCTAACAACTCATGTATAAGCGAGCTAAAGTGATGCATCAAAAAACATAATTATAAATTAATCTTTTAATATTTTCATTAGACAAATACACAGAAGCAAGTTACCCTACTACTTTACTATTACTATTATAAAAGATTTTTTTAGCTCACCCACAATGATGTGTATCTTATAACTGCTAGGATGTTAGCTCAAATTTGAAGTTCAAGTTCACATTCGCAGCTTGCTAAAATAAGCGTTAAAATGCTGCCTGTTCTGCCTGTTGGAGCTTAAATGATTACATGCTGTAATTCTTTTAACGATGATCTAATTTTATAATTCTTTTAAAATGTTTCTAATTTGTACAGCTAACATTGCTGTGTTCAAAGTTCAAGTTCAAATTTGCATGTTAAACTTTAAAAATAATAAAATACTACACTATGTAATTATTTATACTTGAACAAGTCAGGACGTGTTTGAACCGGATTAAATGTGGTTGAACCTATTTTTTTTACTCATATTAACTTATTTATCTTACACGCATTTAGCTTTTATTTTTTAATCTATTTAGTACAAGAATATATCTCAAATATTAAAACTTTAGTCCCAAAGAACCACCTTGAAATAAATGAAAGCATATCTAGATTCTAATAGTATGGTGTGTCAACACCGAATCCCAAATAAACACGAGTTAACATTAATGTCAAAGTCACCTTACACCTCGTCTGTCCGGCTGCTCAGCTGTCTGGTTGGAACTTAGGCAACTAGACACTGAAGTATTGCAAAGAATGATAATCTATTTCCCTAAGTTTCACTCAGACAGATGAGCAAGTGGGAGGATGAACAAGGTATAAGGTGACCAGCAAAGTGGTCATAAGCTCTGAGAGTGTGAGTGAAGTTCTTGTGAATATACTAACACAATTACATTCCATTCTTTTTACTACATTAAATTGGTTTTAGGATTTGGCGTGCATAATCTATTTTGGAGACACTTGTCTCCTGACACCAGGAGTTCTGTTGTACATTGAGTCATACAATGGAGAAAGGTTTATGTGCACTAACAGTTATATTCATCTTTTTCTTGCTATTATTATGAAGAAACAACTAATATCTTTTCTGGATCTTTCTTTGTGTTTTGTAAGCTTCACTAACACAATTAGTGTCTAACAAGTTGTTTTATTTACATATATGTCCTCCACTGCTCCTAGTTTGTGTTACTGATTTGTTGTTTTGTATGCTTAATCATTTTATGCGTTCATAAAATAGTTGGTCTTTTTATTGGTTTTTAGATCATAATAAAAGTCTTTGATTTATACAATAATTGGTTCTCTGGAAATCTTTTTCTGCCACAGTCAAATCATTATATGACTAGATAAACATATATAGTTAAAAATAAGAGTTAATTAAAAATAATTTACCCCATCTTGTACCTTGTACAGTGCTAATTTTTGTTTGTAGAAATGTTACCTTTGGGAGTTAGGCTAATGAATGTAATCACTTGGTATGTCTTCTGTTTTAGTATGAAGTGAAGGAAGTTTTTGGAAAATGTCAAGGTATCAGATGTTAGACTAGACCTCAAACCCTGCTCAGGTGATGACTAACCTCCTAGAGGTGCGAAGTCTAACAGAAAGAGAGGTATTCACCAGGGATACCCGCAAGGGTATATGGGCTTGGCTGCTCTCTAACTGCAGGTCGCAATCCTCTAGGAGGCACAGAGCAGGGTACGACAACTCGGACACAGATGAGACATGAGGATGAGCAAGAGCACCCGGGTTTAAGTACATAGATGGATCTGAGGAACATAATGGAATTATTATTATTAATTTTTATTTATAGGGCGCCACTAGGTGTCCGTAGCGCCGTACAGGGAGAAACGAAATTACAATACGAGGTCAGACAGCACAGTACAGTAAACAATAAGCACAGTAACTCAGTGAGCTCAAAGCACAGCTAGGGGGGCAGGGGAGGGGAGAGGGGAAGGTCCTCCTATGACAGAGTCCAAGAGGGAGGGCACGGGTGACAGGGAGACCCCCAGAGGGGGGAGGAGGGAGCGAGAGGGGACAAGGGGAAAAGGGTCCTCGAGGCGGAGGGCGAGGTAGCTGGAGAGCAGAGTTAAAAGTGGTGAAGACAGGAGGAGAGAAGACCCTGCTCAAAGGAGTGTACAATCTAAGGGGTGGGGTAGACAGACAGAGATACACGGGGAGAGAGGGAGAGAAGGAGGAATGGAGGATAAGGGAAGGGGAAAGAGGGGAAGAGGCAGTAGAAAAGATAGGAAGTTAAGTGGGAGACTGGAAGGCTTTAAGAAAAAGGTGGGTTTTTAAAGCCCGTTTGAAACTGGACAGATTAGGGGAAGTTCTGATTGAGGAAGGGAGCTTGTTCCAGTGGAGGGGGCAGCGCGGGTGAAATCTTGGATACGCGCATGGGAGGAGGTGATCAGGGGGGAAGAGAGGCGACGGTCATTGGCAGAACGGAGATGGCGGGATGGAGCATGAATAGAGAGGAGGGTGGAAATGTAGGCTACAGTGGCGTTGGCGAGGGCCTTGTATGTAAGAGTGAGTAGCTTGAACAGGATTCTGTAGGGGAATGGGAGCCAGTGAAGGGATAGGTAGAGGGGGGAGACAGAAGAGGAGCGGCGGGAAAGGAAGATAAGCCTAGCGTCTGCGTTAAGTACAGATCGAAAGGGAGCGTGATGAGAGAGGGGGAGGCCAGTAAGGAGGAGGTTGCAGTAGTCCAAGCGGGAGATGATCAGAGAGTGAATAAGACATTTGGTGGCATCTTGGGAGAGGAAAGGCCAGATGCGAGCGATGTTCCGCAGCTGGAAGCGGCAGGATTTAGCAAGAGAGAGAATGTGGGGCCAAAGGAGAGAGAGGAGTCGAGGATGACACCGAGGCAGCGAAGTTGGGGGACAGGGGAGATAGAGGTGTTGTTGATAGTGATAGAGAGGTCAGAACGGGGTGAGGCATGAGGGGGAGGAAAGACTATGAGTTCAGTTTTGGCGAGGTTAAGTTTGAGGAATCGAGAGGACATCCAGAAGGTGATGGCAGAGAGGCAGGCGGACACCCTAGAGAGGAGGGAGGGAGAGAGATCAGGAGAGGAGATGTAAAGTTGAGTGTCGTCAGCGTAGAGGTGGTAGTTGAGGCCATAGGAGCTGATGAGTTCACCCAGGGAAGAGGTGTATAGAGAGAAGAGTAAGGGTCCCAAAACAGAGCCCTGAGGGACCCTGACTGGAAGGGTGGACGGGGGGGAGAGAGACCCAGAGGCGGAGACGGAGAAGGATTGGTAAGCGAGGTAACACGTGAACCAGGACAGGACTGGGCCGGAGAGGCCAAAGGACTTGAGGGTGTGGAGGAGGAGGGGGTGGTCAACGGTGTCGAAGGCTGCTGAGAGATCAAGGAGGATGAGAAGGGAGAAATGGCCCCTGGCTTTAGCGGAGAGGAGATCATTGGTGACTTTAGCCAGGGCAGTTTCAGTGGAGAGAAGGGGACGGAAACCAGACTGGAGAGGATCAAGGATGGAGTGTTCAGAAAGGTAGAAGGAGAGATGGCTGCAGACGAGCCTCTCGAGAATTTTGAAAGCAAAGGGGAGAAGAGATATGGGGCGATAGAGGGAGAAGTGGGGTCAAGATTAGGTTTCTTAAGGATGGGGGATACAAGAGCATGTTTGATGGAGGAGGGGAAGATGCTGGTGGATAGGGAAAGATTAAAGAGGTGAGCGAGGTGGGAGCAGGTGGTGGGGGGAAAGGGAGCGAAGAAGATGGGAGGGGATGGGATCCAGGGGACAGGTAGAGGTGGGGGAGGATTAAATGAGAGAGTGGACTTCCTCGCCCGTGGTGGGGCGGAAGGAGTGGAGGGGAAGGTGGCTAGAGGGGGAGGACAGAAGAGTGGGGGGGTGGACGAGAGAGCGGAGGAGGAGATTTCAAGTCGGATGGCCTCAATTTTCGAGGAGAAACAGGAGGCAAAGTCGGAGGCAGTCAGGGAGGAGGAGGTGGGGCCAGGAGAGTGCTGAAGGTGGCGAAGAGGCGGCGGGGGTTAGAGGATTGGGAGAAGATGAGAGACTTAAAGAAAGATTGTTTAGCGAGTGAGAGGGCAGAGCTGTAGGAAGAAAGGATGAATTTAAAGTGGAGGAAGTCAGCCAGGGAGCGGGATTTTCTCCAGTGGCATTCAGCGGTATGGAAGCATTTTTGGAGGAAGCGGGTAAATTTGGAGTGCCAGGGTTGGGGTTTGGAGCAGCGAGGGTGGACGGAGTGGGCAGGGGCGGCTGCATCCAGAGCAGAGGTGAGGGTGAGATTGTAGAGGGAGACCGCCTGGTTGGGGCAGGCCAGGGAGGAAAGGGGAGGAAGGAGGGTATCGAGAGAGGAGGACAGAGAGGCCGGGTTAAGAGCGTTGAGGTTGCGTATGGAGAGAGTAGGTTTGGGCAGGGGGAGGGGAGCAGGAGAGGAGGAGAGAGAGAAGGAGAGGAGATGGTGATCGGATAGAGGAAAGGGAGAGATGGAGAAGTCAGACAGACTACACAGGTAATAGAAGACAAGATCAAGGGAGTGACCAAGGCAGTGGGTGGAGGAGGAGGTCCACTGGGTAAGACCAAGGGAGGAAGAAAGGGTGAGCAGTTTGCTGGAAGCAGGGTCGGTGGGATTGTCCATGGGGAAGTTAAAGTCGCCGAGGATGATAGAGGGGAGGTCGGAGGAGAGGTGTTGAGGAAGCCAGGCAGCAAAGTTATCAAGGAAGAGGGAGGTGGGGCCAGGGGGGTGGTAGATGACAGTGATACGGAGATGGATGGGTAGAAGAGGCAGATGGAATGGGCTTCAAATGAGGAGAAGGAGAGTGAGGGTTCAGGGGGAATGACACGAAAAGTACAGGTGGAGGAAAGGAGGAAGCCAACTCCCCCGCCTGGGCGGGCACCAGGTCTGGTGGAGTGGGTGAAGGAGAGGCCACCATAGGAGAGGGCAGCTGGGGAGGCGGTGTCAGAATCGGAGAGCCAGCTTTCAGTAAGAGCAAGAAGGTTAAGGGAGTTGGATAAAAAGAGGTCGTGGATAGCAGTTAGTTTGTTGCGGACTGATCTAGCGTTCCAGAGGGCACATGAGAAAGGGGGAGAGGAGAGGGGGGAGATGGGGATAAGGTTAGCAAGATGGGCAGTGCGTGCGGGAGGGCGGGGAGGAGCGGAAGAGGCAGAGGTAGGGCGGGGGGAGAGTATGGGTATGGAACGAGAGCGGGGAGGCATAGTAGGGAGAGAGAGGGGGGGTGACAGAAGGGAGGAGGGAGGGCAGAAAAGAGGGTGGAGGGAGGAGGAAGGGAGACCATGGGTGAAAGGGATGAGGACGGTAGAGAGGCCTAGTAGGACGGAGCTAAAGGAAAGGCAAGGAGGGCTAGGGAGACAAAACAGAAAATAGGGGAAGGAAGGGAAGGAGTAACAGAACAGTGAGATAAAGAGGACAGAGAATAACAGGTAAGAATAATAAGAGGGAGACAATAGCAGTATGGAAGACAACGGGGAGACAATAGCAATATGGAAGACAATAGCAATATGGAAGACAATAGCAATATGGAAGACAATGACAAGTTAGGGCGTAGAAGGCATGGAACAACAGGACAGAGAGATAATAAGGACAATGAAACAGGTCAAAATAAAACAGGTAAAAAATAGAAACAGGTAAGTGTAAAATCAGGAAAAAAAATAAATACATAAAATAATGGCAGGTAAAATAAAATCAGGTAAAAATAAAAATAATATAAAAATAATATCAGGTAAAAATAATAACAGGTAAAGATAAAATCCGGTAAAATAGTAACAGGTACCAAGCAAGTCTGAGGAATTTAGGTAGTTGTAGGAGCAGTCCAAAGGGGTCCAGCTATTAGGAGGTAGGCGCAGGAGACGGAAAAGTCAGAGGAATCCAGTGGTAAGGAGGGAGCAGAGTTCCAGAGGGTCGAGACGGTTTAGTTCCGGAAGGCAAAAGAGCAGGTGGGACCAGGGGATATAACATGTGGATGAGCCCCGTTGGTCTGGTAGCGCATGGGTCAGTGCTTTATAATGGTCACTATAAATAAGGTGACCCTAGTAACAAACCTAGTACTGCTGTTTACAGTTGATGGTGTGAGTGGTTATTGATTATAGATCAGCATATTCTAGGGCAGGGGGCACCTGAGGCAGCTCAGTATGGAGGTCAGCCCTGGGGTTCCTGAGGCAGACTGAGATGGAGGGCTATGCAGAGGAGCCTGAGATGGAGGGCTGTGCAGAGGAGCCACGGAGGCCGCCAATGTGGAGAGGCAGCAGGCGGGAGAGGGACACACAAGGGACCCAAGGGCTAGCTAGAATACCCGTAGCAGGCAGGGGTCCGGTGTAAGCCGAGGAGGGGATGGCGGGCTAACTTTAGTCAGAGCGGCGGGAGACCTCAGTTACCACCGGAGGGATCAGCAGGAACGGATGAGAGCAGCGTCAGACCGGAGTAGCAGGAGCGCATCAGCAACGGGAACAGAAGGAAATAGCAGCCGGAAGACTGGTGGCGGAGAAGCCGTGTGGGTCATCAGCATGGAGGAAACAGCGGCCGGAGGAGGAAACAGCAGCCGGAAGACTGGTTGGCGGAGCAGCAGCGTGGGTCATCAGCGTGGAGGCGGAAAGCAGCAGTCGTGGAGGTACAGACGGAAGGCGAAGTATCCAGGTGATCAGCTGCACATCTAGACCACCAGCGCCTTTAAACCCTGGTCGGTGGCGTGGAGGATCAATGACAAAATAGCACTGGTACACTGAGATCCTGGTGGACAGTATGGTCTGGAGGCTGGATCGATGATGATGCGCAATGTTCTGCAGGTTAGCCATAGGTCTTGATCATGAAACAGGTAACACTAATAGAGCAGAGTGGTGGAGGCTGCAGGTAACTGAAGCGCTGAGGTCTTGAGAGGCGGTATAGCCTGGAAGCAGGATTGATGATGATGCACAATGTGCTGCAGTTTCACCACAGGTCTTGATCGTGGAACAGGTAACACAAATACAACAAAGAGGTGGAAGCTGCAGGTAACTGAAGCGCTGAGGTCCTGAGAGGTGGTATAGCCTGGAAGCAGAATCGATGATGATGAGCAATGTGCTGCAGGTTAACCACAGGTCTTGATTGGGGAACAGGTAACACGTCTACCAGCGATACCAGTAGAAGATGACAGGAGTCAGAGAGAATAGTGTCCTCACAGGAGGTGAGATCTGAAGATCTGACAACGGAAGGTGGGAGGAGATGATTTAAATAGTGAACTGACCTACGGTCATCCAATGAGAATCCAGAAAAAGTTTGAAAGTGCTGGGTTGCACATGCGCATCAACTACAGGTCAAATGACTTCAGAAAGGAATGCCGAGCAAGCCAAACGGTAGCGGTAGTTAGGGGAAACCATGATAATGGTGATCCTAGACAGAATAGCATGTGAGATGTGTGATACAAAGTATCTATGAAAAGGATATTGAAGTTCACCTCTAACCCCTTCACCGCTGAGGCTTTTCTCATCCCTGTGTTGAACCTATTTTTGGCACTTTTTGGGCTAGCCACATTCCAACATCAATATCAGTAATTTTTATGCAGTATCCACACAAATTATACCTTGTTTTCATAGGAAGACTTTGAATGTTCAGAAAATACCATTAATTCGCTTATAACTCCAGTGGGATTTTTTTTTAATTGAATTTGCAATTTATTGAAATTTAATTTTAATTTATTGAAAGTGAAGTAAACGCAAATGTGGGTATTTTTTTTAGATACATCCAATAAATATTTTTTTTGCTTTTGGAATCAATCCACCTTACCAAAAAAAAGCAAAAAGCAGGATTCTTCTAAAATTTGTACTTGAAAATGATAATGCATTTTTATATTTTCTGCTAGTTTGCACGATCTTGAATGCATTGTATAAAATATGTAGGAATAATATGGGTAACCCATTTTTAAAAATAGGCAACCTACCACAAATAAATGAGGTCATAGACAGCATGGTTGCTTAGTGGTTAGCACTTCTGCCTCACGGCACTGGGGTCATGAGTTTGATTCCCAGCCATGGCCTTATCTGTGTGAAGTTTGTATGTTCTCCCCGTGTTTGCGTGGGTTTCCTCCGGGTGCTCTGGTTTCTATATATTATTTTCTAATATCTTTTGGTGGGCATTAAAATATATCCATCCCATTTGTATGTGAGATGTTTGTGAATAAACTATGAAAATGCTAAATAAAATAAAATATGAACTTATATTCTTCAGAATTTGTAGGCAAATATATTTGCTTCTTTATTATTGTTTCTGGCATCAATATGAAGTTCACCATGTATGTATCATCAATAGGGATATTTATTTTAGACACCTTTACACATTTATTGAGCACAATCTTGTCATGGAGCAACAATGAGTATATATTACTCCTATATCTCAGTGATCAATCTTATTTAGTCAATGTTTTATAAAAGTCACAGTAGTTTCTTTTATTTATTTCTAAGATTATTTGTTTCTGGACCATAACTTTATCCGTCTCTTAAAATAAGGTATATGCTTAGCTAATTACAAATGTATGGAAAGTTATTTAGCTAGTAGTCACAGTAAGTTCTCAAAAATCTAAATATCATTTAGCTCATATTTTTATATGGTATATCCTTCCCCTATTTCCCCTTAAATTATATTATACTGGGCTTTGTGACTTAATCCCACATTTGGATTCAAATTATATACTTAGCAATTCCCGTAGTAGTCATATTTCCGATGGTCAGAATACTCCTGGTAATAATTAAGCCCAGGATTTTAAGAAGATTAAAAAAGTCGGTGTTGTTCTCTGTGGAGAAAAAGTGCAATAAACACTGCCTTGCAATCCTTTGAAAATAGCAGCCATGAAATTTGCACCTCTTATCTCATGTGATGTGGAGCACAGTTTTAGCACATTCAAGTGAATTTTAACGGAAGACAGAAGAGGTTTTACTTGTCAAAGTATTTCATTGTTCAGTGTCATGTTCAGAGAAGGAATGTTCTAAGTTAGGAGTTTCAAATGAGTAGTTTTCATATACGGCATAGTGTTTCACACATAATGGTTTACTGTATTTCATTGTTAAGTCTCATGATAGGAATTTCAAATGTGTAGTTTTCATATGTAATTCATATATAATTAATGTACAGTGTTTCAAACATAATGTCATGTTGCATGGTTTTGTTTTATTTTCATGCAACGTACAAATTCCTAAATTAACATTTAATAAAATTCTAAACCATGTATTAAAATAACCTAATATTTGTTTTTTAGATCCTAAAAATTTGGGGATTAGTAATAATACTGACATGAAAATCCCGACACTGTAAATACTGACATGGTGAAAATACCGGCAAGGATAAAATACCAACAGTGTGATTGCCAACAGTAAAAATGCCAACAGTCAAACTGCCGGCATTAAAACAGCAATGCGAGCAGGTCCAGCAGCTGTCCCCGCTGGCAATAAACTGTAAAAAAAATAAATAAATGTCAAACCCCCCCCCTCAAGTCATATTAACCCTAGTGCTGTCAGCATAGGGCTGGCTGGAGGAAAATCAGGGGGACAAACAGTGTGGGGACCCCTGATTGTCTTCCAATCAGGCCAATGCTTAGCCAGCAGTGGGTGGTGGCAACATAGCAGGGGAACCCACAGCAGTCCCTTGCCATGCTGACAAGCAGCCCCAGGCTGATCAGCATGGGGCTAGAATCTCTAGGGTGTTGGGGTCCACAAGAAAAAATGTGCTCCCCCCTGCTGTGATGGGAAACCCCTGTATAGTATAAATAGACATTTGCATCTGTTTAGTTCTCAGAGTGTGGTGGGATGGTCTTGCATACAAGAGTACATTCGTTTGTTATTGGTTTGTTATTTTTTCAAGCATGTTCCAGAGAGATATTACAGGGTCCTTTGTGACTGAAGACAAGAAGTTTTTTTAAGCCATTTTGGATACAAAAAGGGTATCTTTTGACCGAAGAAATGAAAATGGTTTTCATGGACTTTTGGATACAAAAGGGGTCTTATGATCAAAGAAAAGAAGCTATTTACACGGACTTTTGGAATATAATTTACTTTGGTCTTTATTATTTTTGAACTACTCTTGACCTGCAATGATTTTTTTTGGTGGGGACAGCTACAGGACCTTTGGGAATATTATGGTTTGTTTTAAACATGCTTACAAGCGTTATTGGATTGCAAGGTTAGAAGAACATATGAAGACATCAGATGGTAAGAATTTTTTATTTTTTTATTCTTAATAAACATATGTGGCTATAAAGAGGGTGTTGTGTTTTATTTTAGGCATTTAATTATTTTTTATTACAGTACTGTGGTGTCATTAAGGGTGTTGTGTTTTATTTAACATTTTACTTTGTGGTACTACAGATCACAGCAAGCCCTGGGTGTCATGGCATGGTGGCACTTGTGGTTCTCCAAGTGCCAGCATGCCCTGGCAGCCATGGGTACGCTGATGTTTGTAGTTCTACAAGCACCAGCATGCCCAGACTGTTAATGGCAGCCCGAACTGGATGGGACTTGTAGTTTCACAAACTAAAATGGTGTTTTCATTCTTTTTTTCTAATTTATTACCCCAGGGGTGTAGGAAGAGCCCTAGTGCTTTCAGCTCTGGGCTGGGTATTCTCACAGTTTTTTGTGGACCCCACTCCCTAGGGAATCCAACCCAGTGCTGAACAGCTTGGGGTTGGTTGTCATTATGGTGGGGGGAACCCTGCTGCGTGTCCCCCTGCTATAGTGCCACCCACCCCGGCTGATTTGCTTAGTGCTGGTTGTGGTGAAATCGTGGGGGACCCCATGAATATTTTTTAAAAATTTTGCCGCAGCCAGCAGTAGACTGACTGCAGTAGGGTTAATAGTGTTTATAGGGGAACCCCGCACTTTTTTTTTATTATTATTCATCTGAGTTTTACTGTATACATCCGGCGAGTCTCGCATTCCATTTTCAGTGTCAGCAACCACACTGTCGGCATTTTATGTGCGTCAGCGTTTCTTACATATAGGTATTTATGGTGCGGGATTTATTGCATGTCACTGTTTCTCACGTTAGATATTTCTTGTCGTTGTTTCTGCATAATGTGTCACTGTTATTTGTGTCGGCATTTTCGTCATAGGAAATTCGTACCCCACCCACTTCATGGACCTGCGTCTGTGGTGCCAGGCGGTGTTCCTTTGGGTTTGAGAGCAGCAGTGGTATTCTCTTCAGTGAGGACACTGTTAACACTGAGAGAGTCGATGGCCCAAACAAGACAAGACATCAGCAAACTGGATGCTTTAAAAGAGGAAAGAAGATTTTAGTATAGGGATGACTAAAAGGCATTCTAGGTGGGGTATAATTAGAAAATGGGTCATGGATTATCACTGTAAATTTCTTCATAAATAGCTTAGAAGAATCTATACACACGTTACCTCCCATTTGATTAAGTAAATAAATTTAAAGGGTTGGTCATGCTAATCTTACATTAGGTTTCTGTCATTGTTGGTACCAACTTCTTTCCCTAATATGTCTGACTATGTTCTATCCCTCCTTACTGAAAATCCTATTCTCATAATTTTTGTCACTAATTCTATTTCTATTCCAATCTCTGGCTAACTGTTATCACTTATCTAAATTACTTAACTCTTCATTCTTGCTATCTGTCAGAATGGTACTTGCTTTCATTGACTGTTTATATTCTTACTGTCTCACTGTAAATCTTGACTGTTCAGGGCCAGCTTAAGGGGCCAGGGGCTGGAGCGCTGGACAGAAAAAAGACTATGTTGGACCAGTGCAGGGACCAGCCCATGTCTCTATTACTTGGTGGCTGGCCCCTCCTATGGGACCAGCAATCTTCCATCACTGGTCACCCTTCTGATCCGCCCCCTTCATGTCCTTCCCTATGTGTGGTCTCTGAGAGACCCAGTTTCACATGGGACGCGCACTGCATGACAGGTGCCGCCCCATGTGTGAAAGCAGCAAGGCCCAACAGCACGCGTGGCTGGAACAAGGTAAGTGTGAGCGGGAGGATGTTAATGTAATGTTTGTGTGTAAGGGGAGGGGTATGTTTATATAATGTTTGTAAGGGGTGAGTATGTTAATATAATGTGTGTGTGGGTGAAGTATGTTAATATAATGTGTGTGTGAGGGCAGTATGTTAATAACGTGTGGGAGGTAGGCTATTTAATGGTGGAGTGCAGGAGGGGGCAAATTATTTAATGGGTGCTATTTTATTTGTGTGGTGATGGTGGGGCAATTTATTTTATTAATGGAGATATTTAATTTAATAGTGGGGCCTATCATTTTAATTTAATGCTGGGGTGGTTTGGGGCTATTAATTGAATATGGGGCTGAGTTTATGGAGGAGGGCTATTTATTAAATGTGACTATGAATTATTTAATGCCAGGGATGGTTGTGGGAAATGATTATATTTATTAAAAGTAAATGTTATTTAATTTATTGCTGATGCTGTTTTGAGGAAGGGCAATGGGTTTATATATTAAATGGGAATACTATTAATTTAATGTTAGAGCTGGTTTGAGGGAAATAGATCTATTTTGCAAATGTGAATATTATTATGTTAATGTTGGAGCTGGAGGGAGGCCTAATTATAAAATGTGGGTGCTATTGGGGCTGTTTGGAGTTTTCTAAATTTCATGTACCCATTTTTTTTTCCAAATAGGGCCTCCAACATTCCAGGATCCAGACCAGCAGCAACTGAGCTAAAGACACCAGCAGCCACAGGTGGTGAAAGTGACAAGAACAGGTAGGAAAGAGCAGGACAGTCTGCCAAATGTCCTGAATCTGGTGGCGCAGTCCCGAATTTCTGTCCCGCTTAGTCAGGATTTGGTCCGGCTTCAAGGACAGTTGGGAGGTATGTCCCACTTAACAGTGCACTGCTCGTGAAGGTAGAAATGCGTGCACCTAACAGTAGTGCACACAGTATTGCCTGTCTATTTGTCTAAAATGTGTCTAAAATGATAACCATGTTACATCATGGGAGCTCACCTATCTAAAGTGCCTTGGGCTTCTCATAGCCTTAATCCAGCTCTGTGACAGTTACACATCACAAGTGTTAGCGGACTCACAGCGATTTACCAAGTTTACTTTCAGACAGCAAATCAGAAACAGTCTCTAACTTATCTCTCTCTCTTTGGATCTAATAATCAATGAATGATTTTGCTGTTGCTGTTATCTATTTCCCTTCTTAGTAAACTATATTTTCTTTCTCTTTCATAAATTCCTCAATTCCTATTATTTCTATTTGCTCTACCTCTTTCCCTCATACTATTCTACTCACATTTTCTCTGCCTTTCCCTTAAACCTGTACTTTTTGTTTTCCTTTTCATCATTGTCTACAATTTTCTCTCTTTTCTGGATCATCTATAAGCCTCTCAGGACAGTTCAGGGAACAGTTCTTGCTGACAGCATACTATTCCTGCACCTCCTGTCTCTCTCTACAGACAAAAATATGACAGTTAAAAAGCATGTCTGCCCAAGCCCCTGCTTCTCATTGTCAAGGATTTTAAAGAAACAACGCCTAACTTGCAGGGCATTACATATTTTTTCACCTATGTAACTACAAAGGAAAAACAAATACACACACACACACACACACACACACACACACACACACACACACACACACACACACACACATACACACACTGTAAACATTGACATATTTGTTTTTTATGCAAGCACATATGCTTTTAGTACTAAAATTATGTGGTATTTATGAACTCTGCACATTTTAAACTTCTATATTTGTATAATAAATTGTGTTTGTTTGATATATTTGCCACACACAATGTTTTTTGTGCAAAAAGATTGTCGTTCTCATTGCTTATACTAACCGCCATAAACATATCTATAGAAATTGTATTTAATTTAAAATATACATGTTGTAATACTTGAGCATTATTGGATCTACTAGCAAAGTAGATACATCTTAATTATACATTTTCATTGAGAAGAATGCCATTTTTTGGAAATTAATCTCTACCATATTGCTGCTGCCTTAAACTTTGCTGCCTGAGAGAGATATCATAGGTTTCCTTAGTCATACACCTATCTTTAGAAAATGTACTTACAGAAAATTCTTTTTTTTGGCTTACTGCAATGAATGTTGCAGTATGTAATACAATTTTTATGTATGCAGAAATGTGAAAAAAGACCAACAGCCTCTGGCAGTGAAAAGGTTAAAAGGAGAAAGATTCTATAAATGTTTCACAAAAGTTTTTACTAGAGATGAGCGGTTTGGATTCGGAGAAAGACAAAAGATCTCAATATTGGGGTGTAAAGTCGAACCAATTCATGATTTTCTCGCGAGAAATTACTATCTGAAAACGAGGCAAAATTTAATTTCTGGAAAAATGTCAGATCTAGGGAGCTTTGGATCTATATCCTCTCTATATAGCCCTCTCCCTGATCTCACCTGCCATTTTAGAATAGAAAGCAAGTGGATAGAAGGCTGGCTGTAATTCTGTGCTAAAAAATTTGCTTGTAGAGGGTTGGACAGGGTGAACAAGGCAATTTATAAATTGGATGCTGTATGAATCTGAGCAGCACACCCAAAAAAACCAAAATAATTTCTTGCTTTTAAAATTCAAATTGTGTGAGGGGCAGTATCGGTGAAATCTGAACTATTTAGTGGCCAAAAAACAGATCGCTGTTTGACTGCGATCACCACACCCCAAAAAACGAATAGATGTCTTGCTTATAAAATACTAAATGTTTCAAGCTGAATGCAATTGTGTGAGAGTTAGTATCAGTGACATCTTTTGTACGCGGCCAAACAATAGTTTGTTCTTGACTATGAGCAGCACACCCCAAAAAGCAAATACATTTATTGCTTTTAAAATCACAAGTGCTTTAAGCTGAAGTCAATTGTGTGAGAGTCATTGTGGTTAGATCACGTTGAAATAACTTATTGTACATATTTATTTCAATTAGGAGCGCAGTGCGCCACTGGATATCATTGCAAATGTACTGATTGTTTTTATATTGTGCTGCATTGTTATATTACAAATGTATTATATGTAAAATTATATGAATCGATTTCTGATGCAATAGCCATTTGTTGGAGGAAATCTGATATGTAACTTCTAAAGAAAGCCTCCTGCTACTTAGACCTTTTCCCTTTGAGTGACCGACACTTTTTTAGCCTGAATACACAGCAAGGAGTCATTACCTGTTCATCCTGTGTGTTAGAATCTGTATGAACAATGTAAACTGCAAGTGATTTGGGACATCACAGATTGATGTAAATTTTGTTAAAATATAAAATTGTGTTATCTCAACTCTAGAGAATATTATATTGTGATGTTAAATAACTGATGTAATATCTCAGACGTTGTGGTGCCACAGGCAACAATGTAAAAAGGTTTTATCCCTTCCAGGCTGATTTATGTGCAGGCTGCATGAAGCAGCCTGGATTGGTTAAAAGGGCAGGAGACTGGATTACATCCTGCCAAGGTATGTGTGTAAAACTGTATATAAAGAGCTATGTTTTACCATGTAGCATCATTCCATATGAAACTTCTGAATCATCACCAGTACCACTAATTGGTTTGGAAAAATCCTTGTCAGGACTCTTGAGCAATAAAACATCACTACTTGAAGATTCTGCCTGAGACTATTACCTGATGTATCCAGTGACCAACAGATAAGAGGATAAACTCTAATCCACTCCAGGACTGTCCTGTGTTGAACCCAGAATCTCTGTGTCAATTCTCTGCCCACTGCCAAACATTCCTGATCCATAGTAAGTGGTCAGGAGGCACCAGCCAGCCCACAGCAAAGAGACATTGCAGCAGCAGTACCAGGTACCCAAATGTAAATGGTTCCAGGTGCTGCAAACTAGCCCAATGGTAGCTGCAAGTTTCTCCTACAACTATTGCACAGTTGGCATTTGCAGTTGACAAGTGTCTGGTGGCAAGGTGACACCAGTAGAAGTGGCCAGTAACTGTCTGTTACTGATGATGAGAAAGTATCTCAGATTAACAGTGCAGGCATCCCTCCATTCCTTCTTCCGCCTCCTACAGACCAGGAGGCGAAGAAAGCCAATCCAGTCACTAGCATGATCAGTGACATCTTGACCTGGAGTGGTGGCAGCTACTAGTAGCTCCAACTTCATGTAACATTGCTCCTCTTGTCAAACCTGGACCAGTCTAAAGATCAGGAGCATCACAGTACCAGTACTGGCAGTAATAGCAATTTTTGACCTCTACCAGTAAAAAAGGTCATGCGAGAAGAAAGTGTAAGAAAGTGTCAAAATCCAAGCACTGTTTGTCAATCTCAAAGAAAACATCAGCTCTAAATGTAAGTTTTTAGAGAGAAGTTTCTAATGAATGTGGTGATTTGTCCAAAAAAGGGAAAATAGCTAACATTCCAAACACCACCAGCAGTGGGAAGAAAAGGTTCAAACCATGGCCATTTTTTTGCTAGTAGGAGTCCTGTTACTGCTGGTACACATACTAGAATACCCATTGCAAAATAGTGTGCCCAACATGTTTATGCATCGTCCTTACCTTCCCATGCACCATATTCTTGTTCAGAGTGTAGGTCTGTCACCTCCAAAACAGCCCCATCAGTGCATGGAAAATAACACTTAGTCCTGAGAACAACTTGGACACTCACAGAATCCTGAGGAGAGTCTATGGGTATCCATGAGTGCTATATGTGAGTCTGATGTTTCGGATTCTGACACTACAATTATAGAGCAGCCTCCTTCACAAATTTCTTAACCGATTGGAAATGTGAGGATGAATAGTAATGATGATAATTTACACATAGAAATTGAGGATGCTACTTTGTAACTTGCAAATGAGCAAGAGGATGAGTGGGATAATTGTGGATCTGAAAATGAATGTTTTGTGTGTTATACTTGAACAATATAATGAGGATGATGATGATAGTGTTGAACTGAGGCAACTGGTCCAAGATAAGCATCTTGCCAGGGCATAAAAAAACAAAACAAAACACTACTTGTGTTTGGAAATATTTTTATCCCAACCCAGACAAAAATTGTCAAGGCATCTATAGCCAGTGTGACACCTCAATAAGTAGAGGTTGGGATTGCAGCAAGTTCATTCAAGTAGTTTTTCAAAAGGTGAAAAATTGTGTATAGTTGCAAGCAAGCCAGCATGAGCTAGCACCTGAATGGATAGACACCGCTTGCAATCTTCACCATTAACACCTTCTGCATCACCCTCCTCATTATTAGTAAATAGTTCAGCATCCAATTTTCCAATTCCAACTGACTCCCCTTGTGAGGATACCACCCTTAGCTGGGATGGAAGTTACCCTCTGTGGGATTCAACTCACTCGGGTAGACCAGGATATATCCAAAATAAGACTTTATTACGACAGCACAACACCACAAGACGTTCACAAGTTACAGGGTAAATGGTAGCATGTATCCTCCAGCAATATTACCGCTACCATTTAGCAAAACAGTTATGGTGTCTCCTAGCCTGGGTTACTAGCTCACACCAACCATGTCCTGGTAGGGTTCCCTCCAGCGGCACCACAATGCCTGGCCCAGAGTCCTTTTCACTGATGTCTTCTACACCAGGATCCTCCAAAACACGCATCGCCCCCCTGGCATTCTCCTCCCCTATATTATTTTCTCTGTACCCAGGAAGTAGCGTCAAATGTCTCAAACCTCCCCTTTACAGAAGGGGTCTCCCAGTCAACAATTTAGCTGCTAGACATACTGTCCCTGTTACCTTGATTAGACAATAGAATGGCTTGACTCAATTAGCTGTTTTGGCTGGATACACTACACATGGGGTTACAATAGTACATCAAGGAATGACACTGCACGCTTACATGGAACAATAAGACTTTTGACACATTATATCAGCAGGGTTACACAATATAAGTCTGTGAAACCTTTCGATACAATTACATTTATATTGATACATATTGATACATTTCCCCATGCTATTTCAACCAATATATTACTGTGGAGGCACATTGCTTATGAGTAGAAGTTCTAACCTCATTACCTCTCAGGTTATCTGTTGACCTAGCTAATTAACATGGGCTGCCAGCTAGTTAACTCAGACATTGTTCTGATAACAAACCTCATCTCAGCTGCACCCCATACAATAGACATTTGAGACAAATGGTAATTACATTAGCTAGCACAAGCAAAATGACTGCTGTTGTTCTGATATTTTCACACAGTATGGCGATATTGTTTATATTTATACTACATACAATATCACAGGTAATAGTATGGGCAAAATGTATCTAATAACATGAAATAATAATACACATAATACACCAATGCTCTGGTGTATATACTTAGACTGGGCCAAGGATTAAAAAGTACAATAAACCGTGAGAAACGGGTGATGATTACATAGTTCTCAGTCCAGTAGCACCCCGTTTCCTCACACCCCTGATGCCTCATGATTCCCAAGAGACATCCTTGCATGCTACAGCTGCTACTGGGGTTGACACCTTTATACAGAAGGAGACCAAAAATAGGAAGAATTTTACACAATTGTCTGTGAAGCAAGAATTTGAAAGAGGAACCAAATATGACAGTCAGCATCCTGTTGCACACCGTAACACTAAAGCCATGACAGCTATGTTAGCATTGGATGTGCATCTAATTTCCGCCATCAACGCATCAGGTTTTAGCCGATTAGTTGAGGTCATATGTCCATGCTACCAAATTCCATCTCAATTCCTTTTCTCCTGAACAGCAATTCCTCAGCTGTACAAGGAGGTTGAAGAAAAAGTAATTCAGTCTCTAAAAATGCCTGTCACGGCAATAGAGTTTCTGGGATCCGTCTCGGGACCCCAGGGACTAGCTGTGGTAGGAGTGTAGTGGAAACTGGGGGGCTGGATGAATGTCTTGCTCATAGAGCTTGCTTGCAGGTACAAAGAAGGTGGATCCACACGAGGAATAACAAACCAAGGTATTTATTTCAGCGGTAGAATGAAGCTGAATTCTCACAATTGATTAATAGTTGATATTCAGATAACAACAGATGAAGTTGAATTCACACAAATGATTAATGTTTTCAGTTCTTGTAATGGCAGCAGAAGAAGTTCAACTCATTTAGAGATGTCCATAACATAACAGCAGGTTGAGGCTGAATACACTCAGAGGTAACAATGAAGATCTGTACACAGCGGGAGGAGAAGCAGTAATCAGGATGAGGCTGAATACACACGAAGGGTAGAGCTCTGTATACAGCAGATAGTCTGGAGCAGCCAAGACAGCAACTTGTAGATCTGGAACCAGGAACTAGGAAGTGTTGCACTGGCAACTTGCTGAGTGTAGGAGGGGACTCTTATAGTATGCAGAGGAAGCCAATTTTGGGAATGGGATCAGGTGTTTAGACTCAGCAGGAAGCTTAGCAAATGTCTCACCCAAGATGGCAGCCTACAGTGCTGCAGACAGAAGTCACGCTTGTCCAAGGATAACATGCTGCATACGACCAGGAGGAAAATGTACGATAATATGGTACCGCCAAGTGGTGTAAACAGGGCTAAGACCCCGATTCGTGACGATGCCATTGTACTGACTATACGGTTACAAGCAGTACTGTTCAAAAAAAAGACTACATGACCGAGACAGCCCACTTGGTAGGTGTACACTAAAAGCAGCAGCGTCACCGGTAGCTTCATCATCATTCTCCTCATCCTTTCAGGATCGTAGTGCTACCACACAATGTCAGGTCATTAACAGGTAAGCAACTTTTTGTATTACTACTGTTTGTATAGCTGGTTTCACAAAGAAATCTAACCATGTCAATTTGTTGTAAAAATTGAGGAATATCATAGCAAAATGGCTAACACTGCTAATACTGCCCTCAGGATTCCTCATTAATGGAACGAACATTGTGTGTGCATTATGACACAATATACTTGGTGGTGCAGAATTTCTTAAAAAATAAGAGTTGCTATCCATGGCTCATAAAATTTCTGAGCATATTTGACATTCAGCGACTGCATTTTGGAACATTGCAGCTGCTGCGCAAACAATATCATCTGTCATGCCACCAACTGAAGCAATGTGGAATTCCACAATTTACATGCTTAAGTGAATAGTGGATCAGCAACAAACCCAAGCAATCATGATTTGAGCATCAAGCCATGCGATAGTGAGAGGGGGGGCATGTTACCTTACTTCAGCACACTGGACAATACTTACTGTTTTATGCAAGCTACTGAAACCATTATAAATTGTAACATATGAAGTGAGTTTAAACACTGCCAAACCTGAGTCAAGTTATACCCCTAATCAAATTACTCAAAAAGCTGGAGAAGCTGAAGGAGGAGATGAAATTTAGCGATTCGGCAAAGTATGTTAGTCTTATAGATCAAGATCTTTATTCACTTCACCAGGACCCAAGGTTTTGCAACACCTTGAAATTGGATCAATACATTTTGGCAACTATGCTTATGTGGTGGCCGAGACTAATGGGAATCCCTTCCCTTACCTTGTCCTCCAGACACGATTCAGGTTCTTTTTTATTCGGATATCCGGTGGTCAGGAGATAAATTCTTCAATGAAAGGGACACGGATTGGACAAATAAATTGGGTTTATTAATAATGCGGTAAAGATAATTTTGGTAAGCCATCGCGCCACTGACCCCTTCAACTCAATGGTAATGACAAAATATTCATTTGATCAACATAGAGCACAATAGCATTTAACATATAATAATAAATCAATTTTCAGGTAAATCACTTAACATTAACATTCAACTAAAACATTTGGTGCACCAATATTATCCCTGGTAACGTTACCATATTTTACACTCAGTCCTGGGTTGAACTGTGCACAGGAATTTAGTAGAAGTGGTGCACGTGGTTGGGGCCCATAAATTACTTTTTCACGCCAAATAAACTGATGATCTTTTGTATTACACAGTCTCTTTTGTGTGTATTCACAGACCTCTCTATTTTCTCTCCTCTCACACTGTTCTCAGTACATAGCTCAGTCTGTTTAGTGTGATGTCACAGATCTCTATACTGCTTATTTGTTTTCAGTACTTTCCTTTTTACTCACACCTCTCTTTGGCTCACTTCTTATCTTCTTCTCTTCTTACACTTACTTCACTTTTAATCTGCTTATAAATCACTTTGATTTTCATTCTGTCCCTATTTTTCTCTCTCAGTCTATGCAGACACAGGGATCTCTCTCCCTCAGAAGTCTAGAACTTTCCTCTTCCCACTGCCTTCTGGGAGTTCACAGTTATTACCAAAGTTAGTGGACTTGTTGCTATGCCACACACTCCTCCTTCCTGTTACTCCGGGAATATAAATTTGGGCACCAATATACACATTTTTGGTCTTTATTTCTTTGTTGATTTGTTAAACTATGCGCATGCCCTTTTTAAGTTATACCCTCCATCTTATTATTTCTATTATTATTATCATTTATTTATATAGTGCCACTAATTCTGCAGCACTGTACAGAGAACTCACTGACATCAGTCCCTACCCCATTGGGGCTTACAGTCTAAACCATTTTGCATTATGGGCTTGTATATCACCATCTGTTAAATGTCTACTGATGCCAGCTGTCTGTCTAATAAGCTCTGATACTGCTGCTGCTGTCCCTCTCCAATGTATCACTGCTGCTGTCCTTCTCCAATGTGTCACACATGCTACCTATCGTTTACCTACTTGGTGTATCTTCTGTTTTAAAATGAAAATATGTGATGAGGTTGATGATGAGAGTATCATTATCATCATTGAGGAAGATAACCACTGTTAGCCAATTGCCCATTTCTAAATTGTTAAAATCCCTATCTATTCTAGAGTTCAGCAACCAACATCCAAAATGTTTGCTTTTGTGGGGGCCCAAACAAACCACATTACTTCAGTCACAAAAGTGGAAGGCCCTGTCGCTGAAGTGCTTGCTTATTTAAACTATGTGCATGCCCTTTATAGCATATTTGTGGGTGGTTGGTGCCAAGAACAATTTCATCTTGCGCTATTTAACATTATGGCCTTGGTCTATCATCTTATGTAAAATGTCTACCGATGCCACCATGGTCCGTCTTAATAGCTCTGGTTACTGTCTCTTGACTTTCCATGATGCATGCTGTCTAATGTTAAAAATATAGTGTCAGTGGTCTTTCCCTCACAATTTTTCTTCTGGGTGCAGCCCGCCTTCATATATCTACCCCATGAACCAGTATATTAGTCAGGGCCGTCTTTCCCATTGGGCACAATGGGCAGGTGCCCCGAGGCCCTGCAGCCCAGGGGGCCCGTCGGAGGCAGCAAAAAAAAAAAAACCTGTAAAAAAAAAAAAGACAATACTTACCTTGCGGTCAGCTGGCGATCCGGCTCCCTCCATGGTCTCCTCCTCCGTGCGGCGCTCGCAGTGCATGTCGGGCGTAACGTCATCACGCCCACCCGACAGCCATGGAGGGAGCCGGATCGCCAGTTGACCGCAAGGTAAGTATTGTGTTTTTTTTTTTCCAGATTTTTTTTTTTTGCTGCCTCCGATGGGCCCCCTTGGGCTGCAGGGACCATATATAATCATATTTTTTTTTTGTATATATAGGGGCCCTGGTGCACTGCTGTGCCCGGGGCCCCAAGATGTTCTTAAGAGGGCCCTGATAGTAGTTCTAGCACACAATGCCAGGTCATTCACAAGCAAGCTGCTCTTTGTATCGCTGGTTTCACAAAGAAACATACCCATGCCAATCTGTTGAAAAAACTCAGGAATGTCATATCAAAATGGCTTACCCCGCTAAGGCTCTCCTCAGGATTCTTCAATGACGATAATGGGAAGAACATTGTGTGGGCATCACAGCTGGGTAAATTTCAACATTTACCATGCTTTGCACACACAATAAACTTGGGGGTGCAGAATTTCTTTAAAAATGAGAGATCAACTCTGTTTCCTGACCCTCTTATCTTTTCCTACTGCTCTTAGTCCGAATCACTTTTTTCTCATTTTCCCCTGAGCCTCCTTCTTCTTCATCCCCTCCTCCTTCTTCTTTCTTCTTCTACTCCCCTCATTTTCTTTTCACCTTGTCCTCTTCTTCTTACTCTCTCCCATCCCCTGTATCCTCTGCCTCTCTCTTCATACCCCTTCAAAAACTCTTGGTTGTTTACTTATATATGACCACTTTTACACAGTTGCAATCTTCCTACCAATGTTATCCTCATTTCTGTGTCAAGTTCTTTTATTTGTGGTTTTCCGTGCTCCAAGATGCTACCTGAACTTTGCTTGACTTCTGTATGTGATTTTTCTCTAACCATGCAAAATAAACCAAGGACAGGTCGGTGCAGGCTATGCTATCTTTGGCCCATAAAATTTCTGGCCATTATCGGCATTCAGTGACTGCATGTAGATCATTGCAGCTGCGTCCAAAAATTGCCTGCCATGCCACCAACTGAAGCAAGAGGCAGTAATAAGGTGGAATTCCACATGTTATGCACACTGCTGTACCACTTTGTTTCATAGGGATTGTACCTTTTATTAAACTGCCATGTATTTGTGCAACTGCTCTGTCACTAATTTTAGCAAGCCAGCTTACTGCAGCCTTTGGCCAAAATATTTGTAATTCACATCAGTCTCAGTTGTGAAGAGATCATTAGAAAATAGACTGTAAATGAATGTTAGTGCTATATACAGTAATGTAGAAAGAAAAACATCTGAAAAGCACACGATTTTACCTATTTTTCACAATTTCTTATTAAATCCAAATCCAAAACCAAAATGAAAATACACAGGGTCTGATTAAGGGTCAAAGCTGCCCTAGGCTACTACACCAGTTGCCGCAACCCCCCCAACCAATGTGTGTGTGTGTGTATGTATATGTATATATATTTATATATATATATATATATATATATATATATATATATATATATATATATATATTACACACAAAATTGTAATATATTAATTAATACATAAAACACACTTCATTCTGCACTTTGTCTCTTCACTGATCTTGCAGCGTAGACCACCTGATGTTCTCTTTTGCTTGTTTTGGAGCGTTGTCAGTTGGCTGGCTTCTGAAAACTTGGAGTCCTGTATTTAAAATGTGCAAAAGTTGTAATATAGTGCACAATTTATCAAGCCCTGAATGATTCAAACAAATCATTCCATTATAACCATATAAAACAACCCCATAGTACAGATAGACAATAAAATATATGAAAATGATTTACAATCATATACTAACATCTATCAGTCCTGACTGTCTAGTATTTAGCATTCTAGTCACCACCACACTATACTGAGATTATGCCCCCCACAAACTATTTCATCAGCTCCCCCCACCAGCCACTACATCACCCCAGCCGTTTTTATCAACCCCCACCATCCATTTCACCAACCACCCACTCATTTGTCACCCCCCATAGTCAATTCATTAAATCCCCCTGCCAAATCATTAATCCTCCCAGTCAATTCATTAACCCTTCCCCCAGCCAATTTATTACCCCCCCTCAGTCAATTTATTATCCTCCCTCAGTCAATTTATTACCCCACCTCAGTCAATTTATTACTCCCCCTCAGTCACTTCATTACCCCCCCTCCAGTCATTTCATTACCCCCCCTTCCAGTCATTTCATTACCACCCCTCCCAGTCACTAATTAACCGCTCCCATTCACTTAATTAACCCCTTCCAGTCACTTCATGAACCCCCCCTTCCAGTCACTTCATGAACCCCCCCATTCCAATCACTTCATTAAACCCCCTAGTCAAATCATTATCATTTGATCATCTCACATGACCACACTAAGCTTAGCACCGCAGCTGCACTGAAAGGACAGCTAACAACATTGGATTTGCTATTAGCTGCCTGCATCAGTGTACTAGATACGCTGAGAGCCGGGATCACCACTTGAGACCAGGGGCGGCTGATCAAGCAGAAGGCAGCACCGGACACTTTAGGTAGTATTTTTTTTTAAAATACAAAGCTTGCTAATCGTGCCGGCGCTGCGCCCACTAGGGACCCAGCGCCCCAGTCTAATGGTTGATCAGACCCTGAAAATACATGAGGATTTTTGGCCAAAATCAAAACTGAAACACGAATGATTTTAGAACTGTTTACATACTTCTCTCTTTTTGTCCTTTAAGCAAGTCTTGTTTTTATATATCTATATTGATATTTCCATTTTAATGTGTACAAAAAAAACCAAAAAAAAAATGCTTGCCCCTCCAAAAGCTATCTAAGCACCAGCACTCGTAGCCTCGGCTTGTTGTGGTGATTGCAGGGCGATTAACAAAATGGGGTCATCCTGAAAATGCCACAAGCAACACCTGGCTACGACACAGACCAAACCTGTTCAGCATGTGGTTGAATTTCCTGGGGAGAAACCCCCCCAAAAAATGTGCTGTGTGTGTGTAAGGGTAATAGTGGAAAAATAGCATCTGGTACATGTATTGCCACATAATAAACACACAGTGAGAAAAAAAATCCTTTATTTAAATAACGACTTCCCCCAATCCTTCGTACATCTGCTAATGTTTTGGTGCCAGATACTACAAGACACCTTCAGAGGACTTGCGGAGTCCATGCCTCAAAGGGTCAGAGATGTTCAGGTGACACGAAGGGCCAACACAAAATTGGGCAGGTGGTTTTAATGTTGTGGCTGATCGGTGTATATATATTTTCCTGGTATCATCCTGATGGAAGTGTATGCTGTTTATTGTGATGTAACAGTAAAAGCACAATTTATCCAGCAAGAAGTTTCCGTATGTGCATCATCAAAAGGGTGCCCATGTCACCAGTGGTGTCAGAAGTGTGATTGCAAAGGACAGCCAAAGCACAGCTGTCCACCCAGCCAACCAGGTTGTCCATGTATTGTGGACTCTGGGAGTGAACTTACACTGATTTTTAGCTCTGTCCTGGCTGGAACCAAGATATTGCGGTTGCCCATAGTTAAAGTGCGCTGTACATATGGGGAAACCAATAGTTTACAAAGGGCTCTTTTTGCCATTAGATTTAAAGGCCAAATTGTGAGGGTAGTAGGTGCCGTAGCACCTAAGCTGCTATATCCACTTATTCTAGGACAGGATTTTCCACTGCTTAAAGAGGTCCTGTATGAGCAAGTCCGGCTGAACAAATTGGCAACTGGATCAATGGTTCGAAGCCCGTTCTTAAAGGACCTGCTCAAGAAGTTACAGTGTCTGGACCATGAACTTTGGGAACTGCCAACTTGGAATGCTATCCTGGGGGTCATAGCAGGACTTTCACAGAATCATGGACTGTGAAAAGCAGGGTTGGTATTGACATCGCGGGCGAGCCCTCCATGTCTGTGACAAGAGAAATGACGTGTCACTACAGCATGTCTTTAAGTTGGCTAATAATGGTGGAGATTGAGGCTACTTAGCCGTAAAAAGGATCTATGAGTGTAGAAAGAGAAAGGACAAGATGTTTTAGAACAGTGCTATCAAGTGGCATGAAAGCAAAATATCCATTTTTATGTTGGTAGGCGAGGTTGAGAGTACACTTAAGGTGGTAATGGAAGAGGCCAAACATTTTAGATATGTCATTGGACAAGGTTCGGTGCACCCTCATTCAAATAGAGTGGAACATAGACCGGGAATTTTGCATATAATTTGTCACAGAAATTTGCACTCCTCGTGAAGTCTGCACCAGCCTACTTGTTGATGCTAGGGGGGATAGATATGTGAGAAAGGTGGTTTGCTACAGACAGACAGAGAGGAATTAGCTATTCTGCTGACAGTCTTCAGGGTAATATGGGCGGCATGGTGGCTAAGTGGTTAGCACTTCTGCCTCACAGCGCTGGGATCATGAGTTCAATTCCTGACCATGACCTTATCTGTGTGGAGTTTGTATGTTCTCCCTGTGTTTGTGTGGGTTTCCTTTCACATGCCAAAAACATACTAGTCGGTTAATTGGCTGCTATCTGTCTGTCTGTGTGTGCATGTTAGGGAATTTAGACTGTAAGCTCCAATAGGGCAGGGACTGATGTGAATGAGTTCTCCGTACAGCGCTGCGGAATCAGTGGCGCTATATAAATTAATGATGATGCTGATGATAAGGCTGGGTTCCCTGCACAGTTAAATGCCTAGACTGGTCTATTGAGGTAATTAAATGAACGGAGGGGATTTGTGTATATAAACCTGTATTTTGCATATGTGCAGTTTGACCAATGCCAGATAGTGGCCATTGACTGGAGAATTTTGTCTATTCAGTGTTAGGTTGCCCGGTGTCACCCCGATGGAAGTGTATGCTGACATTGTGAAGTAACAAGAAAAGCATAATTTATACAGCAAGAAGTTGTCTGTGTGCATCACCAGAAGATTGCCTGTGTCCAAGTAAAATGTGTGTGTGTATATATATATATATATATATATATATATATGTATGTGTGTATATATATATATATATATATATACACAAGTTAACCCGTACATGATACTCATGCATTCTAGTCAAATCAAGCTACTTAAGGTGTTAAAAAGGTTCTTGTCATGCATTTGGGCCTAGCCCAGGCCTCCTCAGGAGAAGAGCGTTACTTCCCGACGCAAGCGCCCTTTTTTAACGTGGTTTTGTCCACATGTCATCACCTCATCCTTCATCTTCATCGCCACATCCTTCATCAAGCTACTTAAGGTGTTAAAAACTCCCCACTGTCACCCCCGGCAACCACCAACCACTCCCAACTGTCACTTCTCCTTCAAGAAATATATAGGTCAGTGTACAACTCTACCCAGCAGGTGGCGCTGCAGCTTGGTTTTTTTTCCCACACACGCCACTAGGCATTTATATAGTAGATATATATACATATATATATATATATATATATATATATATCTATATCATCTATTTACCTATTATAACACCACTAATTCCACAGCACTGTACAGAGAATTCATTCACATCAGTCCCTACCCCATTGGAGCTTACAATCTAAATCCCCTAACTTACACACACACAGCCCAAGATAGACTAAGGGCAATTTAATAGCAGCCGATTAACATACCAGTATGTTTTTGGAGTATGAGAGGAAACCGGAGCACCCGGAGGAAACCCACACAAACACGGGGAGAACATACAACAGATAAGGCCATGGTTAGGAATCGAACTCATGACCCCAGTGTTGTGAGGCAGAAGTGCTAACAACAAAGCCACCTTGCTGTCCACAATATATACTATGTATGTATACATCTATATCTATCTATATATCTATATGCACATTTGTACATTTAGCTATATTTGCAGCAAGCAAAACGCAGCTTTATTGGGTAAAAACAGTACAGGTTGTGCGGAAATGCAGTTCACCAGGTGGATGCTAACATTCGCACACAGATAAGCACTCTGTAGTTGGGTCTGCCATTAACTCTTTTGAGGATCCCAGCTGCTCGGGCCCCTCTACTCCAATGTAGGGCCAGAGAAATGCCTTTCTGCTTTTTGCAGATACGCAGAGTCACAAAGCCATGTACTCCTATCGAATCACTGTCATGGTCTATACCTGGGATGGAAGCACAGTTCCTAGTCACCAAGCCACACACATTCATTTCGCCAATCACAGGTTACATTCCCCTCAATATTCCCAACTATGGTGGGGCTAAAGGAGGACGGACTGGGACGGTAGTGAGGCTATTCCTTAGATGTCTTCCATAACATGATAAGCTAGATAACATTATACTTGCATACTCTAACCATTTAACCCAGATGTCTCTCTTCCTCTCCTATCTCTAATTTACAAGCATCCCACCTGGCATCATTTAAAAATATACTGTCTAGATTATATAAACAACTTCACTATTAACATAAATATGCAAGGCATACAATAGCACATGTTAACCAAACATAGAAGAACAACAAGTGATAATAAAATTTGAAAGGCAGCGAGAAGATGGGGAGATAAATCAGAAGGGTGACTGTGAGTTAATTGCAAACTGCATTGCGTGGCCTCACAATACATCTACAGCATTTCTAACAGAATATGTACTTTATTATACACTTACGATTCTTTCAAACCTCACCCCCCACTATATACTTTTTTTTCCTATAAATAATGGTCAACTGTATTCAGTTGACTACAATCGGATAATCTGATGAGAACATGCTATATAACACCCTTCACAGATGACTGTACCTCACCCGTAAAAAAGTAGCAGTACAAAACACATAGGATTGCCTCGCGTTTCATGTTTCCTGGGTCTCTAGCATCTTCTCTGGGCGCAAAAGCTTTACAGCATAGTCAATTACTCTAATAGTGTAAAAAATTATAATCTTTGTACTATATAGTTTCATTTTAAAGATGCTACCCTATGAGTTGGCAATCTGGCACTTAATGTTTTTCACAGGAGTTTATTTTGGAAATTAACAATTATCCAGAAGTTCAGACTACAGACTCCATTCTCATCCATATAACTATGATTATCTTTATTTATATGTACTCAGTTCTGACCTAGCATCATACTCCTGGTACTTAAACATACTACACTATTTGAGTAATATCCTGCAAATTTCAGGTATATTACTGCATGCATTCATTCATTTATTCATTCATTCATTCAGAAAACTACATCTTCCAGACTGCCTCTGGAAAGTTTATTATAGATTGTGTAGGCCACTTTGGGGGGAATAAACTGCAAACTACAGCCCCAGGCTGCTCACTAGAGCACCAGATTGTACTTGAAGCATACAGAAACAGTTGGACACTGCAATAAGTTACAAAAGTCTGTGGAAAACAGGCAGTTTGGCACCAGAATCTTCAGGAGATTCTTGGGGGAAAGGGGAGGAGCCAAAAAACAGACTGGTTGGAGCTAGTTCATTGTGCTGTGCGACTGCTGGCTGGAATATTGCAGGATCTTACCAGAAAGAGCCATTGAGAGCTGTTGCTGAATATTGCCTTTGGAATGTTTGCAGCAAAAGTGTGTAAAAGCCATATATAAAAGCCAGCCCAGAAGAAAGCATCTTTGGAGTTAGGAAAAGACCTAGCTTGACCCTGTTCATGAGATGTCAGCAGGACTGAAGACAGATAAGTTTATGGTTTATTTTGCTTTGCTGTGTTATTTAAGGGAGACATCAAACTGTGTTATTAAAACCTCTGACTAGGACTGTAATATTGCTATTGAGAGGTTATGGTGATTTCTGAAGGGAGAGTTTATTTTAGCCAAATCTGCTGTATTTAAAGTTATCTACAAGCTGACACAGTGTGCAAAGGACATAATTTGTCACAAGAATTTGTCTATATTGCATCAGAAGTTTTATTGTGAAACTGCCTAAATGGTTGCTGTGAAGAGATTTGCAAGTTGTTTAACTCTAAAGTTGCTGGGAGAGATCAACTTATTTTATTAGATGGATTACTTAGTGAAAATTGTGTTCCTTAAACTGAAAATTGCTTATTGTGCAGAATTACTGTTGCTCCCATTGAACTCTAGAGACACGCATCCGTCAAGTCGATTACTGATTTCATTTTGTACAAATAAATAAGCTTAATGTGTCCAGCTGAGTCTTTGTTTTAACCTGTGGATTACAATTTATCCCAGTGAGTTCTATCATAAAGTGACCTTAGTCAACGGTCATTTCTTCTAAAGCAGCTAACCCGAACAAGCTGGATTAATCCTTGTTGCATCTCTACTGATTTTGTGTGATAAGAATTGCATAATTTGTTTAGATAATTTGCTGCTACAGCATTCATTGTAATTGTCTAATTAACCCGTTAGCAACTGGTTGTCTCTCAAAAGTATTTATCCAGTGAAACCCATTTCACTAAAGCACAGTGCCTAACTTCAAAGTGAGATATATTTATTCAGTGACATATGTGTTGTAGTGATTTATGTGTGCATATTGCTGATTTTGCTGAAACAAGACTTCCAAATTAACAAGCCAAGATGGAGGTGGGGAAGGTCTGAGTAGTGTGGTTAACATATAAAAAAAATATATATTTTTTTAAGAATGCTCCCAGCCTAGTGTTTGAAAAACAGTTATGAAGTGGGATTTGCAGACAAAATACCTCTCTTCAAAATGCCTCTCTTCTATACATACTCCTAAGCAGTGGTGGGATTCAGCCAGTTCTTACTGGTTCGCCAGAACCGATACCTAATTTTAGGCTCGGTTCGGCGAACCAGTGACTACAGGCTGAGTCCACCCATTGCGTTTGCGACGGCGGCACATCCTTCCTCCCGGCTCTGTCCGCACTGAATGTCAGGCGTGAAGTCATCACGTCACGCCTGACATTCAGTGAGGAGCAGTGCAGAGAGGAGTCGGCAGTAAGCAAGAAGACAAGAAGACAGAAGAGAAAAAGGGAAGAAAAGAGAAGAAAGAAGCCCATAGAAAAGGTAAGTGAAGGAATGAAGCAAGTGGGAGCAAAGGTAGGCAGCATAGCAGCATGGCAGAGTGTGAAAAGTAAGCAAAGGAATGCAGCATGGCAGAGTGTGAAAGGGGAGCAAAGGAAGGCAACATGGCAGAGTGTGAAAGGGGCAAAGGAAGGCAGCATGACAATGTTTTGAGGTGCAAAGGAAGGCAACATGGCAGTGTTTTGAGGGGCAAAGGAAGGCTGCATGGTAGAGTGTGAAAGGGGCAAAGGAAGGCAGCATGGCAGTGTTTTTCTATATGTTAACTGCATTATTCAGACCGTCCCCACCTCCAGCCCCAAGTGTTTTTCCTATAAAATGATCAAGACCTATCGCTCTCACCAATTGGAAGGGCTGGCAGTGAGGTCTTTCAATATCCCTGTGTGAGCCTCATCTGGTGCCTTTCCCTCACCTAACGGACAATCTTATTGGTCCCAGGAGAGAAAGCAGAGATGCAGGGGAACCAGGAGAGGAGCCACAGTCACTGCTCGTTGCCTGGATTATAAAATGAAAGTGGCTTTACCTATAAGAGGAACCTGAAAACCATCCCCCACAGTGAGTCTAGAGCAATTCAGCATGGACTCTGAGACAGAGGTACTTAGAAATCATGCAGTGTGTAGAAGTGCTGGTATGGCATATTGTCATATACTGGCCCACTTCGATCACTGTATATATCCCAATCAGAACAAAAGTTGCATATGTGATATGATGGTTTATAGCTTGCATTAATTATATAGTAATAAATCATTTTAGTTGCATAAGCTATTGAGGGAGCCTGTGTTTCTAGCTTGTATGCAGTATTTAACCAATGTGTGTTTCTACCCTAAAACTGGTTGATTTATATAATAGTTAGTTTATTCACAGCACTGAAGAACTTATCAGATTGTCACCAATCTTCAGACAGTATTTAAAACCTGTACTTTAAATTTTTCATCAGACACAGTGTAGCCTACTTTGTGAGCCATTAACTGTTGCAATCTATAGCATTCAGTGCTTTTGGACAAAACTGCTGCATCAAGCTGTAAGGAATGAATACATTATGAGGCCAATAGAATATTTATTCCAGTAATAGTGTTTCACATACCTTGACACTAGGTGTCAGTGAAGGGTAATTGTTATCTCAGCTTAGAGCTCGGCCTTGGTACAATAGCTTGTGGCAGCCCAGGAATCATGTTTTATAGTGAAGGTGAAGCATAGCTTAATACAAGCAGATGACATATATTACAATAAAAGAGGATATAGTTGTCTAGTGTTTTTAAAGGCAGCAATAAAAAAAGAATAATGAAGCAGTTTAAAAGCTAAAAGACAGCTGTCAAGCTCAGTGCTTGTGATAAATGCCTAAACACCCACTGGGAGAAGAAACCTGCTCCCTAGAGACCACCGTCCAAAAAATTAATTACTGCAATTCAGCATCTTTAAATTTGCCACTTAATATACTGCCACCATAATTAAATTTCCAGCCCTGTGACCTTGAGACTATTTCTTGAGATAATAAATGAGATCAAGGTTTAATCTATTCAGATGCAAGTAGAAACTGTCCAAGGGAGCATCAAACCATGAGAGCACAGTCAAGGTCAGGAGCAGAGAATGTGGATGGGGTTTTAGGTCTCTGTTCATTTCAGCCACTTAACAAAAATGTTTGTTTTACTTTCCAATATTTGCTATCTGGCATAGCCCAGTAATAGCCAGCTGATTTATCACTTCTACTATTATAAAAGACCAGGAGAAACATACAAGAGACAAGAAACTGCTATACTACGATTTAGCTTTGTAGAGTGAGTGGACACATCCAAACTGCAATGAAATGGTTGAGATCATTTTGTTCTACAAGTTTTGCAATCTGCTCAGAGGGACTCACTGTATCCCATATACAATCACATTTGGTGTCTTTCAAACATTACAATATTATTTTTAATGCTAATGGGATAAGCATCATAGATCAATATAAATAATGAGGCAAACTGTAGTTGTATAAGGCACACCATTTCAGTGGAGGAGACATGTACACAATGGTGGTGGTTTTGTTAAGAGAGTGTTTCTGTAGATTTGTAGACAATATTCATGTAAAAAAATGCAAATATTAATCACATAATATGAACCTCACAATTATACCTAACAATGCCCAGACTAATGTGTCCATTCACAGACAGCTTCACAATTGCGCCAAACAGATTATGAAAAACTTTTATTGCAGAAAATGTCACGTGATAGCAATTAATGGGACTGATGTAGAGTTACACACAAGTGCATTATTTGAGAATAAAATATGCATTTACTCACCATACATGAGCATGAAAAACGCATAAGTGTAAATCCCTATGTAAACTGAGTCGCATCTTTCACTTACTACCCTGTATGCTTAGAGAGGTAGAATACTGGAGTGAAGGGACAATGAAATATAGCTAATGTACAGTTTCTCATTTTCATAGAATGTAGAGGGGGAGGAAGCCAGATATATGCCTGTCAGGAGATTTATCTGTTGCACTCCTGGTGCAACATCCCTGCTGCTGATCATCATCAGCATAGACCTTGCAAGTCTGTAAAATAAAGAGTGAAATAAATAAATTATTCCAAAAAATATGTACCTCTCCTAATTGTGCTACTAACACTAGCAGTCATTGGCTACTCTGATAGCCACATATTCGGGGTAGGTGTGTGGGGGAGGGAGGGGTCCCCCATAAAAGCCGCTACCAGCAGTAGACTTTGGCAGGCTGGGTTAGTGACACTATAGCAGGGAAACCTGCAGTGTGTCGTCCGCCTGCCATACCGTCAACCAACCATAGCCTATGTACCACAACCCATAATAAAACAGGACTGTGCTGAGAGCACTAGGGCTCATCCTACACCCTTGGTGTGGTGGATGTGGGGTAATAAATGGTTAAAAAAAAAAATTACAAATTTTTTTTTGCTGGTGCACTAGTGTTTCCAGTAAGCCTTGCTATGGCAAAACTGTTGGCATGTTGGCTCTTCTGGAACTACAAGTGACAGCATAAACACTGCTGACACAGCATGCTGGTCTTATAGAACTACTACTGCTAGCACGCCTTGGCATCTAGTGGCAGCTGGAAAATGTAGTGCCCCTGCAAAAAAACAGTACAATAAACACCAACACATATTATTTGAAAAACTTTATTAAAAGGCAAATCTCTCCCAAACACACTCTTAACCATTTTATTGCTCAATCCTAGGGAGGGGGAGGTCATCTTTCTTCCAGCTCGGCAATCCATTGGTTTAAAAAAGCAATTTATGGATCGAAGAACACTTGCTCCAGTAGGAGCCTCAGTGTGAATGACAATAAAGCAGCCTATCATTTCTATTTAATACAGATCAGCTTAACTCCAATTGGTTAGAGCATGGGAAAGCCATTCTGTAATGAATAGAATTGTAGTTCATTCTTGTAATTGATGTAAATTGTGTCTAATTGTACATCAGGCCCAATGTTTTATGCAATTTTTCAAATATGCGAAGCTAATGAGAGCTCTATCACAATTTAGCACATGTTATCAGATTAATCCTTAGCTATATTTATCAGATTAATCCTTAGCTACAATTTACTACAATAATCTCTTCAATAGACATCTAATAAACTCCAAAACAGTATATTGTATAGTACTCCTTTCAGTGTCAAACACAGTTAAAAATAGTCCCAATATTGTCCAACAGAGAACAATTGTCCAAAAAATGTCCGGCAAATTAAACCCAGCTGCATATCATTATTTCAGTTACAATGTCCAACAGTAGTAATTTCATGCCCAGCTGTAGTTTTATGGGCAATAATTTGCTCAGTTACAGTAATATAGGCAGTATTACTGTATTCTCACCACTAGTGATATGCTGCGAAATAATATGACCACTAGCAATAATATAGCATATATAATGCCATTCAAAAATAGTAATATGTAAGTAATATTCTATTAGAGTAGTAGGTAATATGCAGTGGCTGGCTAGCGAATTTTAGCCCAGGGGGCGAGACTCGGCTCAGCATCCTATTAGAAACATAATATGGAAAAATAAATACAGGTAGCCCAGTGACCCAACCCAAGGTAGTCCATTATGGGACCAGCTTGGGGGACAGATGCCCCCCTGCCCAGCCAGCCCCTGGTAATATGTCAGCAATAGTAATTTTCCTAGTTATTGTGTTCTTCAGTAGCAGTACAGTGAGTAAATACAGTAGTAATACAGTGAGTAAATGTTCATCAGTATGAAAAGTGTTAGGTTGTTGCAGGCAGGAGATATGAGGCAGTTGTGAACTAAACAGTTGATGACAGTGCTGTAGGTTACTGACAACATAGTAAACCATGGAATGTCACTGGCACAAATAATAAATGACACAGTGCAGATAAGTCACTGACACAGTACAGATAAGTCACTGACACATACGTTGAATGGCGTAGTCTAGAAAAAAACACTTGGAACAATTGGCACAGATGTTGAATGGCTCGTTAAGCTGGTATGCAAATAAGACATGTTCCATTGTTCAAGGGCTGAGTCCAACCAGCTGGGTTCAGTGTGCACAGTACTATAGAAGGTAGCGATCCCTCCTGAGACAAGTCCGAAACCCCTCAGTGTGATGTAGGCGAGTTCAGGCATCTCTAATAAACCCATAATATAGTGAAGGTAAGACTACTTTCAGTGTGCTGCAGAGAAGAAGTCCGTACACAAGCCAAGTAATCAGAGCCAGAAATTGTTGTTATCCAAAGCCAATTCTCAGAGCCAGAAGTCACCAATATCAAAAGCCAGTAATAAGAGCCAGAAGTCACTGATATTCAATCAAGTAATTAGAGTCAGAAGTCATAGATATGCAAAGATAGTATTTAGAGCCAGAAGTCAATGATGTCCAAATCCAGAACTCAGAGTAAGGTAAGCAATGTTTTTAATTGAGAAATGTAACTTTATTTTGCATAAAGATACGAAATAACAGACATAAGTCATTACATTCAAGTGTACTGCTTCGCAGCGCAGCTCATAGCACAATACACTGTGAAACATAACCAGTACAATACAATACGTAAGGTACAACATATAACATCCTACATTATACATCAAGTACTGCTCTAACCATGCAGTTATGTTTTTGTCTATGCATTTTGACAGTGTATTTTATACTTTATGTTTCATCCCCTGATGCAAATATATTATTGGAGGAAAAGACAAAGTGGAGATTCCCTTAAAGACTTCTTTCCTAATACATACCTGCTACATTCACAGTTGGAACACCGAAAGTTAGAAAATACAAGAACAGAGGCATTGATTGACTGAATTACATAGAAACAAGATCTTTCTGCCTTACATACATTTATACTCATACTGAAATTCAGAGAATTGAGCGCTGTTTGCTTGCATTTGAAGTGATGCAAACAAAATAACATTTGTCATTTTTCCAGCTTCTCCAGTACATCCTCCCTTTCCAGCAGAATACAATTCAACTTCCAGGATCCTGGGCCAGGAGGAAAACTGTGGTCCAGGACCCCATGAAAGAAAATGGCCATGTGGTCTGTGAAAAAACAGGGAACCATGTCATGCCTATCCTGCTTAACTGACCTAGAGGTAAACATAAAGTCAATCCGAGCTGGGCCTGCATGGCCTGGAAAGCTCAAAACACGCAATCCTAAAGGGGTATGCATACACACAGATTAGCCTAATAGGCTCACCTGCCCAGGAGCCATCTACAATAAGCAATCTGCTGCAGACAAACTCCCGAACGGAATCTAATGTAAAGAGGCTTACCCTAATAAGAATGAAAACCTCTGCAGACTTACAACCCCCAGACCAGTAAGAGGGCCCATAGACTGCTGTTTGATCAGATGTCTATAGGACCTACAGAAAGGCAGAGCATATCCCTGCAGTATAAAAAACATCACATTTCTGCTGTCTCGAAAGGTAAAAACAGACTGTTGTCTAAATTTATCCTTCACAATAATGGTGAAAAGGGAAAAACACTCAATTAGTTGGGAGAAAAAGAGAGGTTATGAGTTTAGTTACCAGTCCTGTCGGGTGGGTCTTCATCTGGACTGCCCATATCTCCAGGCTGAGATGGAAGCAGACCTCTCTCTTGTAGCTGGTCGAAAAGGCAGATGCTTAACAGTTCCATGAATCCATCCAACTCCAACTCCTCCTTGATTATGAATCCTAGCCTGCCAGCAGCGCTTCACCATTTCTCACAGGGCCCCCTTCTGGAGCAGGGGGTCCTCGACGATCTTGACTGCTAGTTTCTTGGAGGAATTAGAGTCTGCAGCTGGGCAGAAGAGGTGGGAAATATTCCAGGAAATGGAGGGGCACTGGAGCTCGTGAGGTGGTTAATGCTACTGTAGGGGTCAGAGGGGGGTAGATTGAGTGGGGGAGGGAGAGACAGAACTGGGGGTGGGAGTAATATGGAGAGGGTGGTAGGGTTCAGAAAGCAGGAGGGGAGGGGGATGCTGTCACAATGGGAGATGAGACAGTGGAGTGGGAAGGGGGGTGGTAAGGGACAGTGGGGAGTTGGAAGGTTTCTTTCCCTTCTTTTGCTGCTGCTGGGGTTTCTTCTTCCTCTAGGCAGGCTTGGGCCGCAGGCTATGAGCTGGTCCACCAACTGGCAGTTCATTTGCTGCTGCTGTGGCATAGGTTCTAGTCCTTATAGATGTGGTTGGCCAGTCTACAGAGGTTGCATGTCATCTTGCGGGTCAGACTGGTGCCCTTACACTCAGCAATTTTTGCAGGCTGAGACCTTGCAATTCTTCCACATATGGTCAGCCTTGCCACAGTTTTTGTAGGTCTGTGGCTGGTCGGCATAGTGTAGAAGGGAGAAGCTTCGTGGCAGGTGCTGAAAGTCATTCTTGTTCTTGTCATCCTTCCACAACCCGACAATGAGGGACAACTTGCCAGTCCAGAAACTGTTTCCATACAGAATCTTGGAGGGGTCCTTGACTACTGTACAGAAGCAGCTCAGGAAAGTAAAGATGTCTTTGCCAAGTGTGTGTGGGGGACCGTGACCTGCCTTTTCTCTCCCTGAATAAGGGAACTCATGCTTCACAGCTTTCACCGCCTCCCAGTTTTTCTAACAGATTGCTATGAAGGTAAGATGATGTAAAAAATCCTTTTTCGGTAGCTCTGTACTGAGAGTGCCTCAGCCTTAGAGATCATTTTCTTCCTAAATGTCTCGGCAGTCATTCTTCCATTCACCTTCATCTTCAGGACCACCGTCTGCCTCATCCAGGGCTTCAGGGCTGTAGTTCCCTGGTGACTTAGGAGGTTTATTAAAACTTCAGTATCTTAAAGTAAATGTAATCACATACTGATACGGAGACATCACATTTACATAGCAGACCTTGTACTTTGTCCAATTAAGGTTATTACAAGCCACATTACTATCTACAATTCTTTCACTTTCTACACTGGGATATAATTATATGAGCCAGATAAAACTTTAATCAGATGTATTTATTATAATTGTGAACTTACACCTAGCAAGTCCCACTTTAGGTCTGTAAGGATCCATGGTTGCCTCCTGCGGAGGTCACTCCAGCGGCCCTGGAACTGAGCCACAGAATCCCTGCTGCCAACTATGTGCCTCAAATAGGTCTTTATAGCCCTGTAGGCTGCATTCTTGTCAGTGTTGCTGATATATGGGTCTGCAGGACTCATCAATGGTTCATGACCTTGGTAAGGGCCCATAGTTCCATTTGCGAGAAAATTGCTGCTCACATGTTTGCAAGTGATTGAAACATTTCAACACTCACTGATTTGATGCTAAAAATAGAATTTTATGGACAAAAACATACATGATTTTAATGTTAGTTTTTTCTTCCTTTATGTGAGCTGTACATGCCAAGGAGCCAAGTGAAAGGTGATCATGACCTTGCAGACAAGGACACCCATGATGGGGCTGAGGAACAGCAGCCACATATAGAAACATCAGTGGACAATGACATTATGTCAATCTCTTAACGATTGTTTTACAAAATGTATGAAACCACAGCTTTACACAAAAATTTGGATCATATGAGAATGAGAGACAGAGTATAATATTTGACATTTTCCAAGTAAATGGATATCACTCCCCTCTACCATCTTATATAGCATGCTAACAAGGAAAACAGGTTTCTCTGAGGAAGCTGCCTACATTTATATATCAAATGCTGGGAGCCAGCATCCTGTAATATGGATCCCTCATTCCCTTATAAATCTGTTAGAATCCCACACACATGGCTAGAATCTCTCTTACATAGCCAAATGAAGACTCCATGTACAAGTAAGTATTTATGGGTTATATCCTAGGTTCCCAAACTGTGCGCCGCGGCTCCCAGGGGTGTCACGGCGCTGTCACAGGGGTGCCATGGACAGGAAGAAGAGGAAGGAAAAAGAGAAACAACTACTTACCAATCCGCGGCGCCCGGGACCCAGCATCCTCCTCCTTCCTCGTTTCTCACTGAATGACGGGCGTGACGTCACGCCCGGTATTCAGTGAGAAACGAGGAAGGAGGAGGATGCTGGGTCCCGGGCGCCGCCGGATTGGTAAGTAGTTGTTTTTTTCTTCCTGTCCACGGCGGGGGCACAGCGAGGGGCAGATGCTGAGGAGGCAGAGCGGACAGAGGCTGAGGGGACAGAGCGGGCAGAGGCTGAGGGGACAGAGCGGGCAGAGGCTGAGGGCACTGCGAGGGGCAGATGCTGAGGAGGCAGAGCGGGCAGAGGCTAAGGGGACAGAGGCTGAGGGGACAGAGGCTGAGGGGACAGAGCGGGCAGAGGCTGAGGGAACAGAGCGGGCAGAGGCTGAGGGCACAGTAAGGGGCAGAGGCTGAGGGGACAGAGCCAGCAGAGGCTGAGGGCACAGCGAGGGGCAGAGGCTGAGGGGACAGAGCGGGCAGAGGCTGAGGGGACAGAGCGGGCAGAGACTGAGGGCACAGCGAGGGGCAGATGCTGAGGGGACAGCGAGGGGCAGATGCTGAGGGGACAGAGCGGGCAGAGGCTGAGGGGACAGAGCGGGCAGATGCTGAGGGCACAGCGAGGGGCAAATGCTTAGGGGACAGAGCAGGCAGATGCTGAGGGGACAGAGCTGGCAGAGGCTGAGGACACAGCGAGGAGCAGAGGCTAAGGGGACAAAGCGGGCAGAGGCTGAGGGCACAGCGAGGGGCAGATTCTGAGGGGACAGAGTGGGCAGAGGCTGAGGGCACAGCGAGGGGCAGATGCTGAGGGGACAGAGAAGGCAGAGGCAGAGGGGACAGAGCGTGGGGGCACAGTGTGTGTGTGGATGTAGGGGGAACGGAGTGTGTGGATGAGTGTGTGGATGCAGGGGACACTGAGTGTGTGGATGCAGGGGGCACTGAGTGTGTGGATGCAGGGAGCACGGTGTGTGTGGATGCAGGGAGCACGGTGTGTGTGGATGCAGTGGGCACGTGTGTGTGGATGTAGGGGGGCACGGTGTGTGTGGATGCAGGGGGGCATGGTGTGTGTGGATGCAGGGGGCACTGAGTGTGTGGATGCAGGGGTCAAATTATTCTTTGACAGAAATATAATTGAAAAAAATATACATAAATAAATTCTTTTCCCTTGGATTTATGTGTATTATTTTTGTATACAACTAAATAAGTATTTCTGTTCTGACCTAAATATTTATTACGTCTTTTTGACTACTTATAAAATGGGACTGCTCAGTAATTATTTTGGAGGGGTGCCTTGAAAATTTTTTGGAGACTCTAAGGGTGCTGCGAACTGCAAAAGTTTGGGAACCACTGGGTTATATGGATTACTGATATAATGTCACACTTGCCAACTCTCCCGGAATATCCGGGAGACTCCCGAAATTCGGGTAGGACTCCCGGGAGAGCAGGCAAATATCCCGCAAACGGCGTCTTGCTTTCAAAATGACGCGATTCGCGGCGAATCGTGTAATTTTGGCCTGTGACAAAATGGCATTTTTGATGTGGGGACGGGGCCAAAATTATGCGTTTCACCGTGCCCCGCCCCTCCCGCCCTCCAACCACGTCCCCCTGCCTGGGATCTCCCGGAAAGAAGTTTAAAAAGGTTGGCAAGTATGTGTAATGTACTTGTTTTATAGATTATTACTGTAAAAGTAAATTACTGCATACTAAATCCAGATAGCTTGAGTGGAAAAACACAGACATGAGGATTGAATGGTATAAATACAATGGACCATATCCTAAAGATGGCAGTTGAGCCATGTGTTAAAGATGACCACCACTGAGTCATATGCTTGCTGATAGGAACTGAAATAATCTAAATGTAGTGTTATCGGACTCTGACGTCCGCATAGGCGCATTAGGGAACTGTGCGAGGGAGAGCATTCCATAGAGTGGGTGCAGCCCGAAAAAAGTCCTGTAACCGGGAATGGGAGGATTTTATGAGGGTGGATGAGAGACGCAGATCTTGTGTAGAACGGAGTTGCCGAGTTGGGAGATATTTTGAGACAAGAGAGAAGATGTATGTTGGTGCAGCTTTGTTGATGGCCTTGTAGGTTAGTAAAAGTATTTTATATTGGATTCGGTAGAAAACAGGCAGCCAGTGTAGAGACATACAGAGTGATTCAACAGAGGAATAAGGATTTGCAAGGAAAATCAGTCTTGCCGCAGCGTGCAAAATAGATTGTAGGGGTTTGAGTCTGTTTTTGGGAAGACCAGTAAGGAGGGAATTGCAATAGTCAATGCGGGAGATGATAAGTGCATGAATTAAGGTTTTTGCAGTGTCTTGCATGAGATATGTGCGAATTCTGGAAATGTTCTTTAGCTTTATGTAGCATGATTTAGATATAGAGTCAATGCGGGGAACAAAGGATAGGTGCGAGTCAAGGATTACACCTAGGCAGCGAGCTTGTGGGGTGGGATTTATGGTCAGCTTATCAACAGAGATAGAAATGTCAGGTATGCTCTTGTTGGTGGGTGGGAATATTATTAACTCTGTTTTAGCAAGATTAAGTTTGAGTTGGCGAGAGGACATCCAAGATGATATGGCAGAAAGACAGTCAGTTACACGGGACAACACAGATGTTGAGATATCAGGAGAGGATAGATAGATTTGTGTATCATTCGCATAGAGATGATACTGAAAGCCAAAGGAACTTATTAGATTTCCAAGAGAAGCGGTATAGATAGAAAACAGCAGAGGACCTAGCACTGAGCCTTGTGGTACTCCAACTGATAGAGGAAGCGGAGCAGAGGTTGCTCCAGAGAAATTAACAGTGAAAGAGCGATTAGAGAGGTAGGATGAGAACCAGGATAGAACAGTGTCTTGAAGACCTAGGGATTGCAGCGTTTGTATGAGAAGAGTGTGGTCAACGGTGTCAAATGCAGCCGAGAGATCCAGAAGAATTAGGAGAGCGTAATAGCGTTTAGTTTTAGCAGTGATCAGATCATTGACAACCTTAGTCAATGCAGTCTCTGTGGAGTGTTGAGAACGAAAGCCAGACTGAAGAGGATCCAACAGGTTGTTTGCGGAAAGAAAGCGTGTGAGGCAAGTGTAGGCAAGTCTCTCTAGAAGCTTGGAGGGGCAAGGGAGCTGAGAGATGGGACAGTAATTTGAGAGAGAGTTTGGGTCGGAATTTTGTTTTTTTAGAATAGGAGTAATCACTGCGTGCTTGTATAGTGATGGAAAGATGCCAGTAGAGAGTGAGAGATTACAGATTTGAGTTAGAGGTGAAATGAGCACAGGAGACAGTGATCTACCAATTTGCGAGGGAATAGGATCAAGAGGAGAGGAGGTAGAGTAGGAAGATAAGAAGAGAGTAGAAATTTTCTCTTCATTTGTCGGGTCAAATGAAGAGAGGGTGTCAGAGGGTAGTGAGAAGGAATTGAGCTGATTGCTTGTCGAGGAAGAGGATACCATTTTTAGTCTGATCTTATCAATCTTGTCCTTGAAGTAGGAAGCAAGATCCTGAGCACTGATAGTAGATGGAGGGTTCGGGGTGGGAGGATTGAGAAGAGATTTAAATGTATTGAAAAGGCGTTTGGGGTTAGAAGTCTGAGCATAGATAAGAGATTGGAAGTATGTTTGTTTTGCAGTGTCCAGAGCATTTCGATAGGAGTGGTAGACTCTCACGGAAATAGCACCGGTTTTTGCACCAATTTACAGGGGGAAAATGCATACAATGATGCATAATTAAATTGGGAATCAAAGTGGTGTTACACTTACCCCTGTGGCACCTGCTGTCCCTCCTGCGCCTCCTGACCCTATGACACCTGCTGCCCCTTCTGACCATGTGGCATTTGATGCTTTGAGGTAGCCTAAGAAGGCACAGTTGGAGGCTGTTTCATCCGCTGCTTGGATGACCTATAGGCAATTATGGACTAGCAGATTTTTGTGTGTTTCACTTGTGCTTGTGTATGTCACTATTTTGCCTGTTTGTTCCACTAAATGGTGTCCTTGATTATTTGTAGCTTTATTGTAAGCATTACATTTTAAGTAAACCTATAAGGTGCTTACATGTAAAGTTAGATGAAATCGCATATGCCTTGAAGGCCGAATAATCTTCAACTCTGGAGAACTAGGTTTGATGTCATCTTCCTCCTGGTCATCAACCATGAATTTTTCCACCCATGGAACATTATTGTGAATTATCACACAAATAGCAATATCCGACGCAGACATAAGGGTTCTGTCACGAATCGAGGTCTTAGTCCTGTTTACACCACTCGGCAGTACCATATCACCGTACAGATCCCTTTTGGTCGAATGCAGCATTATTTCCTGGGACAAGCGTGACTTCTGTCTGCAGTACTGCAGGCTGCCATCTTGGGTGAGACATTTGCTAAACATCCTGCTGAGTCTAAACACCTGATCTCATCCAACAATTAGCTTCATTTGCAGACTATAATAGTCTCCTCCTACACTCAGCAAATTGCCAGTGCAACACTTTCCTAGTTCCTGGTTCCAAACTACCACAATTGCTGTTTGTTTGCTGCTTTATCCTGCCTGCTGTATATAGATCTCAACCATCAACCCTTCGTGTGAATTCAGCATCATCCTGTTTGCTGCTGCATTTTGCCTGCTGTATACAGTTTCAACCATTTACCCTCTGAGTGAATTCAGCCTCATCCTGTTGCAAATACATGGACTTCAACCATTTACTCTCTGAGCGAGTTGAGATTCATCCTGTTTGCTGTTATATGGATTTCAAACCATTAACACTTTGTGTGAATTCAGTTTCATCTTGTTGCTGTTATATGGACTTCAAACCATTAACCCTTTGTGAAGATTCAGCTTCACTCTGCTTGCTGAAATAAAGACTATTTATTCCTCATGTGAATTCACATTCATTCTATCTGCTCATGTACTGTTTCCAGTTGTTACCTTCTGTGTGGATCCTCCCCTCATGAATGTATTCCTGTCTCTCCTACTGACTATCTGGGGTAATAGGTTGTTGTTCTGAGTCATCCACTTTCTGGAGCCATCTCTGTGTCTCGGGGTACTGACTTCCAGTTCCAGGCCTACCTCAGGTTCTGGGTTTTGAGTTGTCCAGGGCCAGCTCCAGGCTTATTCTGTTCAGGAGGTTGCCACTCCCTGTATAGTCTCTGCCTTAGTTCTGAGTTGTCCCAGTCCCAGTTGTGGTACTATATTCCTCTGAGTTTCTGAGTTCTTGGCGGTATTGAGTCTCTGGTCATGGGGTCAGGTCTTCTCTGTTCCCACAACCAGGTTCCAGTCCATCAGGTCCAGATTCCAGTTGTTTATTCCAGTACGGAGTCTAGTCCAGCATTGCTCCTCCTAACATCTGGTATACAGGAATAGAGGTACCCCTATGAACAAGACACTGATCAAGCCTCCCAGTTTCCACTAGATCCCTGCCACAGCTAGCCCCAAGGGTCCCGAGATGGATCCCATAAAAACTTATTGCGGTGACAGGTTCCACTAGACTGGTTAAGGTAAAAGAATCTTGCTTTTAAAAGCCCAAAAGTCTGTTCTATAACTGATCTGGGTAAAGAATGGACTTTTGCTTGGAATTATAAGCGACCTCTTGCGCTGAGTGTGGATATAAAATGGGATTGAGGAGTCAAGGGTGGAAAGGGTAACCATTGTCTCATTTGAAGAAAACCCCCCATTAATTACATATAAATATTGTTCAAACAATATTTTATCCTTTTTATGTATTTTAAGTTGCAAGTTTCTTTCAGTAGTATTGGGCTGCAATATCTCAATTATTTACCTTATCACTGATCATTGCAGTGTGGTAAATGGGTGGGGTTAGTGCCGACAAACCCTCTTAGTAAAAGGTCACCATAATGTTCATTAGATTCATTAGAACATGTGTTCTGAATTTTGGGATGGGTTTAATAAAATTGGTGTCAGGCTTAATAGCATGTACTCCAGAGAGATTGATAATGTAAGAGTAAAGTGTCTTTAATAGGCAGAGACTCACAGGCAGAGAATGGTGCAGTAAATGATATTGGCAACACAGTTCAAGGCAGCAGATACAACAGCAGGACTGGCAATATAGCTGAATATCTCAGGAATTCACAATTTAAAAAACAGTTTATAGAGGCAGTACTGAGTAGCCGCATAGCAGACCTAGTTCAGGGCCTGGAGAATCAGAGAAAATTGAAGACACAGAATGTACCACGGTGTCAGGATATCTCATAGACTCAGGAGGCATGAGGCACTGGATGAGTCACAGATGGCAGGATACCTGGTTTACTCAGAAGACTTGAGGTACTGAATAATCATAGATGGCAGAATACATTGTTTACTCAGGAGGCCTGAGGTACCGGATGAACCACAGTAGACAGGACTCGGGGTCTTGCCAGAAGGCACGAGGCACAGAATTGATCCATGGGTGTCAGGATAGGGGAGGGTCAAACAAGCCAAAGGGTCAAAGTCAGGAGAGTCACAAAGATTCCAGGGGATGAGCTGGAGCATAGTTAAGAACAAAGCATGGGCCTGATTCAGAAGATAAGCAGTGAAGTCGAGGAACAAGCAGGGTTCAGTACCTGGAAGTCAGACTGGAACAGGACAGAGGATACGCTTAAGAATCAGATGTTTTTGGTTGCACTTTTCAGACTTAATTTATCCTATTTATGTAGAAGAATCCTGGATCTGAAACTCAAATTAAGCAGTGTGTGACAAACAAGGTATTTTACATATGCCTACTAGGAATAATTGATATAGTTCATGCTTTTGTGTGTTATACTTGTTATAATATTTGCATTTAAAAGCAAAGTTGCATTTCAGGCTTTAGGCTACATCAATCTCTCTCCTAAGAAACATGAGACTTAAAGAAATCAGCTTTAAAGTCACATACAACTTTTGATACATTATATAATTACAGTTCCTAAATCCTATGGGGCTAATCTATTTTTGTAAGTCCCTTTGACTGCCATATCTTGCGTGAAGTAGTTCTGTTCATTCTCAGAAATGGACCTTACACCAATGAACGCAATTTCATGCAATTCATGTTGAATGCAAATGACAAGGCTGCCTACAACATGAGGGCGGAATGGGGGAGCTGTATCATTTGCACTAGCTCCAGGACAGGTGTAGGTGCCGACTGATAGTTATAACTTTAGTACTAAAATTCTACATGTATGCATGCCACTATATAGCACAGATCATGTATGTGCAAGGAAAATCTTGATGTATTTATTTAGTGTAAAAAAAATAAATACAAAAATGAACAAATATTTTCATTAATGATTATAGTATTAAGAGTTGTTCATTTGTTTTAAGAAATATTTTATTTCATGTGTTCTGATGGGACTTTATATTGTACATATGCTTTGTTCTGTCTGTCTACATACGGCAAATAATGTTTAGCCAGAACGTTCTTATACCTAGATTGAAATGGAAATGTATATTGAGATCTGCTCGTTTTAAACCCAAGTTGCATACAGGTTGAGTACAAAGATGAATCAGGTTTTATGTGAACATATCATATTTGACTCTTCTTATAAACTTGCCAAAAGCACTTCTAATAGGTACATTTATTTTTATTGGGTAGAGTAATCTTTTCCCTTGCTCAATTAAAAGTGTGCTTTCACAATGTGGTTTTCAAGTTAAAGGCAAGTCTTCTGTGTGGTTTCACTCTGCCTACCATGGAGGCACGGAATCTAACGAGGTAAAAGTGTTGACCAGGGGCCCCTGCAAGGAGGTTTGCACTTAGCTGCTTCAACCCCGCAGGTCATGGTTCTCCTGGAGGGCACCATACCATACAAGACAGGAGATGGTCTTGGGAGGTAAAATAGTGTAGGTACAGATTACCAGGGTTTCTAGGTAGCTGTGATGCAGAAGTGCTGGATACCTGGGGAGGTAATAAGGTGTAGGAATGGGCTACTGGGGTTTCCAGGTTAGCTCATAAGCATGAGTGCTGGATACCAGGAACAGTAGGGTAACTGCAGGCATAGGAGGTCAGGATAGTCGGTAGCTAGTGATGCTGAGTTTCAAGTACAACAGTTTACTGCAGGTGCAGATTGTCAGGATAACCAGGTTTAGCTGGGAAGCTGGAGACACTTGGTTTCACATATGACAGGTCACTGCAGGTAGATGTTGTCTTGATAACCAGGTTTAGTTGGGAAGCTGAAGACGCTAGGGGCCTGATTCATTAAGGATCTTAAATGAAGAGGTGTCTTATTTCAGTCTCCTGGTCAAAACCATGTTACATTTCAATGGGTACAAACTAGTTTTCTGTTTTGCTCATAAGTTAAATACTGACTGTTTTTTCATGTAGCACAGAAATACATGATAGCTTATTTGTACACTGAAATTTAAAGTTGATAATTGTGTGCTACATGAAAAAACAGTGGAAGCTGGAGATGCTGGATTCCTAGTATGACAGGCAACTGCAGGGAGCCAAATAATCCTCAACTGAGCAGGATGAAGGACAAAAAGATCTGGCCCCTAAGGAAAGGCACTGGTGCCTTAAATAACTAGGAGAGGTAACGGGGAGAAATAATCAGCCTATGGCTGAATGACAGAAGAAATAAAAGGTGGGTCTGCGAATCCAAGATGAGGCCCATCACTGATTGGATGCGGTGCCTCAGTGACAGAGGAAGCGGTGGGGAGCCAAAGTTAAGTGTGCCTGACCCTGGCAGGCTAGTCTGCGGTTCAGGTGCGTGACAGTGGTACTATTTCTATTTAAAAGGTCCATGCTTATTAGAAAATCATGTTATAACTTAAAGTAATGCCTTATATTTCATATCCTATTAAAATAAATGGAGCTGGACTTTTTGCACTGTATGTATGGGGTATGCAGAAAAATAGTAGTCATGTATAAGACAGGTAGAAAATTCACATGGGAGCTCTCAATATAAACTCTTACTCAAAGTTTATTTACACAGTTGCATTGTAATGTATTTTGGTCAGTAGTATACCTTCTAAAATACAGATGTGAATGACTCCAATAACTTTTTGGTGTGTGCATGAAGGCATAAGCATGTGCCCACTTTCTGGACTTGTCCATGCAGCTCAGGTACCAGTAGCATATGCTTCCTGCTTATGCCAGACACATGGCACAGACACTTCCCATGTCCCACTTGTGCCCATGTTTTTATCCATTTATTTTATGTACAACTAATGCATTTTCTATTAGGCATCAATAAAACGTGAAAAGCCTTTCTTGTACAGCAGAAGCAACTCCCCTTCTCATGTAAATAAATGTATTTAAAGAAAAAATTAGCTTGCACATTTTTGCTCACTTACCCAGAACCAGAAAAAAGGCAAAATATACATTGACCATATCTCTAAAATGCAACACTAGCGATGTAACATTAGGAGTGTATAATAGCGGGGGACATTCTATTACCACTGCTACAAGAAATATAAGCATTAGCTACTTACAATTAGGGATGTGCACTGGCCACTTTTGGTGTCTCGTGTTTTGTGTTTTGGGTTCGGATTTGTTTCACAAAACACCTGATGAAAGGTTTTGGTTCGGATTTAAGGTTTTGGATTCGGATTTATTTTGAAAAAAAATATAAAAAGTGTTAAAATCAAGTTTTTTTTGGTTTATTTTCACTCCTACGCTATTATTAACCTCAATAACATTCAATAACAATCATTTCCACTAATTTCCAGTCTATTCTGAACACCTCACAATATTGTTTTTAGTCCAAAACGTTTCACCGAGGTAGCTTTCTGGACTGCATAGTGGAGTGGTCCCGGTACCCAATTTGGTACACAATACCTCCTCCGACTTTCAAGTGTAGTGTTTCTAAGTTATAAACCCTACAGTAGTTCGAGCACGTCAATACCTCTTGTTTTAGACGACCATGGTACTGAGCATTCATCATTGAGATCCCATCAAGTATGTGAAAGACAGACAGGGTCAAAGTGTTATTTGTTGACTTTGTTAACCAAAAAACTGTCCCTGTTGCAAATATTCGTGCAATGAAGAGTGACTTTTTCATTTAAAGGCTCAAGCTTTCAAGTGTAGTGTTTCTAAGTTATAAACAGTACAGTAGTTCGAGGACGTCAATACCTCTTTTTTTTTATGACTGGGCATTTAACTTTTGGTTTAATTTGTTTAATTGGTTTTAATTTTGTTTTACTTTGTGCTCATGGCAAAACGACTGTTGTTCGGTCAATTGTTTTGTGAAAGACGTAGCGGTCTTACGACTTCCCCTCTTGGAAGATGACCGACTAACAGCAGCAACAGCAGCAGTGGCAGTAGTAGGCGTACCGCTGCAGGATTCCTCGGATGAATCCTTTATTGAAGAGGACTCAGTCTGGCTGGTGACTTTGGCTGCAGGACTGAATCTGATGGAGATCGTGGAGGAAGTTGACGAGGAGGGTGTTGCTGATGTGTATCCAACAGGACCAAGGGATTTAGGTGTCCCTGTACTGATGACGGTCCTAGCCCCAGTTCCTGAACTAACCACTGAACTATGAAGGTTATTCAGGTGACGTATAAGGGAGGATGTCCCTAGGTGGGCAAGATCCTTACCCCTGCTTATTTGAGCTTTACATAAGCTACATATGGCCATACATTGGTTGGCCGGATTTGGATAAAAATAACTCCAGACCGAAGAGGTGCATTTTTTGGTCTTCTGACCAGGCAAGACAATGGGCTTTTTAATCCCATGGACATCAGCTGTTTCCCCCCCTGGTGCCTCATTTACAATAACCACATCAGCATCCTCATCATCAAGTTCCTCCACAGCGCCAGCTACATCAATAGCCTCCTCCCGAGCCACCTCTTCCCGTACAGTGATGGGATGGTCAGGCTTGACAACCACCAACACCCTTGGACTCGCCTTGGGGATTTGTGATAATTTCTCTTTAGAAGGCAGAGTTGTTTGCTGTTTTGTTGCTGACAGCATAACTCTCTTCAATTTTTTGTAGGGGGGGGGAGGAGGAGGAGGGCTAAGATCCGTGGGTGAAGCTGAACCACTAGTCATGAACACGGGCCAGGGCCTAAGCCGTTCCTTGCCACTCCATGTCGTAAATGGCATATTGGCAACTTTACGTTTCTCCTCAGATGATTTTAAGTTTCTCTTTTTGCTACTTTTACTGAACTTGGGCTTTTTGGATTTTACATGCCCTGTACTAGGAGATTGGGCATCGGGCTTGCCAGACGACGTTGATGGCATTTCATGGTCTATGTCATGACTAGTGGCAGCAGCTTCAGCATTAGGAGGAAGTGGGTCTTGATCTTTCCCTACTTTATCCTCCAAATTTTTGTTCTGCATTATATGTAGCACAAGAGAGTGTACCCCTAAGCCACACACACTCTGCAAAGCCTTTAAAAATTATATGCGGCACAGGAGAGTACCACTGGACTGGAGTTATACAGCAGTACCACTGGACTTATACTGCAGAATCAGTGAAATTTGTAATATGGCAGTAACAACAATGGACTGATACTGCTGAATCAGTGAACTTTGTAATATTGCAGTACCACTGGACTTATACTGCAGAATCAGTAAAATTTGTAATATGGCAGTAACAATGGACTTATACTGCAAAATCAGTGAACTTTGTAATATTGCAGTACCAATGGACTTATACTGCAAAATCAGTGAACTTTGTAATATAGCAGTACCACTGGACTTATACTGCAGGATTGTTTTGGGATATTTTTTTTTATAATTACTTTTTTTGTAATTTTTTTTATAACTATTTTTGAATTTTTTTATAATTTGGGAATAATGGGGAAATAACAATGCCCTTAGAAGGACAGAGCACAGGACACATCACCACTGGACTGAACAGGACACAGCACAGGACCCAGCAGCACCACTCAACTCAGAAGGACAGAGCACAGGACACAGCACCACTGGACTGAACAGGACACAGCACAGGACCCAGCAGCACCACTGAACTCAGAAGGACAGAGCACAGGACACAGCACCACTGTACTGAACAGGACACAGAGCACAGCACAGCACAGAACAGAACTGAACAGCACGAGATATAGCAGGACAGAGGACCACCTAACACACACTCCCTCTACCCTGATCAATGCCCGAGTGAAGATGGCGGCGACTAGCGGGGAATTTATAGGATCCGAGTATCGCGAGAACCGACAGCGGGATTATGACTCAGAGCCTCGCTTTCAGTTTTGCAATTGGCTGGAATACCCGGATATGTCTCGGATCCGGCTCGGATCCGCAACGTTCGGGTGGGCTCGGATTTCAGAAATCCGAGTGCGCTCATCTCTACTTACAATAGACTGCTCTCAAAAAATCAACATAGCCACTTCATCTCTGAGAATCTGATATCTCTGTATAGGCGGAGCATGAATTTATAACACAGTCACCAGCGACAGTATATAATATTACAGTGACAGCATCATATAGAATAGTTAGATTAAGTAATTATTAGTTAGATCTGGGTTGAGTGTTTATCTAACTCTGACATCAGAGCATATCTATTACTACAAGTTGGAATTAACCTATAACGTAAAAGGGAGAGTTCTGCTTTGTAAGACTGTAGCAGTACAAAATATTCCCAATAGAGGCTGTATTCAGTCAATTTCTGAAATTATACATTTTTGTAATCAACCATGCATCTTGATTACATATTACAGGAGAGCTGGAATCGCTGAGTGAATGGCTTTACAAGTAATGGCACAAATATATAAATCCAGTCATAAACAACATATTGAGTGGTATATGATATAGGAAGGGTGTAATACACTAATGAATGGGGTATAGCCATTAAAACAGTGATAAAATAGGAATTAATACTACAGTGAAGAATTAAAAAAAAATACAGAGGGTGACAAACTACTTAAGAAATTACAATATACAGATCAAATGTAGCACAATAATAAAGACAGTAGTAAAATATGTTTTCAATGTATGAGAAAACGAATGCCAATTATTTTGGTGAATACAGCGAGGCAGTGTCGGACTGGGACATGTAGTCTGTGCTCTGATTGGTTGACACAGTCACTCAGCCAATAAGAGCACGACAGTGAGGAGTTCCTGCATGAGTAGGAAACTCCTCTGCATTACTGAGCAGCACAGGCTGCTCCTACATGTCTACCTCTGTGGGAGCTCTGGTGTTTGCATTCCAGCCCCGCCCCTATCGAAAGGGAGCTGGGCCAGTGGGGCCCATTAGGGATGTCCCCAGACTCCGCTGGGCCAGTCCGGTATTGCAGTGAGGTCAGAAGTTGACGACACATACAATTTTGCAATCACGAGCAGGCAATTACAAGTAGTTTGCTAGTGCCAGAAACTGTCATCATTTGCTATTTACACCTGCCCCATATCACAAACAATATGCCTTTCTCAAGTGTTTATGTCTTTTTCTTGGTCTGCATTTGCTGCAAATACACATATATGTCCTTACACATTCTGGCCTACGTTAGAATGCCTCTGTCTCACACAATGCTGCCTCTCCAGGTAAGTAGCACAACAACACAAGTCTGCATGGAGGCATAAGCTTGTGCCCAGTTTCTGGTCTTACGCAGATCGATTTCACGCAAGATACACTATGTCATCTAGGGTAGATCTGATGAAGAAACTGCTATGGAGGACATTCTGGGAGTATAAAGCTCATCTGCCCTCCCAAGATCCATAGTGCCCATGTGCATTCAATAACACAATGTGGCAGGTGTGATGAACTCGAAGTGCATTATTGCTCATGCACCCTCTTGTTGATCAGCAACTATTGTGAACCCCTCTATAGAGAATCTGAGGATTTGCTTGTGTCATCTTCACAATGTACATGTCATATAAGTAGGTTTACTTCTCTCCAGGCAACACACATTAATGTTTAGTGGATTACATAAATCATTTTGTCAAACTGGGTTGCTCCAATGTAATATTTTGCATTTTATTAATCCTGATATTTAACTTGCACAAAAACCTCTCCTACCTTGTTAAGTGTCAGGGAGTTTGTGCAAGGAATCAGCAAGAGACATGTGTGCAGACCAAAGCTAGCACCAAGGTAGCAAACCACAGGCACAAGTGTACAGTAACTAGAGAAAATCGTTTATTCAACATAAATGCAGATGCAGGAAACACAAAACTAAACAAATTGAATGACTTGAACATGAAACAGCACAATATAGGATGTGGTATGGATACCAAGAGTTGGCAAGAGCAAAACAGCAGGCTTGGGTCTGGTAGATCAATAAGGGACACTGATAGGGTCCAGGACTAGCACAGGTATGTTCAAGAATATTTTGTCGAAAATACATATTAGAGTTCCACAATACATGGTAGAGGTTCAGAATCCAAATATAGGCAAGACTAAAGTTATTCCAGATATCCAAGGTTCACACTTCAAAATATATAGCTTCCAACACTTCCCAGTTAGAAATCAGGATAAGGCGCATTGAGGTTTGTGTTATGTCACGTAGAGGAAAGCCATGTGTATGCCTAGCTCATATAAAGTGTTTTCTGACCCAGAAACCCAACACCTCCTTTGAAAACACCTGTAAATTGCCATGCGTAGTAGCTGTAGGTGTGAGCAGCACCCGCTTACCATGGTGAGTGGAGACATACCTCCAATTTTCCTGGAAGTCAGGATAAATGAGCTGACTGTTGGGATTGTCCCACCATCAAATTGGGAATCTCCTGCCTAAATCAGGACAGTTGGGTGGTATGGACAAAGTAACAACTGAACCTCCATTGTAACCGCATTCATCTGGTACAAAGTGCCCTACTCCTGAACTTCCTACTTTGTTATTGCAGTAAACATGTGGACAAGTAATACATTGATGTGTACAGTGTTTTTAAATCAACTAATAAAGTAATTAACTCTAAAAAAAAGGTTAACTACCTGCAGAAAATAGGCAAACTTGAGGACTTTTGACTTGGCAGGCTGCTGCCACCTTGTGGGAGCCAGGCAAAATACAAGTGATCCAGTTTATTAACACTGGAAAGACACCATTTTTTTTTAGCTAAATAGCTAGTTTATTAAGTGGTTTGTATATTTTGCTTATTGGCAATAGTTTATCTTTTATAAATAAAAATCAACTTCAGCATCTACGAAACATGCACGAGGGAACATTAAGTCCTAATTATACCACCATTTATGTGTGCTTAAAAGGGATAACCTCATGAATCAATCTGGCCACAGGGAGTTCTCAAACTTTCACAAAACACCTCCCATGCTAGAGGTGGGGGGCGATAAGTTATTTTATTATCTCATTGTGCACAGTTGTGGTCACTGGTGTAACTATGTAGCTAATTCAGGACCTTGATTAAAAATGTACTGCAAATCCCTGTTCAATTTATATGTACTGTTCAGTAAAAGAGGGTCCAGGACATCATGAATTCTTGATTATAATGCAAGACAGAGTCCCAAACGTTAGGATTTTCAGTGCTTTAGGTATAGTTGCATAATGAGATATGTGTAAGGGTGTCCAAACTACCTTCATTACTGGCACTGAGTGTCCATAGGCAGGCTGGGCATATAAGAAAGTGTTTTCTTCCACTTTCTATAAGTCAGTTGTTCACCAAAATTAGCTTCATCACATTGCCACTCTGCACCCATCAAGTGGACAGATCAAGCAACTTCCTTAATGATTTATTAAAGCATATTCATGTCTCAAATGTATCTGTGCGTAAATTCATATTTGGTTTAATAAACCTATGTGATATTGTAGAGATGCGTAGCAAAAAAAATATTTTTTATAAAATTATTATTGCAGTACTGTGTTATCCAGAAAAATCTATGTGATGTTAAATACTTTTGAGTCAAAAAAGACAAAAGTATTATAGGAGTGATACCTTTTTTGGCTAACCAAAAAAAAATATTATTATATTTGCTAGCTTTCAGAGCACAGAGGCCCCTTCATCAGCTTATCTTAATGATATATTCCCCTCCCCCCCCCGTACAAATTTCTTGATGTAACAGCTCTTAAATGTTGTGCCTAATTCTTAGTCATTCATTTGTAAAGTTGCCTGATGAAGGGGCCTCAGCGCTCTGAAAGCTAGCAAATATAATAATTATTTTTTTTGAAGTTGTAGAGAAAAATTATAATATGTATAGAACATAGTACTACGTATAATTATGAATGAAGGTCATGAAACGGTTGTAAAATCGATTAACATGCTCACAGACTTCTGTTAGTGACCACATAGTGAAGGGGTGTTCGTGGGTAGCAAATAAATGTTTAAAAATCATGGAATTAATGCTGGAAATTGTCAGTTTTGTGGGGGAGTTTACTGCTGAGAAGCTATCCACACTTGAGCCATCCCTATGGCTATGACAGCAGTAACATGACAGCTATGAGTTTTCTGCTTCTGTTTTTATTCCTGTTTTTTTTAAGAAACTGTTTTGTATTTCTGTATGTAATTTTGTTATTCTTTTTTATACAATAAGCATTCTGATTTATTAAGCTCCATATTAAACTCCATTTGATAACATTCTGTCTTTTGTCCTGTTTCATTAAGGAACGGCGATATTGTGTGCATACACTTCTCAAATTCACTCTGCGCATGTCCAGAACAACTCATATGCCACAGAACGCAACCACATTTAATTTATCTTCAATTCATCTTCTAGCATAAAGGACACTTACTACAGCCTGGTAGGGAACGGGGTGGGGAAGGGGCGTTTGCCCCCCAGTAGATGTACAGTAAGGGTGTGCCAATCACAATTGCACGCAGCAGCGTCCGATCCAAGCTCTGGGCATGTCAAAAGTACTTGTTTTTCAAGTATTGGAAGTATCCTGCAATGACCTGTGTAGTAGAACAGAGCAGACCCACATATCTTCAGATCCTTGTTGAATTTGGGCGTGCGCAATCCAAATTACATGCGTACTGAAACAAAGGCACATAGCGCTCAGTATGCGTGCCTTGATGAATCGGGCCATTTGTGTTTTTAAATAATTCACATGTCAGGGTAGCTAGGTTGTTAGAACACTACATTTAAGGCTGATAATTGTAGAGTAGAGAAGAATAGTTTGTTTTTTAAGATAAGTCAGAGAGTTACTGAAGACTTTCTCAGAGTGTTCGTTTTGGAACCAAATCTTATTGGTGACGGAACTTGGTAGCTAATAGTGAGTGTAAGATATACTTGTGCTGAGTTTAATCATTTTTAGACAAACTAGTTGTTTATTTGTTTGTTTTAATTAACCCTTTCACACCCATGGGTTCAGGTGAACTTACAAATAACAACAAATATGAAATTGCTGTGGAAGAGCAATGAGTGAAGTTTTCAAAACTGTTTAACGAAATATTCTACTCATGCTATATTTGGCAGTGAAATTATACATATTTCACCATCAAAATTTGTCCATATGTTTTCCTCATTCCCAGCCCCAACACATGGCAGAACTAACTGACATCGCTTGTCCCAGCTCTTTTCATTGCATATAAATTATGTGAAAAGCAAATATACAACAATAGTGCAGAATTGTGAAGCACAAGTGAAGCTCGAGGACTGTATTGCCAGAACTTCACACCTCTACATAATGACCTGTATATCTGCAACACTGAAAGGTTTGCTGCTATTTCATTAATCTCTAGTGTGGAACATGAATATCCCTAACCATTAAGGGGTTATTGAGAGTAAGTGTGATCCAAAGATATGTGAATGTTGTGTTTATGTTAAAAAGCATTTATTCGCTAAAGTTTACTCTATTCTACTAGTTATAATACCCCACAAGAGTATATATATATATATATATATATATATATATATATATATACATATATATGTATATGTGTATATAATTTTATATATATATATATATATATATATATATATATATATATATATGATATAAGACATATCTATCTATCTATCTATTACGTCCTAGACTTTATAATTTCTGTTTTCAGCATTTTTAACTACCGTGTTTTATTGTGATACAGATTTTCTATGTTTTCTATTAAACAGGTTATCTGTCATTTTACATAAAAAATAAGGCAACAATTCCAATCAACCTTCAGCTATTGTCTATCTAGTACTTCTTTCTGTTAATTTTTATAACAACAAGCTGATGATCATGAAAAATTGTGGCAATGTTTAGGTTGATGTGAGTTTTCTCTTTCTTACTGAAGATATTTGAATCACAGTTAGTAAAATAGCTTAATGCTTCTTTATCTTTTCCCTTAATTGAGACACTTCCATACTTGGTAGGGCTCTAGAGTATAATGATTTGTAAGCAAAGGACATAGAGTGGACCAATTTAATGCTTGCTGGAGGGATTAGCAATGCAACAGCCTTTGATGAAATCTTTTTTAGCTCAGTAACATTTAGAGATGTAAAAAAACAAGTAATTGGAGAGAAACATGATGTTTTTTTTATTAGCTAATTGGGAAAGCAGAGGTAATATTGCAAGGTATTTTGTTCTTTAAAGGTCTTAAAATTACATTAGATAACCAATTGGGGGCTGCAGAAAAGAAGATGTATAACACCAGTTTTATATTTTACTTGGTTTCTAATGTTTTATGTCTGTTTTTGTCACAAAAGCTCTATATTTTTGTACTTACCCTGTTCTCTACCAACATACCTACCTACCCATTGTTATTAAATAATGTAATATTTTCTATATAATTAATCTGTACTGCTTGCTTGCTCACAGTGAAGAAAGTGGGCTAAACCAACTAGATCCTAGCAATTTGATAAGCTTCATATGGCATATGAATGCATCTATTGTGTTAGTGGCAGCTCATCTGAGGTTATGGCTTCTGGCACAATAACACCTGCAATGTACTCAAATATGTTTCTCACATATGCATTTGTATGTGTAATGTTGTTCTGAGCAAGTGTTCATCTATAGGCAATGTCTGAATTTCAACCAGAATTGACTAACGCACAGCTGTGAGCTTCTCTGCAAACTAACTAGATGCCACCAAAGTAGCTAAAGAATTCCATACATAGAGTACTTAAAATCAGGAAATGGTGAAGGTGGCTTTGTCTAATATACCACAGAGTGACTGCAAAGTACAAAGGGAATCAACTATGAGCAAATGTTTAAACATACCAGCTATACATTTGGAACCTTAATTATCCGTGGTACATGAATTGTAATGCAGTGACTCAAAAATAACAAATTGTTAAGTCAAATGAAATGATCTCAGTGAAGACTGGAATCAGCACTGTAAAACACACAAGCAAGTTACATTGAAAAAGTGTATACACTATACTCCACATACACTAAGTAGTGGATACACTAGATTCCACATACACTAAATAGTGGATACACTAGACTCCATATATACTAAATAGTGGATTCACTAGACTTAACATACACTAAATAGTCTATACACTAGATTCCACATACAGTTAATAGTGGATACACTAGATTCCACATACACTAAATAGTGGATACACTAGACTCCACATACTCTAAATAGTGAACACACTAGACTCCACATACACTAAATATTGGATACACTAGGCTTCACATACACTAAATAATGGATACACCAGATTCTATATACACTAAATAGTGGATACACTAAACTCCACGTACACTAAATAATGGATACACCAGATTCTATATACACTAAATAGTGGATACACTAGACTCCACATACACTAAATAATGGATACACCAGATTCTATATACACTAAATAGTGGATACACTAGACTCCAAATAAACTAACTAATGGATACACTAGATTCCATATACACTAAATAGTGGATACACTAGACTCCACATACACTAAATAATGGATACACTAGATTCCATATACACTAAATAGTGGATACACTAGACTTAACATACACTAAATAGTGTATACACTAGATTCCACATACAGTTAATAGTGGATACACTAGATTCCACATACACTAAATAGTGGATACACTAGACTCCACATACACTAAATATTGGATACACTAGGCTTCACATACACTAAATAATGGATACACCAGATTCTATATCCACTAAATAGTGAATACACTAGACTCCACATACACTAAATAATGGATACACTAGATTCCATATACACTAAATAGTGGATACACTAGACTCCACATACACTAAATAATGGATACACTAGACTCCACGTAGACTAAAAGGTGGATACACTGTACTTCACATACACTAAATAGTGGATACACTAGATTCCACATACACTTAATAGTGGTGTGAGAGACATCAATGTTATGAGCTTTTGAATAATGCATTTTGTATAATTGACATGCTGTATGAGTGTAAAATAGTCCGCAGAGCTGCAGGCTATTTCAGACATCATATGACTTATGCTATCTTATCTTCTGCTTCTTTCAACATGTTTCTTCCCAAGAAAATGTGCACATCAAGCAACTTCTGTTCCAGGAACCCACACCCCACAAACCCCCACCTGAGGCCTACGTGACTGAGATAAGGACATCTGCTTTTTGGCATGACCACAAACTGCTGACATGTACAAGCTGCTTTCACAAACCTTGTATTCTTATCTTCTTTCCTGTTTTTCTATGTATAAATAAAGTTACTCTGACTAAGGACTGGTCAGAACCAGATTGAGCTTCAGCCTGATATCTGAACTTGTCTGTCTCTCTATCGATCGATACCCACAAGACATAGCAGCCGGAGTTCAGGAGAAAGGACCCATTTAAGTCATCTCTGACAGTTTCAGTGGGAGCTCTTGTCCGGGATCACCAATACATCAGACCCCCCGACATCGGGACTTCTTCTTCTTCACACAGACAGACATCGAAATCCAGCTGGTGAGTAAAAAGCTTTATTTTTGCTCTTAAAGTGCTGTCTCTGTGAAAGGAGGAAGTGTCCCAGTTCGAGGGTATCCTAGTCTGATTGACGGAGATCTCCGAACTCTGGCAACAGGTACTATTGAGGGTATCAAGGTAGGGATTGATTAATCAATATTAGTGACCATACGAGTTGTTTTGTGTGTCATAATTGTCATGTCTTGAATCCTTCACGTTTTACAAATTTCCATGAGATGAAATGAATAATACCATAACACAAAATCTGGAGCAAATTGACATAGCCTTGAAGTGCTTAACAGTATTGTGGATAATTGTCTTTTTCTGTTGGATTCTGTTGAAAGTTGTCAGGAATATTCAGAAAGGGAAACCTCCTGCAAACTTACTACTGTAAGGAAGGAAACATTTTCTCATTCATATAAAGGGACCATAAGGTTATTCCCGATGGGAAATAAAGGGTCCAAAACGGGGCACAAGCCCGAGAAATATGGGGGATTAAGCCCAATACAGTATGTGTCTAGACATAGAGGTAAAGACCTCACTAAAGGAATGAAGAAATTGTTTACAGCAGCAGGAGTGTCTGAAGACGGTACGCTGAAAGTTCCATTTTGGAAACAGCTTATTAAAGACAATGAGAGAATATTGAAAGAAAAAGGCTATTTTGAAAGGTGTCAAGTATGGTATAAATTAGCGGAAGAATTGGAGGATGACAGTGACCATTGTAATACTTTACAATTGACAAATTTAAGTGACACTGATGAAATAGAAAATGTATTACCACCAGCCCAAAATGTTCAAGCCAGCAATGCACCCTTGCCCGTCTCCCCGTAGGGGCCAATAATGTACCCCGATTTAAGACCCCTTATAGACGGTCAGACAGGTCCCAGTTTAAGACAATGGCCCACACAACGGCCCAATTTTTATGGAGAATGGGTGTTTCCTGTTGTTACAGGACCCCCACCGTATAACCCTGATAAGATTTCCCTGAATGACAAGGCTAGAGTCGGCCTCCCCTATGGGACCGTCTGCAAACAATGTTATCGTTGCGTCCCGGCATACTCTGAAGTGTGTCCATTTTGTGGTCAGCCACAAGAAGCTACAGACCAGCGATGTGACCCGCCCCAAGGCATGTTCCCTGTGACCACCTCCACAACGATGGGCCCAGGGGCAGGTGAAAATGCCCCTGATGTTAGGATGCACACCACTACACAGCACAGACCCTGGACCCCGAGTGAGACAAGGGACATATGTGACAAATGCCCAGACCCCAGAAAACACCCCACCCAGTGTCTTGCTTACTTTAGAAGAATGAACAGAATTTACAATTGTACATGGTCAGATCTAGAGGAACTAGCCAACATTGTAATTGGTCCAAGTGGGACCGCTGTTTTAAAAAATTCAGATAATGTAGAATGTCCCGAAGGGGAAAATGCCCTGACATTGGCCTCTGCACATACATTCCTGGCAAAAATGAGTGTATGGGCGGCTGCAGAACAGCGCAAGGTCCCAGTAGGTACCCCCCTTAAACAAGAAAACAGTGAAGACTGCCGTAAATGGTATAACCGCTGCCTGATTAATCACACTGACGGGGGATTTGGCACTGCTGAACTCCGTGAAGTACAGCTGTTGAAAAATACCTTTCTCTTAAGCAAGAAATGAGAGAGGCTCTGCTTAAAAACAGACCCGAGGCAGGGAGTTTGAACATAGAAGTGTTGTTGGATATACTGAGGGCAATGGAGGATAGAGAAGATCAGAGAAAGAAAAAAGCTCCCATTTACATTGTCCAAACTGCAGCAGAGAGGAGGGGCCCCGGGACTGCTACAGCGCCTGGGGCATGTTTTTTCTGTAAACAAGTGGGACATTTGAAGAGGGATTGTCAGAAATACAAGGCGTGGCTCAAGAAAAAGGAGCAAAAGTCAGAATAGGAAATTGGCATTCTAGTGTCTGCAGGGGTTGTAAAAGATACGGGTCCTCAAGCTCTTATTGACATATTGCTTGATGGAAAAATTGAAACTCGTTGCCTGCTTGACACTGGAGCAAGCCGTTCATGTATAATGCATACCCCTGCTATCAAACAATATCTGACCGATAAAACAATTACCGCCACGGGACTCACTGGTACTGCCGTGAGTCTGCAAGAAACCGTCCCTATTCCAGTACAAATACCTGGTGAGGAAGAGACAATTGATGTTCAGTTCTTAGTCTCTGCTGGATGCCCTGTTAATTTATAAGGAGCAGACATCCTTTCCAAAATACAAGCATCCATAAAATATAGAGATGGGAAGGTTTACTTACAACCCTCAGACCCCTTATTAAGAAACTCGAAAGTACTTGCAGCTCTAGCAATGGTACAACAGGTTACAGAACCTGATAAAAAAGAGCCTCATGGAGACTCATTCCCAGAAATTTTCCAATCCTTACCCGACACCCTTTGGTCCAAAGGTAAAACTGATGTTGGACTACTCGCAGTTCCCCCTGTCCACATCAAGCTTAAAGATGGTACAGTCCTTGTCTCATGCAGACAGTATCCCCTTAAGGGAGAGCAAAACGAAGCCATTAGTGAACAAGCAAAAGAGTACGAGAAAGCAGGGGTTTTAAGGCGGTGCCGTTCCCCCTGGAACTCTCCACTCTTTCCCGTCAAGAAGAGATCGGCCGATGGGAAAGCCCAATTTAGACTTGTGCACGATCTAAGGGAAATTAACAAACGAATGGTGATAGATGTTCCCATTGTCCCAAACCCACAAGTTTTGCTCAATGACATCCCAGCCTCATCCACCAGCTTTTCAGTGATTGATTTGGCAAATGCATTCTTCTCTGTACCATTACACCCCGACAGCCAAGAATGCACTGCATTCACATTAAACGATGCCCAGTTTTGTTGGACCAGGCTGCCACAGGGAGCTGCAATTTCACCGTCCGCCGTCTCAGAAGCATTGCACACTGTCCTAGCCTCCTGGGTCCCAGCACATGAGAATACGTGTCTAATACAGTACGTAGATGATCTTTTGCTTTGTACTGACAGCAGACAAATCTGTTTAAAGGAAACTAAAAGTTTGCTAGAATTCCTAGCACAAGCCCACTGCAAGGTGTCAAAGGACAAACTGCAAATAGCTCTACCCCAAGTCCAATTCTTAGGTCACTGTATATCAGCAGGCGCTAAACACCTGCTAGATAGCAAAAAAACTGCTATACAAAAGTTCCATCCCCCCACAACAGTAAGACAGCTACGTGCTTTTTTAGGACTCGCAGGGTACTGCCGTGAGTGGCTAATCAACGCCTCAGAACTTTTTGACCCCCTCTATGCTGCTACAAAAGGAAACGCCACCGGCCCGATTACCCTAACAGCTGAACAACAAGCAGCCTTTGAAATGATTAAAGAATTAATCACAAGTGCCCCAGCCCTTGAGCTATCCCAACTATGAGCTCCCCTTTAATTTGTTCTGTCATGAACAAAAAGGATATGCCCATGGGGTGTTAACGCAGGACCATGGGGGCAAACAAAGACCACTAGCATACTACTCCCAGAAGCTAGATTCTGTCATAATAGGGGCTCCTACATGTATAAAGGCAGTAGCAGCAGCTGCTTTATTGCTACAGAAAGTTGCAGATATAGTGTTGGATCACCCACTCACCATCCAGGTACCACACTCAGTCATGGAAATACTGAATCAAGCCAGAACAAAACACATCTCAGTGGCTAGATTAACTAAATATGAAGTGGCACTACTGACACCCTCAAATGTTACACTGAAGAGATGCACAGTTTTAAATCCAGCAACATTGCTTCCAAGTTGCATGGATATAAAAGAGGGGAGTGACAGTATAGATGCTGCAGACACAGACAGTACAGAAAGTGTTGAGGCTGTGACAAAGCAGGAAACACAACACAAAATTTTTTCTTGTGATCATGATTGTGTAGCCTTAATGGACCTGGAAACTACACCCCCTGGTGATGTAAAAGAAACACCTCTTAACAACCCTGATCTACTCCTGTTTGTAGATGGGTCCAGGTACTATGAGGAGGGCTCTCCCAAAACAGGATATGCAGTCACAACAGAGACTGAAATATTGATTCAGAAACCCCTCCCACCAAGTTTGTCAGCACAACAGGCTGAGCTGGAAGCATTAATCAGTGCATGCCAGCATGCGGAGGGCAAAACAGCCAATATTTACACAGACTCTAGATACGCTTTTGGGGTTGCACATGATTATCAGAGCATTTGGAAAAATAGACATTTTATGGCTTCCAATGGTAAACCTATTAAAAATGCAGATATCATTTTAAGGTTGTTTGCAGCATTGGAACTGCCTAAAGAAGTGGCAATCATGAAAGTAAAAGCACACACCAGAGATCAGACTATGGAGGTGAGAGGAAACAGGCTGGCAGATCAGGCTGCGAGAGCCGCAGCAGACTTACCACTGGTAAAACACTATCTAGCAACTGCCACTCCTCTCACATCCCCTATAGATCTGGAAATGTTGAAAATCCTCTAGAAACAGGCATCAGAGCCTGAGAGGGAAGAGTGGAAAAAGAGGGGAGCAGAATGCACAAAAGGCATATGGGCCACAACAGATAGACACTGTCTCCCCAGAGTCCTTTTCCCCACGATGGCCACTATAGTGCATGGACCCACTCATGTCTCAAAGGATGCTATAATCAACTCTGTGTTTAGACACTGGATTGCACCAGGCTTCAGCACTGCTGCCAGTAATCTGGTAAAGGCCTGTGCCATCTGTAACACCAATAATCCTGGCCACACAGTAACAGTACCTTCCAGGGTAACCCCTAAGCCCCTCTACCCCTTTCAACGCATACAAATAGATTATATTCAGCTGCCCAAATGTGGAATATATGAATATGTCTTAGTGGCTACGGATATATTCTCAAATTGGCCAGAGGCGTGGCCAGTAGCTAAGGCTACAGCGAAAAACACAGCAAAAAAACTACTTTCTGAAGTAGTATGCAGATATGGGGTCCCAGAGGTAATTGAGTCAGATAGAGGTACCACCTTTACCGGGGAGGTAATGACGTCCATCATGTCAGATTTGGGGGTCAGTCAGGCATTCCATACCCCCTACCACCCACAGAGTAGTGGCAAGGTAGAAAGGCTAAATGGCACTCTCAAGCTCAAAATACAGAAAGCCATGAAGAGTACAGGGATGCCCTGGCTGCAATGCCTCCCCCTTGCCCTATACTCAGTCAGGACAACACCTAATAAGAAACACAGGCTAAGCCCCTATGAAATACTGTTTGGGGGGCCGCCAAAAACAGGGTGTTATTTCCCTCAATCTCTAGTGAAACACCAAGGTGAACTGACTAATTATGTGAAAGAACTGCAGAAGTCCCTCACTAACATACATTCTCGAGTTTTCTCTTCAATCCCAGATCCAGAAGACTGCACTGGAACACATGCCCTGGTGCCAGGAGACTACGTCTTCGTAAAAAGACACGTGAGAAAGGCTCTGGAACCACGATTTGAGGGACCATATCAAGTACTGTTGACTACTCCCACCTCAGTGAAACTCGAAGGGAAGGATCCGTGGATTCATGCCAGTCACTGTAAAAAGGCCACAGTAACCCAAGATAAACCATGAAGGGGAGTATGGTTCTTTGTGTTTTTTTCTCATGTTTCCCTTTGATTTTTTCTTCCTTGCAAGAACTAAGAAATACTGTATTACATTTCCATGAAACTGTTGGCCAGGTGACGAACACCAGTAATTGCTGGGTATGTTCCTGTACTCCGTCAAACGGTAAAAATATGGCCCTAGTCCCTATACCTTTGAGCACTGAGGAATTAACTAAGCTCAGGGAAAGAAATCTCACCTGTGGACGTATGGTCAGCCCCAAATATAACACCACAAGGTATCCTACGGTCAAGTTAGGCCCTAATATGATAAGACCAGACTACTGTTTCAATAAGGGGATAGAATCCAATCGAATCATTAATGAATCAATATGGACCCCCCATGGCCAAATACGTATCAGATACCATAATAAAAGTTTCCCACTAGGAGCAATCCCTAAATCTAGGTGCCGGGTTGTGGTGAATTTCACTCAGCCTTACCTACCCCAATGCTCTGCCCAGTGTTCCCCAAATAAAATAAGCAACAGAATTATCTACAATATTAGAAGTTCTAACTGTATTAACTGTCAATATGGTCAATATAATCACACTTGGAATGGGACATTGCCCCCTTTCGATAGCAATCAAGAAGAGAACGATACCTCATGCCAATTGGGACTGCAGGTATTTACGTTGTGTCTATTCTACGACATCCCTTACCTATTGCCAGATGATATCTATTATGTATGTGGGCAGAATGCATATAGGTGGCTCCCACCAAATTCAGTTGGGGTATGCTACTAAGCCTGGTTGGTCCCTGAATTTTATGTTATATCTCACTATAATCTGAGTAAGGTATTGAAGAGTGGAAGGGATCATAGGCTCGATAAGAGAGAAATCAAGACAGTAGACAATAAACACATCCCCCTCATAGCAAAGTCCAAAGGGCCCAATGTGGGCATTGGATTTGGCAACATCATCTCAATAGGGACATGGGGGTACATGGCAAACTACAATATGATAATAAAGGTTGCAGGACTTTTAGACAATATAACAGAAATCTATGACAAATCCTTCAGGTATTTAGGGAAGGAATTACAGGCCCTTAAAACACAACTAATCCAGCACCAATTAGTATTAGACTATATCACTGCCCAAACTGGAGGGTATTGCCTCACTCTGGAAACCGAGTATGGTATACATTGTTGTAATTTCATCACAAATGACACTGATAACCCAGAGGAGACAAAATACAGGTATATGACTGAGGCTAAAGAACTAAAGGAAAAGTTCAGAAAAGACAATTTTGATCCCGATTCAGTAAACAACAGCTGGTGGACATCAGCTTTCTCATGGCTAAACCCAGGCAATTGGGGTAAAGGTATTTTCACATGGATCTCTGGTATTTTGATATGGATAGCCAAGATATTTGCTCTTCTGCTAATACTGTATGTTTGTTTTAAATTAAGCCTATGTTTTTTCCAGTGTTGCTTGAAAAATTGCAAAAATAAATTTGTATTCAATAGAAAGCTTGCAAACATAAAGAAACCTGAACCAGAATCAGAGGTTCACCTTGCTCTCACTAAGCTCTAAAAAGACACCATCAAACTCTTCCCCCCCAAACTTTCCCCCCTTAGAACGGTGTACATAAACTATAGACTTGATTGAATGTATCTTTACCATTCTCTAGGGCCTAGAAGAGGTTCCATTGAGTGAAGTAGGTCAGGTGCAGGAATGCTTTGTGTACACCAAACGGATAGGCAGGACAATTATAAAAATGATAAAAAGAGGGGTTTATGTGAGAGACATCAATGTTATGAGCTTTTGAATAATGCATTTTGTATAATTGACATGCTGTATGAGTGTAAAATAGTCCGCAGAGCTGCAGGCTATTTCAGACATCATATGACTTATGCTATCTTATCTTCTGCTTCTTTCAGCATGTTTCTTCTTAAGAAAATGTGCACATCAAGCAACTTCTGTTCCAGGAACCCACACCCCACAAACCCCCACCTGAGGCCTACGTGACTGAGATAAGGACATCTGCTTTTTGGCATGACCACAAACTGCTGACATGTACAAGCTGCTTTCACAAACCTTGTATTCTTATCTTCTTTCCTGTTTTTCTATGTATAAATAAAGTTACTCTGACTAAGGGCTGGTCAGAACCAGATTGAGCTTCAGCCTGATATCTGAACTTGTCTGTCTCTCTATCGATCGATACCCACAAGACATAGCAGCCGGAGTTCAGGAGAAAGGAACCATTTAGGTCATCTCTGACAGTGGATACACTAGATTCCACATACACTAAATAGTGGATACACTAGACTCCACATACACTAATTAGTGGACACACTAGACTCCACATACACTAAATAATGCATATACTAGACTCCATATACACTAAATAGTGGATTAATGACATTCTACTGTGCCATAGCTCATATAGAAACAGGAGAGGTAGCAGTGTCCTTGTCACTCTCTAGTCTCCAGTCACATTGTTCTTGTCACTCTCCAGTCTTCAGTAACATTGTTCTTGTCACTCTCCAGTCTCAGTGCCGTTGGTCACACAGAAACAGGGATAGCAGTGTTCTTGTCACTCTCCAGTCTTCAGTCACATTGTTCTTGCCACTCTCCAGTCTCAGCCATGATTATACTAATCCCTCTACGTCATGTGCTAAAGCACAGTGGTTTTAAGTCAGGGAAACAAAAATGTAAAAAAAGTTAAAAAAAAGCTTGTACCTTTTTAAAGAAGAAAACACCTCTCTAATAAAGATGAAAGTTTACTGTAGAAAAACATAAAATTGTCAACATGCCATTCTACCCAAAATATTACCAAGCATACCAGCATCAGCTAGCTCCCATCTCTCAGCTAGATCCCAGCACCTGCAATCTACACTGTCATCATCCTCATCCTCATCAATGTGTACATTATCCTCACACAATACTAATTCACCCCCGCTGGAATCCACCATTACAGAAGTCTCTGTACTTTGATGTAATTGCCTGTGGAATTTGTAGTTCATTTCACGACAGAGCTGGCACAATTTTTGGGCAATTCTTTTAGACCAGACCAAATATCAAAATGTGCTCACTCATCTGCATCACCACTGGGTCTCTCAGTAAAGCTTAGTTTTTTCCTAGCAGCAGTAGCCTGAAAAACAGAAGGATGGGACGCCATCACGTCAGGTACCACTTCAATTGTCAACTTGCTCACCAGGAGCTCATTGCATCTCTTGTGATCTGGGACAGTGGAAAAAAAGAGAAGACATAGCTCTTAAACCTAGGATCAAGCATAGTCGCCAAAATTTAGTGATACAATTTCCAGAAGTTGATAACTCTTTGATCCTGGCAAAGCGATTAAAGTAATTCTTCTACAAGTGCGACATACTTAGCGGAATTTCTTTGTTTCATCTTCTCCTTAAATTTTTCAAGGTGCTTTTCCAAAACTCTAATTAAGGGAATCACTTTGCTCAAGCTAGCAGTGTCTGAAATCAGTTTACAGGTGACTACTTTGAATCTTTTTAGCACCTTGCACAACACGGAAAGTATTCTCCACTGCGCTGGACTAAAATACATTCCCCCTCCTTTCCCAATGTCATGGCTTGTGGAGTAAGCGTGGATGGCTTTTCACTGTTCCTCCATCCTCACAAGCATATAAAGTGTGGAATTCCACCTTATTATCACCTCTTGCTTCAGGTGGTGACTGGACAAAATAAATTGTTCTTGCAGCTGCTGCAACTTCCTACATGCTGTTGCAGAATGCTGCAAATGACCCAAAATTTCTCGGGACACAGACAGTATCTCCTGCACGTCCCTGTTAGTTTTCAAAAAGCTCTGTACCACCAAGTACATTGTGTGAACAAAACAGGGACTGTGATGGATTTCACCCAGCTGTAATGCTCTCACAATAGTGGTGGCGTTATCACAAAGGACATATCCTCAGGAGAGTCCAAATGGAATGAGCCATGTCCCTTAGTTTTTCAAACAGGTTGTCAGCGGTATGCCTCTTAGTGAAGCCGCCTCGGAATAATCTGCCGTTGTTGGGTACATGCTGCTGTTCCTGCTGCTGAAGACAATTCACTGACCCAGTTTGCTGTCACAGTCATATAATCTTTAGTTTGCCCAGTTCCACTTGCCCACATATCTGTGGTTAAGTGTACAGTGGGTAGAATGGCATTTTGTAGCCCAATAATTACATTACATACAATTACATTTTATGGAACCTTCCAGTGGAAGTGAGGAATTGCTTTTCTAGTTAGATTTTGTCAGAATGGAATTTGGTAATGGGGACACAGGACCTAAATTAACTGTCTAAAATCAGCAGCATTAATTGTGGATATTGGACGCAGATATAATACTAGCATAGTCGCCATGGTGTCTGTGATCCCCCCCAGTAGCAGCAGCAGCAGCAGGACTAATGCTCAAGAATTCTTCAGAGTAATCCTGAATAGGGGAAAGTCATATAGCCTTAGCAACTTGGATGCAGGACTAACTCCGATCACCAGTGAGGATATTGATGAAGAAGGTGTTGTTGGTGTGGCTTTACAAACGCTATAAATAGCTAGACAACTGTTGTCAGGATTGGGTAAAAATAATTCCACACATAAGAGGTGGATTATTTGGTTTTATGCCCAGGCATAACAATGGCCTTCTTCTTATCACTGGTAAAAACTGCGTCCACTGGTGCAGGACTTACACAAGCAACATCATCCTCATCAACATACTCATTAGCGCCGTCAACAGCTACACAAATATCCCCCTCATCCGGTTGTAAATACAAATTGATATCCTACATTTGTGTATCACCGGCTACACTAAGAGGCATACCGCTGACAACCTGTTTGAAAAACTAAGGGATGTCATTGCAACATGGCTTATCCCGCTTGGACTCTCCTGAGGATATGTAATTTGTGATAATGCCACCAATATTGTGAGAGCATTACAGCGGGGAGAATTACATCACATTCCCTGTTTTGCTCACACAATCAACTTGGTGATACAGATCTTTTTAAAAAATTACAATGATGTGCAGGAGATACTGACTGTCTCCCAAAATAATTTGTATCATTTTCTGCATTCTGCAACAGCATGTAGGAGATTGCAGCTGCTGCAAGAAGAATCAAATTTGAGGGAGAATGTACTTTAGTCCAGCACAGTGGAGAATACTTTACATGTTGTGCAAGGTGCGGAAACCACTTCATCTGTGAACCCCGAACAAGGGGTCCGATGCACTTACCCACTCCAGGCAGGGGTCCCCTTCGGCGTTGAGCACTAAGTTCCGTCCGGTGGTGGCAGCCATCTTGTTTTTGGGTCTGCGCATGTGCAGACTCAAAAACACACACCTCCTCTCTGCTCTTATTCATCCAGCCCCATCAATTAGCTTGCTATTTAAGGCTCCTGAGCTAACACTCAGTTGCCTCCTCTTTGTTTGTCTAACCTTACTGTGTCAAGACGTGGCTCCCTTTGCTACAGTTATTTGGTTCCAGTGTTCCTTCATCGATGATTCAGCGCTACTCATCTCTGGATACCTTCTCATGCTATTTGTTCCAGAGTTCCTACACCGCTTTTTAGTGCAACTCATCTCTGGATATCAGCTCATAGGGACATATTCAATTGTCGGCGAAAACGGCGAAAATCTCGTGCTCCGCGCACTATTACTGTTATTGCGGTAATAGTGGACAGAAAAAATGTTATTACGGTAGTTTTCTTGCTGGATTTCAGTTTGCAGCTCCCTGAACCGCGAGCTGAAATCCAGCTAACTACTACCGTAATAACGGTAGTATTTTTAATGCAGCGAAAATCTGTGACAATTGAATATGCCCCATAGATTTCAACTATTTGCTACAGTGTTTCTACATGGCTGTTCAGTGAAACTCATCTCTGGATATCATCTCATAGAGATCAACTATATGTTGCACCACTTGTCTTTTCTGCCACTGCTCTGTAGCAATGTTTGCTATGAACTGCCGTGTGTTTGTGTTGTTGCTCTGTCGCTTAGCATCCAGCCAGCTCGCTGCAATCTTTGTCCGAAAGTGGATGAAAATAATATTGTGACCTGTGAGGTTGTCAAACTTGACTGCAAATGACTGGAAATGAGTGTTATTGAAGTTAATAATAATGTAGGAACAAAAAAAACAGCAAAAACATGTAATTTTAGCATATTTTAGCTATTTTTCCAAAACCAAAACACGGGGGTCAGTGAACATCTAAACTTATACCTTCAATTCCCAACAAAATCAATTTGTGGCCCTTTTAGCTACACCATATATGGCCCAAGAATGTTTGATTGAAAAGAGCTCTTTAGGAATATTTGGCATATCTGACAGTCTTTTTCTGTTCTACTTGATTTGTTTGTGGATTCAGTGCATACTCATTCTTCATCTAAAGGGTTTAGATAGCCTTCCCAATTACTTGGCACTTATACTCATATTGTGAGCAAAAAACAGAAAACCAACACACTCATGTCCTTCTTTCATCATCAACAGACCAAATCAAATATTTAAAATGGCATCAGTATCACGTCAAAATGTCAAAGAATGCTGAAACATACAACAAAGTCTGGAGCCGTTGGCTAGAGAGCAACTCCTGCTTCCCCTTTGAGAACCCTAATTAAATGAATATGTGTTGGCATGACAGAAGGTTTATTTTATTCATTAAGTCTATGGTCGAATTGTAATTAAGTCCTGACCAACTTACGCTAAGGCTGAAACTCTGATTTGTGAGAATGTACACTATATGGGGATATTTTATCCATTTGTTCCTGAGAATAATTGACTTGCTATAATGTCCGAGATCATGGAAAGATTATGTTACGTACTTTAAGGTATTTTTAAAATCTGCCAAAAAAATCCATTGCTTAATGGCAATTCAATGTCTCTCAAATGTGTACACAAAATTATTGCTCTTAAGCTTTTAACAAACTTAACTGATTACAAACATGCTGGACTGATTGTTCTTTTTTTTAACAGAATTATTTTTTATTAGGGTATTTAAATGGTAAGGGAAAAGGGGTGCAGAAAAAAAGAGGGGAGTGGGGAAGGGTACATAGTGGATAGCAGACATAACATAAAATACAACAAAATGTGAAATGAAATTAGTGCATGAAAGATAATACATGAGGCATTCTTCAGGCAGGTATATAATCTAAAACCATAGTATTATGGACTGTTTGTTTTCAACATATTACTATTACAACATGGTTGGGTTAATTAGTCATTCATGCATGTTGCATCTTCCCCTTATCCAATCAGTAGGGTTAAGTCTTACTATTTTTCTCCCTGAAGTGGCCACTGATATGGTGGCCTTCTGCTCCCTTTCAAAATATACTATATATAAACATTTGTATATCATTAGTGTACACTATAAAAAAAACAGATATTTGCTTCAATTATATTACATCAGCAATGCAGAAACCACTATTTTATACTTTATATCAATATTATTATAAAAACTTGCTGCTTGAAGCATCTGCCTTAGGCTGCCCTTTATAGGCCAATTCTGCCAATCAGCTATGCTAAATAAGAGATATCTTGACATTTAGCAATTATTCTATGAATGCTAGGGCTTAGAGACAGTGTTTTTGTACTGTCACCATGAAAAAAGTAGAACACAATTTCCTCATTTAACTGGTAGAAGGCTATTCGTTTTTTTAAAAAAAATCAGATAAAGAAAATAAAAGATCAAATATAGTATATGATTTCAGCAGGTGCAAATGCAGGATTTCTAAAGGGTACTTTTTATATGTTTTCAAAAAAGCTTTCTGCAGTAAGCCTGCAACAGACACTTTTTTGAAGTCAAATTGTTTTGCTGTAAATAACAAGGTCAGTTGAGTCACAAAGTGTTGCTTTTTCACATACGGTAGTTATCTAATAACAACTAGTTGTCAGACGCCGTCCCTGCGCCTCCTCCTCGAGCAGGGACGGACGTCTGTCTCCAGAGCGCCCCGTTGCCAAGCAACGGGGACGCCTCTTTCGGCGACGAGGTGCGCAGGCGCGCCCGTCGCCATAGCAACGGGACGCGTCTCTCTAGTTCCTGTCGGCGGTCAGAACAGCTGACCGCCGATTCCCTGCCCACCAATGAGGAAGCTTCACTTCCTATTTAAAGCCTGCTCTGACACCATTAGGGTGCCAGAGCAACTGGTTTACTTAGTCTCAGTGTCCCTGTATAGTAACTTCTGGTTTCCTGTGTTTTGACCCGGCTTCCTGACCTCGCTTTCGGATTCTCCATTTGTCCCATCCTGATATTCTGGTTTGACCTCGGCCTGCTGACCACTCTCTGTCTTCTGATTCGGTACCTCATCTGCCCGGTTGGTTCCTGACTCTGCCTGTTTGACTACGTCTTTCTCTATATCTCGCAAGTAGCTACCTGGGAGGGCCGCGACCTGCACGTCGTTGCCGCTAAGTCCAAACTTCCTTGCGGGGGTCCCTGGTGAACACCAGCGGCGTGTTAGACTCTGCGCCTCCTGGTGTAGTAGTGCCAATACTTGCAGGTACTAAGGTCACGTCTGTGACAGTTTGCTCTGGCCATGTCAACCGACTCATCTAATGAACCCTCTGCACGTGACCTTCTACTCCACTTGGCTCATAGGGTGGAGAAGCAAGAAGCAGAGCAGGCACAGTTACTTCACTGTATCCAAGGAGTCGCAACTCGTCTTGAGACCCTCCAGGTCTCCATGGCTTCTGCTCAAAATGTTCCCGTGACTACCGCGGTAGTCGCCGCCACCTCCTCCTCTCCTGCAGTGGTTTCCTCTACAGCCCTGAGACTCTCTCCACCGGACAAGTTTGATGGCGAGCCTAAAAGATGCAGAGGATTCCTTAATCAGTGTCTGATCCACTTCGAGTGTAGTCCTGCATCTTTTCCCTCTGAACGCATTAAGGTGGCGTTTATTATGTCCTTATTATCCGGACAGGCCCTGGCTTGGGCCTCCCCCCTGTGGGAGCGAGATGACCCTATGCTGTCCAACGTCACCACCTTCATTGAAACCTTCCGCAAGGTTTTTGATGAGCCCGGACGCATCTCCTCGGCTGCCTCCAGTCTCCTGAACCTCCGCCAGGGATCCCTGACCGTCGGGCAGTATGCTATACAATTCCGCACGCTGTCCTCTGAGCTCAGTTGGAATAACGAAGCCTTGGTAGCAACCTTTTGGCAAGGACTCTCAGACCGAGTTAAGGATGAGTTAACTTCCCGTGAGCTTCCCGCTGATTTGGATTCCCTGATTTCTTTATGCAATCGCATTGATCTACGTTTCCGTGAGCGGACTCTGGAACGTGCCACTTCCAGACGGTCCTCTACTCGCCTTGCTCCCATGTTTCAAAACCCGGTCCTTCCTGAAGAACCGATGCAAATCGGCCGTTCCCGGCTGTCCGCCGAGGAACGTCAACGTCGCTTCAAGCAAAACTTATGTTTGTATTGTGGAGATCCTGGTCATACCATCTCATCTTGTACCAAGAGACCGGGAAACGCCCCCTCCTAATCGGTGGAAGGGAGGCCGATTTAGGAGTTGGAATTATTACTCCCTACACCATTGCTAGTAACGACTGCCTCATGCCCATCTCCTTGCATACCTCTGTCGGCCCCTTTGAGACCTTAGCCTTTGTGGATTCCGGCTCTGCCGGAAATTTCATCTCTGCCACTCTGGCATCGCAACTCCAATTAACTACTATCAAATTGCCTCAGCCGTTATTCCTCACCGCGGTAGATGGGAATCGGATCTCCAACGGGTCTGTTTCTCACGCCTGCGCCCCAGTTCGGCTGACGGTAGGGGTGCTACATTCTGAAGTCATCGAGTTCCTGGTTCTTCCTCGTTCTGTCAACACCGTCATTCTAGGATTACCTTGGCTCAAGCTTCATTCACCCCAATTGGATTGGAATCGTGCGATGGTTACTTCTTGGGGCCCACAATGTTTTAAGTCCTGTTTGTCTGGTCTAAAACCCAGCCAGACCTCTCTTCCTTGTCTTCTGATATCTCCACACGTTGAACTGCCACTTCCATATATTGCTTATCAGGATGTGTTTTGCAAAGCTGCGGCCGAGGTCCTGCCCCCCCATCGGCCCTGGGACTGCTCCATCGAATTACTACCTGATAAACCTCTTCCTAAGGGCAGAATCTATCCCCTATCTCTCCCTGAGAATACTGCCATGACCACCTATATTTCTGAGAATCTTCAACGTGGCTTTATCAGGAAATCTTCCTCTCCCGCGGGCGCGGGATTTTTCTTCGTCAAGAAGAAAGACGGTTCCCTACGGCCGTGTATTGACTACCGGCGATTGAACGCCATCACTATAAAGAACAGATACCCGTTACCTCTCATCTCTGAGCTCTTTGATAGAATCGCAGGATCCAAGGTCTTTACTAAGCTAGACCTACGGGGGGCGTATAACCTCATTCGTATACGCTCAGGAGACGAGTGGAAGACTGCATTCTGCACTAAAGAAGGCCACTTCGAATACCTGGTCATGCCCTTCGGGTTGTGCAATGCCCCCGCTGTTTTCCAATCTTTTATTAATGAGATTTTCCAAGACCTTCTCTACATCTCCGTAGTAGCTTATCTGGATGACATCTTAATCTTTTCTTCAGACTTGACCAGCCATCGTGTTCATGTAAGTGAGGTCCTGTCTCGTCTACGAGCCAATAAGTTGTATTGTAAGCTGGAGAAATGTGTATTTGAGAAGCCACAGATTCCCTTCCTGGGCTACATCGTGTCAGGCTCCGGTCTACAGATGGATCCAGTCAAGCTATCTGCCATCCTCAAATGGCCTAGACCTATGGGTCTGAAAGCTACCCAGAGATTCATTGGCTTCGCCAACTATTACCGGCAGTTCATTCCACGGTTTTCTTCTATCATCGCACCAATTACCGCTCTGACTAAGAAAACTGCTAATCCTCATGTTTGGCCCACGGAGGCCATCGACGCCTTCGAAGCACTCAAGAAAGCTTTTTCTTCCGCCTCTGTACTTGTTCAACCGGATCAAGATAAACCATTCCTGGTAGAAGTGGATGCATCTGCAGTAGGAGTCGGGGCAGTTCTTTCACAAGAATCCATTTCAGGGGGACTGCTGCCATGTGGGTTCTTTTCGAGGAGATTCACTTCCTCGGAATCTAACTACGGTATAGGGGATAAAGAGTTATTGGCGGTGAAGTCTGCGCTCGAAGAATGGCGCCATCTTCTAGAAGGGGCACGTCATCCTGTTATGGTATTCACCGACCACAAGAACCTCATCTATCTCCGGGATGCTCGGTGTCTCAACCCCCGGCAAGCCAGATGGTCCTCATTCTTCGCCCGCTTTAATCTCATTCTTACTTATCGTGCTGGTTATCTCAATTCCAAAGCTGATGCCCTCTCCCGCTCTTTCGATGTCTCCGATTCTTCACCCACTACTGTACCCCCACCAGTGTTTGAACCCTCCTGTATTGTAGCCATCACCCATACTCCTCCTGTGGGCTGTTCCTTTCTAGTACCACATCTACGCTTAAAGGCATTACGTTGGGCTCATGCCTCTAGATTTGCCGGTCATGCTGGTACTGAGAAGACTCTCTTGCTGTTATCACGACACTACTGGTGGCCAACGGCCCGTACGGATGTCCAAGAGTTTGTAGCCTCATGCTTTGTTTGTGCCCAGAACAAATTGCCTAGACAATCCCCCGCCGGATTGTTACAACCTCTTCCGATTCCTGATCGCCCATGGTCCAGCATCTCGATGGATTTTATTACTGATTTGCCACCCAGGAGCGGCTTTGACACCATTTGGGTCACAGTAGACCGGTTCTCTAAAATGGCTCATTTCGTTCCTCTAAAAGGCCTTCCATCTGCATCCAAATTGGCACAAGTCTTCATCAAAGAAATCTTTCGTCTCCACGGGTGCCCTCTGGAAATAATATCTGACCGAGGTGTCCAGTTCGTGTCTCGCTTCTGGAGAGCCTTCTGCAAAGATATAGGTATTACCCTCAAGTTCTCCTCTGGATATCATCCCCAGACGAACGGCCAGACGGAGCGAGTAAACCAAGACCTGGAGGCGTTCCTTCGTTGTTTCTCATCTCTTAACCAATCTAATTGGAGTCTTCTGCTACCTTGGGCCGAGTTCACATACAACAATCATGTCCATTGTTCTTCGGGGTTTTCGCCCTTCTTCACTGTGTATGGGACGCATCTTACCCTCCCCACGTTCTCTTCCACCTCCTCCACGGTTCCTGCCGCCCATGCCATGACTCAAGATATGGCTAAGTTATGGGCTACCACCAAAGAGAACCTCCTGAAATCCGGACGGCATTATAAATCTTCTGCCGATCAGCATAGAAGAGTTGTGCCAGCTCTCCAAGTGGGGGACAAAGTGTGGCTGTCCACCAGGAATCTAAAATTACGGGTTCCTTCCATGAAACTGGCACCTCGTTTCATTGGTCCTTTCCCAGTAACTCAAGTAATTAATCCAGTTACGGTTCGACTCCAACTTCCTCCACAGATGAAGATTCATGACACCTTCCATATTTCCCTCCTCAAACCGCTGGTCCTAAACAAATTTGTTCATACCTCCACTGTCCCTCAGGCCATTTCCACTACTACGGGCAATGAATATGAGATTAGCCAAATTCTTGCTGAACGCAAAGTTCGAGGTCGGTTCCAATACCTAGTGCACTGGAAAGGCTTCGGCCTAGAGGAGAGATCTTGGGTCTCTAAAGAAGATTTGCATGCCCCTAGGCTACTGGCAGACTTCCTGAAACATCGTTCTGTACCCAGTGATTCCCCCAATTGTAAGGAGAGGGGTACTGTCAGACGCCGTCCCTGCGCCTCCTCCTCGAGCAGGGACGGACGTCTGTCTCCAGAGCGCCCCGTTGCCAAGCAACGGGGACGCCTCTTCCGGCGACGAGGTGCGCAGGCGCGCCCGTCGCCATAGCAACGGGACGCGTCTCTCTAGTTTCTGTCGGCGGTCAGAACAGCTGACCGCCGATTCCCTGCCCACCAATGAGGAAGCTTCACTTCCTATTTAAAGCCTGCTCTGACACCATTAGGGTGCCAGAGCAACTGGTTTACTTAGTCTCAGTGTCCCTGTATAGTAACTTCTGGTTTCCTGTGTTTTGACCCGGCTTCCTGACCTCGCTTTCGGATTCTCCATTTGTCCCATCCTGATATTCTGGTTTGACTTCGGCCTGCTGACCACTCTCTGTCTTCTGATTCGGTACCTCATCTGCCCGGTTGGTTCCTGACTCTGCCTGTTTGACTACGTCTTTCTCTATATCTCGCAAGTAGCTACCTGGGAGGGCCGCGACCTGCACGTCGTTGCCGCTAAGTCCAAACTTCCTTGCGGGGGTCCCTGGTGAACACCAGCGGCGTGTTAGACTCCGCGCCTCCTGGTGTAGTAGTGCCAATACTTGCAGGTACTAAGGTCACGTCTGTGACACTAGTAATTATTATTAGTCACCACTTATGCAGCAAGTAGTACTAATACAAAAGTAGCTACGGAGGAGTGCTCATGTTGGCCAAACCATGCAGAAGGAAATCCTTGCAACAAATATGATTCCTTTCCAACATCACCACGTGTGAAAGCGGGCCATGTGATTGGCCATTGGTAGCTGTTCCAGTATGAAAGTGGAGACGAGGTGGGGAGCACTATCAGAATGTGAAATAAGCAGCGGTTCCTCATTACAAGTGGTAGAATTAAAGCTAGTTTTACAGTAGAAGTCTGTCAAGGGCAGACATCAAGCAAGGAGCCACCCATAGTGCTACAATACTAAATAAATAACTACAAGCAGAATAAACAGAACATAAGAAGTGCATAACAGCTGCTGAGAATGACATAAAGAAAAGTGGTACTATGCAGTTGTCTTTATGTACATCATAGTAAAACAATTCGGAATTGCATGCCGAACATAAAATAGGCAGTAATGCAGTAGTCAGATATGAAACCCCCTTTACATCAAAGTCACCTTTACTTTATACACCACATGTAAATGTTGTTAATTTTTAGTTCAAATTTACAAAGAACATTAAGGGGCATATTCAATTAGGTTTCCAGTCCACGGGAACGCGCTGGAACGGGCTGCGAAGCCAATCCACGGTACTGCAATAACATGGATTTTCGTGAGCACCCCATAGGGTTGCGTAGGAAAATCCACGTTATTGCAGTACTGTATTACTGTCAATACTACACACGTTCCACAGTAACGCACGTTACCGCGGAAACCTAATTGAATATGCCCCTAAGATTGATCAGATAGCACTTACTATTTTTAGATGATTACTGTGTATATACTCATCTTCCTATCCTATTCCCGATGTTAAACCTGCAATACAATAACCTCTAAAAGCTCAAATAAATGTAATAACACGTTTGCTTTCTGGTAATGAAAGGATTACATAGGAATAAGAAAGCGTCTTTCTAGAGGTCTACTTTAAGATAGGCTAGGTGTAATTTGATGTCAAAGAGTGAAGTACTAATTATTCTTTCATCTGATTTAATAACTTAGTTTTAACAATGTTATGTTCCATGGCTACCCAACATTGACTGGCTTTCTCGTGATATTACCTATTCATCAAGTTAAGCCAATAGACCCTGCTTTAATCAAATGCAGGTCAATTACCCAGTCCTTTAAATGATATTTTTAATGAAAGACATACTGTGCTGTAAAAATTGAATAGTGATAGCATTACATGGCTTTACTCTTCAAAGATTCAAGGTACTTAACAAAGATCTTTAGAGCTGTGCGTTAGCTACTGCAATTTTCTATTATTTTTGTTGTGAAAAAGATCAATGAAGGCCATAATATAGTTGTGTTGTCTTCACTGATCTCATTGTTTTATTTGATGCTTTGAAAATTACACCAACTGTTTTGAAAAAAGTGTATAAATTAACACCTCGCTGACCATCAGCCATATATCCGCTGTCAATATAGATAAATGACGGGCTCATCTGCATTCTGCCATCACTACACTCAGTAGTTCTATTCAGTTTACTTGCTGGCCAAGTGATCACTGAATACAACATTTAGATTAATTGATGCATTCTTATATGTGCACACATTGCACTAGGGAAGTTGTAACTCAACAAAGAGTGCCTTTAGTGAACTGATAACTCAGGTTGGGTACACACTACAGGTTTTTCAGCCGATCATTACACCCGTAAACCGACCATTCGGCCCGATATCACAGTAGTATGTACACTTACACAATGATAGTGAATCCAATGCACAGATTGTCGGTTCATTTGGTTGGTCGGTAAAACTAATAATCTTGTTCCAATCACCTTCTAATCCTGCAGTGTATAAAAAAAAATAAAAAAAAAATGTGCCTCCTGCAAACCCCCTCCCCCATCCCGCCCCCCAAACAATCAGACAAAACAGTTGGGGAAAGGGATAACATGAATTGTGTTTTTGGACCTGCATTGTCTTTCTCTTTGCTGAGGTCTAGTATAGTCATGAATTTTCATTGACTGAATGTTTAAATGATTGAGACAACTGTCACATATATACCAAGTAATAATATTAGTAATTAATTGGCAAAATATATCTAGTATATTGTAAATGTCCATGTAACCAGGCATATCCAAGCAACACACATTTTTTGTGATTTCTCTGGATGTCTATTGACCTCTCAACAGTAGTATAAGACTAATCCGTTTCATTGCACAACATCTCCATCTTTTGTATTACAAGAGATTTGATGGAGGATTTTAGTGACCCTTATCCGTTCTGCATGTACATATAGTGATGTAGTGAGATCCTTGTATTTTTGTATTGACAAGCACATGAACCTCGCAAACAAAGACTTTAACCCTCGACACCTAAGATGCTAAGTGTGTAAGGAAAGGATGTCAAGTTGGATCATTCATACTTCTTTAATGCAGGTTCTCCCTAATGTGAAAAAATAGGTTCCTTCTATTAAATCAGTCTGTGGGGAGACCACGCTGTGTGGCTGTTGGTTACAGCCATGTATGCTGATGGATGTAAGACAGGATAATTCCCTGACCTCCAACAGTAAAATAATTGCCCTTAGCTTCTTCCTAAGTGAGATGTCAATACAATATTGACAAAATGCCACACAGACAAAAGGTTTACTTAACTCAAACCTCCACTAGTCTGACTGCAAAAGAGAAAAAAATCACTAAATTACAAGTTGATTGTTTTATAAATAACAATATGGGGCATATTCAATTGTCCATGCAACTTGCAAAAGTAACACGGCTTAAAACTATTACCATTATTACGGTAATTCTAAGCCGGCATTAAAGGTACAGTATTAACAGTAATTATGCGCACTATTACCGTAATAATGGTAATAGTGCGCAAGTCGCGTTACTTTTCCGAGTAGCGCGGATAATTAAATATGCCCCTATGACTTTGATTTGTTTTATTTACATAAAAACAGCTTCATTTACATATTATTATGAAATGGACATACCAGTATTTAAAGTACACTTAATATTTATTAATATTTTTTTGCAATAGTATATAAAAAAAAAACTAAGAACTTGATTTATAGTAGAATGTAGAAAGTTCATTCTTTTTAGGAGGCATCTTTACACTTCCCATTGTCCCATTAATCGAATGGGTATACCAAAACTCAACTTGCCATGTGCTGAAATATTGTAAACTCTTTTCTAAAGTTACATCATGGTCTCAGCAATGTACTTTTTAAATAGGGCAGCAAAAGCCACCCCTTTAATTGACAACCTTCAATGAAACCTGTGCACTTAATTGGCATCTAATGTGAACACCATAAAAATACAAGGTATAAATAACAGAGTACAATAGCTAACATACATGCAGAGCATCAAACTGGCAGTTGTAAAACAAATCACCATAATGGATTTAGATTGTGAAAAGGGATGGATGGTTCAAAGATGATCCCCATCCAGGGCTGCCAAGAGGAATTCAGGGCCCCGGTATAACAAATTCATGGGGCCCCCCTTATAGTCGAGTATGCTAAAAAAAAAATTGCCCAAAATTTTTCAAAGGTGTGGTCATGCATTTGGGGGCATGGCAAATGCGCAATTGGGGCGTGGCTAACATCAAAATCACTAGGCTCTCAATTCGCCGGGGCGTCACATATGTCCAAGCACTCCTGACTTTCAGGACATCTAGCACCACAGTGTAGTATACAAAGAATGCAGTGTGTACACAAAGAGTTCAGTCTTGGCCTGCACCTTACATTTGGCACAGCACTCACCAAAAATTGCCATTGTCCCTACTAGAATCACAACATTTCACATACTGTCCTGCTCTCTCCTACCTGTTCTTCTCACTTTCACCACCTGTGGCTGCATGTTTCTTTAGTTGCGACTTGTCTGGATCCTGGAATGCTGGGGGCCCTATTTGTAAAAAAAAATGTCTACATTTAGATAATTCCAAACAACCCTGGCGTTAAATCAATACCACCCACGATTAATATTTAGGACTTCCCCTAGCTCCAATATTACAATAATTTCCCCCTTCATCATCGCCATGCCTTATGATTACACTGCGCCCCCATGCTGCTTTTGCCCCCTTCACCTGGCTCCCCTTCATCACACTATACTATGCTGCTCCCCCCCCCTTTTTCAATCCCACTGTGCCATGCCTCCCCCCCCTTTGAACCCCACTGTGCCATGCGGACCCCTGTTTTTTGACCCCTCTGTGCCATGCTGACCCCTGTTTTTTAACCCCTCTGTGCCATGCTGACCCCTGTTTTTTAACCCCTCTGTGCCATGCTGACCCCTGTTTTTTAACCCCACTGTGCCATGCTGACCCGTTTTTTAACCCCTCTGTGCCATGCTGACCCATTTTCTAACCCCTCTGTGCCATGCTGACCCGTTTTTTAACTCCTCTGTGCCATGCTGACCCCTGTTTTTTAACCCCACTGTGCCATGCGGACCCCTGTTTTTTAACCCCTCTGTGCCATGCTGACCCCTGTTTTTTTAACCCCTTTGTGCCATGCTGACACCTGTTTTTTTAACCCCACTGTGCCATGCAGACCCATTTTTTAACCCCTCTGTGCCATGCTGAACCCTGTTTTTTAACCCCTCTGTGCCATGCTGACCCCTGTTTTTTAACCCATCTGTGCCATGCTGACCCCTGTTTTTTAACCCCTCTGTGCCATGCTGACCCATTTTTAAACCCCTCTGTGCCATGCTGACCACTGCTTTTTAACCCCACTGTGCCATGCTGACCACTGCTTTTTAACCCCACTGTGCCATGCTGACCCCTGTTTTTTAACCCCTCTGTGCCATGCTGACCCCTGTTTTTTAACCCATCTGTGCCATGCTGACCCCTGTTTTTTAACCCCTTTGTGCCATGCTGAACCCTGTTTTTTAACCCCACTGTGCCATGCTGACCCGTCTTTAAACCCTCTGCGCCATGCTGATCCCTGTTTTTTAACCCCTCTGTGCCATGCTGACCCCTGTTTTTTAACCCCTCTGTGCCATGCTGACCCGTTTTTTAACCCCTCTGTGCCATGCTGACCCCTGTTTTTTAACTTCACTGTGCCATGCGGACCCCTGTTTTTTAACCCCTCTGTGCCATGCTGACCCCTGTTTTTTAACCCCTCTGTGCCATGCTGAACCCTGTTTTTTAACCCCTCTGGCCATGCTGACCCCTGTTTTTAACCCCTCTGTGCCATGCTGACCCCTGTTTTTTAACCCCTCTGTCCCATGCTGACCCATTTTTTAACCCCTCCGTGCCATGCTGACCACTGCTTTTTAACCCCACTGTGCCATGCTGACCACTGCTTTTTAACCCCACTGTGCCATGCTGACCCATTTTTTAACCCCTCTGTGCCATGCTGATCACTGCTTTTTAACCCCACTGTGCCATGCTGACCCCTGTTTTTTAACCCCTTTGTGCAATGCTGACCCCTGTTTTTTAACCCCTCTGTGCCATGCTGAACCCTGTTTTTTAACACCTCTGTGCCATGCTGACCCCTGTTTTTTAACCCCTCTGTGCCATGCTGACCCCTGTTTTTAACCCCTCTGTGCCATGCTGACCCATTTTTTAACCCCTTCGTGCCATGCTGACCACTGCTTTTTAACCCCACTGTGCCATGCTGACCACTGCTTTTTAACCCCACTGTGCCAGGCTGACCCATTTTTTAACCCCTCTGTGCCATGCTGACCACTTCTTTTTAACCCCACTGTGCCAGGCTGACCCATTTTTTAACCCCTCTGTGCCATGCTGACCCATTTTTTAACCCCTTCGTGCCATGCTGACCACTGCTTTTTAACCCCACTGTGCCATGCTGACCACTGCTTTTTAACCCCACTGTGCCAGGCTGACCCATTTTTTAACCCCTCTGTGCCATGCTGACCACTTCTTTTTAACCCCACTGTGCCATGCTGACCCCTGTTTTTTAACCCCTTTGTGCAATGCTGACCCCTGTTTTTTAACCCATTTGTGCCATGCTGACCCCTGTTTTTTAACCCCACTGTGCCATGCTGACCCATTTTTTAACCCCACTGTGCCATGCTGACCCCTGTTTTTTAACCCCTCTGTGCCAAGCTGACCCCTGTTTTTTAACCCCTCTGTGCCAGGCTGACCCATTTTTTAACCGCTCTGTGCCATGCTGACCCATTTTTAAACCCCTCTGTGCCATGCTGACCCCTGTTTTTTAACTTCACTGTGCCATGCGGACCCCTGTTTTTTAACCCCTCTGTGCCATGCTGACCCCTGTTTTTTAACCCCTCTGTGCCAGGCTGACCCATTTTTTAACCGCTCTGTGCCATGCTGACCCATTTTTAAACCCCTCTGTGCCATGCTGACCACTGCTTTTTAACCCCACTGTGCCATGCTGACCACTGCTTTTTAACCCCACTGTGCCATGCTGACCCCTGTTTTTTAACCCCTCTGTGCCATGCTGACCCGTCTTTAAACCCTCTGCGCCATGCTGATCCCTGTTTTTTAACCCCTCTGTGCCATGCTGACCCCTGTTTTTTAACCCCTCTGTGCCATGCTGACCCGTTTTTTAACCCCTCTGTGCCATGCTGACCCCTGTTTTTTAACTTCACTGTGCCATGCGGACCCCTGTTTTTTAACCCCTCTGTGCCATGCTGACCCCTGTTTTTTAACCCCTCTGTGCCATGCTGAACCCTGTTTTTTAACCCCTCTGGCCATGCTGACCCCTGTTTTTAACCCCTCTGTGCCATGCTGACCCCTGTTTTTTAACCCCTCTGTCCCATGCTGACCCATTTTTTAACCCCTCCGTGCCATGCTGACCACTGCTTTTTAACCCCACTGTGCCATGCTGACCACTGCTTTTTAACCCCACTGTGCCATGCTGACCCATTTTTTAACCCCTCTGTGCCATGCTGATCACTGCTTTTTAACCCCACTGTGCCATGCTGACCCCTGTTTTTTAACCCCTCTGTGCCATGCTGACCCCTGTTTTTTAACACCTCTGTGCCATGCTGACCCCTGTTTTTTAACCCCTCTGTGCCATGCTGACCCCTGTTTTTAACCCCTCTGTGCCATGCTGACCCATTTTTTAACCCCTTCGTGCCATGCTGACCACTGCTTTTTAACCCCACTGTGCCATGCTGACCACTGCTTTTTAACCCCACTGTGCCAGGCTGACCCATTTTTTAACCCCTCTGTGCCATGCTGACCACTTCTTTTTAACCCCACTGTGCCATGCTGACCCCTGTTTTTTAACCCCTTTGTGCAATGCTGACCCCTGTTTTTTAACCATTTGTGCCATGCTGACCCCTGTTTTTTAACCCCACTGTGCCATGCTGACCCATTTTTTAACCCCACTGTGCCATGCTGACCCCTGTTTTTTAACCCCTCTGTGCCAAGCTGACCCCTGTTTTTTAACCCCTCTGTGCCAGGCTGACCCATTTTTTAACCGCTCTGTGCCATGCTGACCCATTTTTAAACCCCTCTGTGCCATGCTGACCACTGCTTTTTAACCCCACTGTGCCATGCTGACCACTGCTTTTTAACCCCACTGTGCCATGCTGACCCCTGTTTTTTAACCCCTCTGTGCCATGCTGACCCCTGTTTTTTAACCCATCTGTGCCATGCTGACCCCTGTTTTTTAACCCCTTTGTGCCATGCTGATCCCTGTTTTTTAACCCCTCTGTGCCATGCTGACCCCTGTTTTTTAACCCCTCTGTGCCATGCTGACCCGTTTTTTAACCCCTCTGTGCCATGCTGACCCCTGTTTTTTAACTTCACTGTGCCATGCGGACCCCTGTTTTTTAACCCCTCTGTGCCATGCTGACCCCTGTTTTTTAACCCCTCTGTGCCATGCTGAACCCTGTTTTTTAACCCCTCTGGCCATGCTGACCCCTGTTTTTAACCCCTCTGTGCCATGCTGACCCCTGTTTTTTAACCCCTCTGTCCCATGCTGACCCATTTTTTAACCCCTCCGTGCCATGCTGACCACTGCTTTTTAACCCCACTGTGCCATGCTGACCACTGCTTTTTAACCCCACTGTGCCATGCTGACCCATTTTTTAACCCCTCTGTGCCATGCTGATCACTGCTTTTTAACCCCACTGTGCCATGCTGACCCCTGTTTTTTAACCCCTTTGTGCAATGCTGACCCCTGTTTTTTAACCCCTCTGTGCCATGCTGAACCCTGTTTTTTAACACCTCTGTGCCATGCTGACCCCTGTTTTTTAACCCCTCTGTGCCATGCTGACCCCTGTTTTTAACCCCTCTGTGCCATGCTGACCCATTTTTTAACCCCTTCGTGCCATGCTGACCACTGCTTTTTAACCCCACTGTGCCATGCTGACCACTGCTTTTTAACCCCACTGTGCCAGGCTGACCCATTTTTTAACCCCTCTGTGCCATGCTGACCACTTCTTTTTAACCCCACTGTGCCATGCTGACCCCTGTTTTTTAACCCCTTTGTGCAATGCTGACCCCTGTTTTTTAACCCATTTGTGCCATGCTGACCCCTGTTTTTTAACCCCACTGTGCCATGCTGACCCATTTTTTAACCCCACTGTGCCATGCTGACCCCTGTTTTTTAACCCCTCTGTGCCAAGCTGACCCCTGTTTTTTAACCCCTCTGTGCCAGGCTGACCCATTTTTTAACCGCTCTGTGCCATGCTGACCCATTTTTTAACCCCTTTGTGCCATGCTGACCTCTGTTTTTAACCCCTTTGTGCCATGCTGACCCCTGTTTTTTAACCCCTTTTGTGCCATGCGGAACCCTGTTTTTTAACCCCACTGTGCCATGCTGACCCGTCTTTAAACCCTCTGTGCCATGCTGACCCCTGTTTTTTAACCCCTCTGTGCCATGCTGACCCCTGTTTTTTAACCCCTCTGTGCCATGTTGACCCGTTTTTGAACCCCTCTGTGCCATGCTGACCCCTGTTTTTTAACCCCTCTGTGCCATGCTGACCCATGTTTTTTAACCCCTCTGTACCATGCTGACCCCTGTTTTTTAACCTTCTGTACCCCCCCTGGTTTCCTCCCTTCACTTACCTTTTCTTCTCTCTTCTATCTTGGTCCTCTCTGCTGCTCTGTGCTCCATTGCTACAGATTGACTGAATGCTGGGCGTGACATAATGACGTCACACCTGGCATTCAGACAGTCTGAATGGAGCACAGAGCAGCAGAGAGGAGGGATGCCGGCGCCGCGATCAGGTGAGTATTTAACTTATGTGTAAAACTGAATACTAATTTGCACCCCTTGCATTGTAACATGGTTTTGATCAGGAGACTGAAATAAGAAGTTTCTCAAGTTAAGATCCTTAATAAATCAGGCCCCTAGTTGCCAAAAGGCAAACCCCAAGTTTGCAAAACTGAATGCAGGTATTAATTGTCCTGAAAAAATGAGAGTTATGAAACTTGCAATTATACTTTGGCATATTGTTTTTGGCTGTGTTTTATTCAAACCAAGCAGCAGATGCATGGTTACGATCTGGTTTAGTTATAGCCTTGCCAAGTCACGTGTTTGAAACAGAGCTGGGTAATGAGCAGACAGTACAAGTCCCAGGTGAAATTACAGGGAGGTTTATGTGGGCTTAGCTGCACCAGTAGGTTTGCATTTAAAAAGCAAAATAAAAGAAAGAATATAGAGGGGATAGCATATAGATATTGTCACGTTACTCCCATCATTTAAAAACTTAGGGTTATATTTACTAAACTGCGGGTTTGAAAAAGTGGAGCTGTTGCCTATAGCAACTAATCAGATTCTAGCTTTCATTTATTTAGTGCATTCTATAAAATGACAGCTAGAATGTGATTGGCAGCTATAGGCAACATCTCCACTTTTTCAAACCCGCAGTTTAGTAAATATACCCCTTAGTAGCAAAATCAGACAAGAGGAACAACACAAGGGGCAGAATGGGAGTGGAAAACAAATAAACATTTTTTAGATAAGAGAAGCAAAATGAAAAACCTACAATGCTGTGTTGCATAAGTATCCATACCCTTTGATAATGAGTCTATAGCTGTGTTCAGGGTTAACCAAACACATTCAAAATCATGTTAAAGTATTCAGTATTAGTTCAGGCCCCTTAACTCAGTATCATTGGTCTACCTATTGGGGATGCAGGTTAAATGAGTTATGTTTAAAAGTCTAATTTATTGTTCATGACGGCTTTGTGAGTGACACGATATCAGATAGCAAACATTTTAAGTGCTAGATTGCAACAGTAAAATTGGAGGCAGCACAGCTTAGCTCACTTACTTTAATAAAAGCTAATGATGAAACATGGGTAGACATGGAGCACAGCAAATTGAATAGTAGGTCTAGGCTACATGTACAGCTTGTTAATTAATTAATTTGTAAAAGATTGGAAAAGACAAGAGATAAGTACATTTAATTTTGGAGAAACAGGTCCAGTGGTTGGGGTTACATGTTTATAATGTTGAATTTTCTAGGTCCTGGGCCTGTAAAAGTGTGGATATGTGGGTACCCAAACATACACTGGGCAAGATTACTGGTAGCAGAGCTGCTGCTGGGACTGAACTTGTGCATTGGTACTGAGCACTCGGTGCAGGTACAGGCACAGAGGCTTGTGGTTGGCCCAAGTGATTCCAGAAGTGGCAAGGATCAGTAGGGAAGCACAATGCCTGGACATGGTAATGTTGCATGTAGGTGGAAATGAAATGGAACAAATAAAATCCATGAAGTTGAACCTCAATATTTGCAGTGACATAGTCCTAGTTAGTGACATTCTAGATGGGTACATGGTGGTGTGGGCTGAAATAATACTGGGAATGCCCTGGAGGCATACCATAAGTTATAAAGCACTTAACAGGTTCCTCAAAAACGTGAATACAAAAATGTGTCAGATTGCATTGGAATGATGGGATCATTTACAAACAGATATCATGAGTGGGAATTTCAGAATCCCAGGCTATATAGGCAAGATGGTGTACATTTATCAGATATTGGTCTGGATATATTTAATGTGCAAATACAGAAAGCAGAGTTTTTATGATTAGGCACAGAGGTCAATTTAAGGTATGAAATTCCCTCTTTGTGGTAGTTAGGGATGGTTTTTTTGTTATCCTTGGAAAATGGTTATTTTGGAGATGGGGGAAACTCTATAGGACTGGGCGTCAGTCATGAAGGGTTACCATCCCATGTAATGGATTATTACACCTGTTTTTATGTTTGTCACAGGGACAGAGTGACAGGTTTGATGGACATGACTTAGGTTACTCATTGTGTTTGATTAATGGGGGTGGCTGCTGTGGCCCTTTGGTGGCACTTGGCTGCCCGATTTACCTCTCTCCTTAAGTTTACGGTCTATATTATGAAAGAAAATGCTGTGGCCATATTTTCTCCATTGCTTGGTGTTGTGTCTATCTTAATGGGTGCTACTGTGATGGGAATTTGCGGGACAGAGAGGCAGATAGCTTTCCTGCCTAATGTCAGAGACTATAGAAAATTTCTATACATTTCTGTGTTTCTTTATTTAGTATTGCTAGTACACAGACCCAATACCAAAACACATATGTTAGTGACACCATGAGAATAAATACTACACACTTTAACCTGCCTTTATGGGCTGGTGCTTTAAGGTGAGGTCTCTTGATTCTGAATGTCCACACTTGCCTTGAGGTATAATATGTGTGACTCAATTTTTATTGTATCTATGCCTATAATTTTATATCTCTCAAATTATTGTTTTCTGTCTTTTATGTGAATAAAATCAACAAAACACTAATTAATTCACTGGCCATGTCCCATTGTGAAAATTAAGCTGATTTTTATTGATCATTCCACTTGGAATATATGTTCAACCTTTGCAATAGTAATGCATAAAGATATTTTTACATTTATTCTATGAATTTCATCCTCAATATTTTTCATCTGTTTTGTCCCAATACTGTAGTCAAAATGACTTGATTAATGATCACAAGAAAATAGTAACATTCCTTGATATCTTGCTGACTCAGCATGCTGCTTATGACCCATAACAGAAAGACTACGGTAGATACCTCTTGCAGCCCGCCCTCCAAGCCATCAAACCTGCTCAGGAATCTAATTTTCAAGTACATATCTACAAAATCAAATCCCCACATGCTTATTAATACGAGCCAGAGGCATTCTCTTTGATACATCTGGTAGTCTGCTCTTTATTATTTTGTACCCTTATTTCAGATGGGCTTCTTTGATTAATATATGCATGTAAATATGCACATATATGTACACATGCAGCTGACAGAATCTAAAATGACATTAGACCTTTAATACAGCAAATTTCTATCAAATTCCTAACAACTGTTGGAGTAGATAATGAACCGTAGGTACAAACCCTGGAGTTAATTTAACTATTAACTGTATTAAGAATGCGCACTGTTAGAAGATAGTCTGCAAGCACAATATAATAAAATATTATAAGACAATGTCTTTTTTTTATATAATGCCTATACTCACTTTTGGCTTTAATTGTGGGATTTATACTGTATTTACCTGTGCATGAAAGTCACATTGTGGCATGCATTTGTTGACATGATCACTCTCATAGATTTGTGCTGAACTTCTATTGAAAATTGTTCCTATTAACCAATTATAATCTCTGCATTAGAATATATTTTTCTTCTATGTGTTTCTAAACACCAACATTTTTCCAAAGTCTCATTTGGGTATCTACCTGGTGCTTGGGAGTTTAAGCCTAGAATATCCTGACATTTCTGCCATGAAGAGGGTTCTATGTGCACAGGTTTCACATTTTTATCAAGATGCTGTAAACAAAAAAAGTAGAATATACAGCAGATGACATTTTTTACTTTATGTGAAGCCGGAGTAATTTATTGCCTCTTAGGTGCCAAGCAAACACCACTGTGTGCTTAATAGTAAGGTACAAGATTGCTACTTGGGTTAGTTTAAGTTATATCAAGCACCTCCTTCCTGCTCTCTAACCCTCCACCCCACATGTGGACAGGTGTCTATTTGATGAATTATCATAGTAATTTAAACATAGTCCTATAAATAAGCCAGTGAGGGAGGAATGAGCTTGATAGATTTCTATATATATATTTATATATACTTTGTCAATACAATGTGTTTGTCATTGATGCTAGTTATTGTGATGAACTATGTGCACTTCAGATACACCTAATCCTTATATATATTCTTACTTTTATTCTTCCAGTTATTTTCCATGTTATTCTCTAATATCACTTATGGGCAATTGCCAAACCCTTTTTGTAACTGTGCATATGCAATAGTTTGGTGCCATTAAGATACGTAATAGTAAAGAAAGGAAAGCAAGCAATTACTGTCTACACATTACCATCTTATTGACATGACTGTTGGTTTAACTATTACGTGGGTTGGTCTACAAAACAGTCATTTACAAAACTGCCTCATAGTTCATCAGGACTGCAGAAGCCTTTGCAATGCCACAAAGTAACATATAAGGACTATTCCTAGAAGTATGTTGGACTGCACAGGGATATGCATAACAGGATGAAGATAAACTAAGCCTTATGGAAGGAATGGCCCTGGGAAATCCCACTGTCCCTTTACTTTTATACAAGCCGTTGAAGATAAAATGAAGGAGAATGGGACTAATGTTATATTAGACAATAGTGTATATACATTTTTTAAAAAATGTAATGTGCTGCCCTTTAGAGGAGTCTAGAGATGTTTGTGACTCCCAAAATGTCGCAGGTAGCTCAGCTCTGGTCTGTTTTCATGTTTCCTTGATCCTATTTTTGCAAGAATTAAGTGAACTGACACCTGATCAATAGATTAATAATATTAAAAAAATTACCATTATGTACATGTACCCAATGTCTTAATAATTATTTGTTTTAATCAAAATAATTTAAATAGTAATTTATTAATATAATGCAGACCATAACATAGCTTAAAAGAAAATACATTATTAATTCAAATTTGGAAAATGAATAACAAACATAATTCCCATTTTAGGAACCACTGCTTTAGGATTTCATATGGGCTTATCCTACATTATACCATTTTCTTTCCTTTCTAGAGCACTGCAAAATATGTTAATGCTTGACAAACTAAATATGAGAATATACTATTGCGATGTTACCCAAAGATGAAATCATTCCATAATAGCCACATTTCTTAATGATTGATTATTACAATTCTGGTGTTGCCATATAATGCATACTGAGTATTTAATTCCAAATTTCCTTTTTTTTTAGACATTTATGAAATAACAAACATAACCAATGCAAAATATAAAATGTAGCATGACAAACAAATAATTACATATTTAGAGCGAATGTTGCTTTATTTTCTTTTGATCTAGGTCAAATGGTGCTAAAAATACTAATTTATTTATATTGTATGGGAAAGAGTTTTGAAATTAAATTTTCTGGGCTTTTTGAGTCCTTACTCTATAATTAAGCCTGTAGGGCTAAAGCAGTATCTCCTTTATTGCATTCTCATTACATCAATTTAAGTTGCTTTTTTTATTTTTCTGGATTGCATGGTCTTTCAAAAAACAAATAAATAATACTGCAAATAACATTCTGAATTTTATTTAGGAAAGACAATTGCAGAAAAAATTGTACTAATTTATGCTTCTTTCTAACAAACACAATTATATTTGCCCTGTTGGATAGATAACATGTTAACACGTTACAGTACAGCTTATTTACAAAAGTACAAACCCACAAAAAAAAATGCTCTTTTGCAATGTCATGCTCCTGGTTTCACAGTTAAGTACATGGATTTGGGGGTCAAGATTTGGTGGTCAAGAGGGTGTATTTATTTTGGTGAATGGGTTTAGGATGGGAGGAGTTGTGCAGATTGGTGATATTTCTCACAGACTACTGATGAGGCTATTTAGTGCACTGTTGCCACCACATGTAAGACAAGGTTCTGTTTTGTTGGCCATAATTATTTAAATGAAATAAAAGGGGTGGAGTGGCACATTGGGGAGGGGTGTCCTATACTTTGTGTTGGAGCTTTCTTACCGCAAAAGGACTTAACTGTTCCACCACCTTGACATTGCGGCATTTGGGTCTCATTCTATAAATTTAGTGAAGCACACGTTACAATTTTTTTGCAGAAAAGCACATCCAAAACCGCAGCAGAGATCCCCTGCCATGATGCCAACCAGCCCCAGGCTGGTCAGCATGGGGCTGGATTCCTTAGAGAGTTGGGGGCTGCAAAAAAAAATGCAGGCCCCTCCCTTCTCTCAGCGGTGGGTGTGGAGTAATAAATGTTTAAAAAAAAGATAGAAATGAATGAAACACTATTTTAACTTGATGAACTACAGTACCCAGCAAGCCAAGTCTGCCATGAACAGTATGGACATGCTGGTGCTTGTTGTACTACAAGCACCAGCATGCCCATAGCTGCCAGGTCAAGCTGGCACTTGAGGAACTAAAAGTTCCAGTATGTCCTGACACCCAGGGCCAGCTGTGTCCTGTAGTGCACCAATGTAGAATGTAAATAAAAGACACCACTTATTAGAACCACATTTAATTAACATTTTTTAAAAAATATTCTTACTTACCATCTCTATATTTCTTTCTTTTTTATGATTCAGTCTTTTAAGCTTTTAATCCAAAGTGACTTCTAGAAAAACAAAAAAAAACAATAAAATTTTCCAAGCGATTAAGCAAAAAAAAACCTTTCTTCCAAAAAATAAAATATAAAATTAAACATTTCAAATGATGAAGCCAAATGAAAAGAAGCAAAAAAAATCTTCCAAATGGTGAAAAATAAAATAAAACCTGTTGCTTCTGTGCTGTCAGCACAGGGCTGGGTACCCTTAAAGGGGAAGGGGCCCACATTTGTTTTTGCAAACCCCAAATACTTAGGGCATCCAGCCCCGTACTGACCAGTCTGGGGCTGGTTGGCATCATGGCAGGCTGACCACTGGGGGGACCCCAAGCTTTTTGTCCCCCCGATTCTCTTCTGGCCAGCACTATGCTAGCAGGACTAGGCTTAATATGACTGCAGAGGGGGAGGGGTACGCTTTTTTTTTACATTTGTAGTATTCACTGTTTAATGCTTGCGGGTCCACTCACATTGCCATTTTAATGCCAGCAGGGTGACTGTCAGCATTTTAACTGTATGCAATCACACTGTCGCTATTTTATGTGTGTATGTATTTTCTCCACGTAGGTATTTACACCATGTCAGTATTTACACTGGCAGGATTTTCGTGTCATCATTATTTCCGTCATTATTTTAACCATCGAAAATTTGTACCCAACCCAACTGAACAGTATTTTAGAAGAATGGTGGTGCATTTAAATGAATGAAGAGGGAGGTTCTAAAGTAGAATAGGTAGGACTGTGAAGTGATGCTTCATTTTTCCACAATTTGCATATTCAGGTATACGCTCACACTTACAAATTTAGGCACAGAATTTGGTAGATTAGTTTTAAGCTAAAAAAAATTCTAACAATCGATGCCAGTATACAACTTGCAGAACAAACAGTAATTATTTAGATCAATAATATAGCAATACATACTGACAAAACACGATGCTGCAATTGGAAAATTATGAGTCAATAGAAGAGGTAAATGGAGAAAAAAAACATGTAGTGGGTGAAGAATCCAAATAACTCCATGCATTTTTATTTTTGAATACCCCTTCCCCCACACAACTATCAGATCTTTGTGGTTCCCATAAATTTGCAGATGGAAGCTGTTGATCCAGCTTATAGAAAAAACAAGTATGGGACCTGGGTGCTGGGGGGAGGGGAGTTTTTTCCATTTTAAATTAAGTTATTTTTTTCCATTTCATTCAAAGAGTTTGGGGAAATTGCTTCTTAAATATTAATAAGTTATGAGTAGATATGAGCAAAATTGTGTCAACATTTTGCTCGAATTCATTTTGCTTATTTTAAGTTTTGCAGTGGAGCAGTGTGTTCCACTGCAAAACCTCCAGAGTTGTGTTGTTACAATCTTTGAGTTCACTTTTGTGTCTCAGAATTGGATGCTCGTATTTAGGCTTTGGGTTCACCCCAAATTCATCAAGCTTCTGGATTTTATCCCTTGGCTTGTTTGAACCTCCTCTATTCTGTCACCTGCATAACGATCCAGTGCACCGTGCTTCCTGGCAAAACCTCTGGTCCTAACTACCGTGGTTCATCCAGTGTCACATGTCTCCTGAATATACCAGGTATCCTGCCATCCATGATTCTTCCAATGCCTCGTGCCTCCTGAGTAAATCAGGTAACCTGCCCTCTGTGGTCCTTCCAGAACCTCATGCCTCATGAGTCTACCAGGTATCCTGACACCGTGGAACATCCTGTGTCTACAGCCTTTGCTGCTACTGCCTTCCTCTGAACTAACTCTGGTAATATGGCTCTTCTGTACTGCCTCTATGAATTTTTTTGCCAGTTGTGACCTCCAGAGTTATACAAACTATAATTGTCAGTCCTGCTGTTTGTATCTGCTGCCTTGAACTGAGTTGCTATTTATCAGTTACTGCATCATCATTTCCTGTGTATTTCTGCCTTAATAAAACCACTCTGTTCATGCTACAATTCTCTCCATGGTATTAATGTTAGGAATTCTGACAGAACTGTTGGCTCTAGTATTTGCTTGTCAAAAGTTGCACGAGTTTATTTATGGCGTCCAGTGTTAGTTGAGACAGACCACCAACCTCTGATTACTATTCTCCGCAAACCTGTGCAAACCTCCGCACAAATTCAACATTTAATGCTCAAGCTCCATAGGTACCATCTGGATGTGGTGTACAAACGTGTTTAGGACCTCCATGTAGCTGACATCTTATCACATGCTCACCTCCTGGACTCAGGTGTCCTTGATGTTAATGGTGACCTGGATGTCATGGAGTTTGATGTCCTCTCCTCCAGGTGAGGACCAAGCCCAATAATTGTCTAGTGTTATCCTGCATGGCTGGCCATCCTCCTCCAGGGAACTTTCTCATGACCTCAAGTCTTTCTTTGCCTTCTGCGATGTAATAACATTCTCAGATGACATCCTCCTGTGTGGTCAGCATTTTGTAATACCCTATGCCCTTCAAGGTTTCTATGCTCAGCAGGCCAACCAGGTGCATCCAGGGTGTGAGGTCACCATACGGCGGGCTAAATATGCTTTATTTTGGTCCACTATGGCTGCTGACATTGAGCAGGATGTCTGTGACTGTGTCCCCTGCAATGCTTTATGGGCCCATCATGCCAAGGATGCGCTCACTTTCCATGAGGTTTCTGGCCTCCCGTGCTGCAGATCTCTTTGGAGGATAAAAGAGCACTTGGTGTTAATGGATTCATTTTCCAGTTGGTTCAAGATAGATTAATTTCCCAAACTGACAAGTGCCACAGTGATCAACAAATTCAAAATATGCTTTTCTACACATGGAATACCACAGAAGTAACTTACTGACAATACCATGCAGTTCATGAGTGGTGAGTTCCAGTCTTTTATGAATTAATAGGACATTTCACATGTCACCGGCAGTCCACAGTCCAATGGATTAGCAGAAAGGGCAGTAATTGCTGTGAAGCACCTGCTAGAGAAATATTATAGAGATGGTTCTGTCGTTTTTATGGTGCTCCTAAATTTGAGAAATATTTTGAGAGATGAACTTCCCTCTCTAGCTCAACGCCTTCTGTCCAGTCACACCTACACCATCATTTAAACCACCAAGTTTAAACTTAAACCAATAGCTGACAAAGCATGCAAGATGCTCTGCAGATTCCAGATTGTGACTCAAAGTCACTCATGATAAAACATCCCATCGTTTGAGACCATTGTTCCCTGAGCAGACCGTCCACAACCAGACACCAGTTGGGTTTGACAGAGTCGGGACTGTGCAGGGATTTTACTACAGGTCCGACAGCTATGTGGTACAATATGAAAGTGCTTTGTATGAGCATAACAGGCATCCCCTCCTAGGAGTGTGTGAGCCAACATCTCAATTTACCTGACATTGTTTGAGGGTGTCAAAACACCCAACATCATGGCCAATGGATCCCCTGAAGAAACATCTACTGGGGTTCAGGACAGTTCCGTGCCCCTGATCATAAGTAAGTCTGTTCAGACACCAGACACACCTCCATTCCCTTTCTTTGTCACCAGGTCTGGGAGAATTTTCAGACCTAATCCAAATGTCCAGGACTATGCTACTTAACCTCCCCTATTCTGCTTGTTGCACACTGTTCCCGCATTCAACATCTGTCACACTGTCTTACACCCACAAACTTGTTTATTTTTCTTTATATTGAAAAAAGTTTCATTATTGCCACCCACTTGTTACAGAAAGTGTAGAGTTATAAAGGAAATGCCCCTGCAGCCATGTTTATTCAGCATGACTCCAGCTAGTAGAGACACACTTCTGTATTTCTCCAGAGCTCTATGGTGATTTGCATACAGAGATAACAAAGTTCAATTAGTTCTACTGTGTTTGGCGATTGGGGTGGAACTGAGAACTCTTAAGGTCAAATGCCAAAGGTAAATTAAAGCAAAATTTCAGTTGCCGAATTTGAAATGAGGGATTGTTTTCACCACTCATCTGTTGTTGTGAGGAGAATTATTTACTACTGAACAAGTGTTCCTAATGATTACAAGAAAGAGTAATGTCATATTTCTAATGTACATAAATAATGTTACTTACAATAGCTAATAAACAGAGAGATAGAAAGTGTTAGTGATCCCTGATCCCCAGAACAGCACTTTTCCTTTCATATATACAGGAGATCTATGTAGGATATAATGATAAACGTAAGGCGACAAAAGGTAAGGTTTTATTATATGGTTCTTGCAATACTTTTTTTTTTATGTTTTAGGTACAAAAATAATAAAAAGAAAACTCCAAAAACATCAATGTGAAATGAGTAGGGTTGGTATTTCTTAAAATTATTTTATCTAATTTCTTTTATTAGATGTAAAATAACACAACTCAACACAAGAACTTTTCTTCATAACCATTTATAGTAATGTTTTAGAAAGACTTAATGAAATAATTATGAATTAAGAGATCACTTCTATTATGCTTTTTATGGTTTTTGGTAATTTAGTTTAGCACATATAAAAAACTAAAATTGCAACATTTGAGTATTGTAAAGCCAACAGCATTTAATCTCAAGGTTTTCTTTATTTTTGTTGTTATTTGTCGGTCTTATTTGCACTATGTGTCCTCTGTTACTCTTAGCTGAAACACAGCACCAAGAAGGCATTGATATCCCCTATGAGGCAGTGATTACGCTCTATATTTCACACAAAGCATAACAAGGTCAGATCATCGCCTTTCATCTCTCTCCACCTTCAGCAGACAGAATAGTTAGAGAGCAATAATCCTGTGACACCCACAACTAATTTATAAAACAACAAGACAGGTAGCACTCTGAACTGCACTACAGACTGCATAGATGCAGTAAATAAGGTTCTTAATGGTAGCCTCTCAGGCAGGAGGGCAGCATATCACAGCATGGCATTTTTATAATCTTCCTGGCATGCCTACAGCCAGGAGCGCCTAGTTGAGAGTGTACTAGTTCTTCTGTCAGGCTCAGAATGCATGTAATTGTTAGACTGTGACATTGCCTTTGAGCTAGTTTAACTGTTTTATGTCCCTTCTGATCTGTAACTTTGTACATCGGCAAGGATCCCTGGCAAATATTGCTTGACACATAAGAACTGCTTTTGAAGATCCTTCAATTCTGTAGGTCTTTGATTGCCACTTAGCTGTCGCTGTGTAGAAGAAGAAAATGAGCCAACTAAAAAGTTTAAAATCAGTATAAAAATGTACAATACTTAGAGTTTAAGAAGTGAATTGTCAGACGTTGACAGTATACAGTAGCTGTGATACATAATATAGATGTTATTACTATGTTTTTATTTCACTTCGTTGTTGAGAAAACATTTTATTGGGAAACTTCCTAGATATGTGACTTTTATTTAATTAATTTTACTTAGATTGATAGACTGGGGCTGATGCTGAGTTGGACATACATCTGTTTCTTAAGCATAAAATAGGGAAATTGTTATTGTGCGTGCCCGCAATCTAAGTATATGCATATGCCCATATGCAGATTTTAGACTTGCAACTCTTTATGATTGGAAAGTTGTTATGGGAGAGAAAAGGTCTGGGCAAGCGCAGTCCAAGTACAGTAAGGGCGTGTTCACGTCACTGTGATTGACATAGAGACACAGATATGCCTGTCAGTAGTTCTATCAATTGTGGGTGCCTTAGGCCTGGTATAAGTACACACTGATGATTATGACTGACACCAACACTAGCTGAAGGCTTTTAGTTGGCTGATTGCGGATTCACCTCTGAAGCTTTCTTCATTGCTCATGCCTATATTATATGATTTAATGTATTGTATGTATGTTTTTAAACAAACAATTTTGGAAAAAGTTGTAAGGAAGGTGGGATGGGGATATAGAAGGGAAGAATGTGGTAGGATGAGCATGTACCTTGTCCAGTTGAATAAGAAAAGAAATATACATCAGATTGTTGAATTAAACAGTAGACAATTTCACAATTTTACAGTACAGTATATGTCAATGAGGAAGAGAACATAGACTGAATCAGAGGAGGAAGTATTAACTGAGGGTTGGAGGTTAAAGAGGGGGGAAATGGGGGGAGTGTTAATAAGGGTAAATAGGGGAGTGGTAACTGGTTTGTAAACTAAGAGTGGTAATATAATGCATAGAAAGGATAATTATGTGGCAGTCGATGGGTTGTCAGCATAGTAAGATGTCCAGGCGTTCCAGGTATTGGAGACTTTAAGGGGGCTGTTATGTATGATACTGGTGATATGCTCCAGTTTATGTGTGTTCTATATTTAAGGATAAGGGCATTTTTAAGGCTGTATTTTGCCTTTACATTTTTGCTACTTTCATTGGTACATAAGAAAATTATACCTGCTGTGTTATAGTATTTTTTTAAAATTTAAGTCAAACCTAATAGAAAATGCATCTATTACTATCAAAATAAATGTTAAAATATTTGTTTATAAGTTGGGCATTCGCAGAACATTCACAATGCATAAATGGGTTGAGTTGAACATAAGGTTATCTGATGTAAGCCTAATGTAAACCTTGTGCATATGCTACTGGTGCAAAGGTGTCTGACCTAGCATATATTATTATTACCATTTATTTATATAGCGCCACTAATTCCGCAGCGCTGTACTCTCTGTACAGCGCTCACTCACTCACTCACTCACTCACTCACATCCGTCCCTACCCCTTTGGGGCTTACAGTCTAAATTCCCTAAGACAGATAGATAGACACACAGCCAGACAGACACACAGACTCGGGTCAATTTGTTAGCAGTCAATTGACCTACCAGTATGTTTTTGGAGTGTGGGAGGAAACCGGAGCACCCGGAAGAAACCCACGCAAACACGGGAAGAACATACAATCTCCTCACAGATAAGGCCATGGTCGGGTATTGAACTCATGACCCCTTCCACTTCTTGCTATCTCACCTCCTCCTAAGAAATGCAGCGCATGAGGGGGGGGGCTTCCTGAGAAGGGAAAGTGTTCCACTACCCTTCTGCTTGCCCTGGGTGGGGGTGTCAAAGTCAGATAATTGGATATAGTCATTTCAATTAATATCTGAAAACTTGATTGTCTTTGTCCGAAATTGTGTGTATAGCACGGTACGGCATAGAGGAGGGTATTCAGCTACAACACGTGGCAAACATTGTTGGTTTTACATTTACACTCATACGCACAAACATGCACATTTGTAATTAGTACACATTACTAGTAGTTGCAACACATGGTCATTTAGGTCGAAATGTAGCAATGTTTATGGTTAATATTATAAGTTATATACATGTTAGTGAAATCAGAGGTTCAGGTTACAGGAAACATGTCATGTTTAGTATCATTTTAATCCCCTATTTATCTGCAGTTGTTCATTCACCGAAGGGATCGCACATTGCGATGATAGGGAATAAATCTTTAAAATGATATTGTCTGTAGATTCTTGGCGGGAAAATCGGAGTGCATCTCCTGGAGAGCTGACCCCCACCTTTGGATATTTTCGTTTGAACTGGCCTATGACCTGCATTACACTGGACCCTCCTGCAGCCTGGACCTATAGAAGCAAGCCACATCATCTGCATTGTTTTACTGTATTCACTGACTGTAAATAAGCAGGGGCACTGGACCCAGGGGCAGTCTACTTGACCACAGCCTTCAGACCTGAATGACTGTACACTGGATCCAGGGTGCCTGCGATAAGTAACGGCTGTACTTATTTTATTCTGATTGTTATTCTGCTACTTTTGGCTATTAAATCACATTGTGCTTTGGAACCACATCACGGCAATCGACAATCGTTATTGGATAGCAACTAGACGTGCATAATAGGTGATAAAAGGAAGAGCATGCTTTAACTAATGAATTCTGTAGGTTACTGAGGCTATATTTTGCTTTATAATGGAACAAGTGATGATACAGAATACTCTGTATAAAAGAGGTGTGTCTAAAGAGATTTAGGGAACAAAAAAATGCTGTGCCTACAGACTCCAAAGATGTAAATACAGTTACGATGCTCTATTTGTTTTAGTAAATGCAGATATACTTAGAAATATTGTTCTTGTTGAATAAAACATATGGTCATTGTTTAAAAAACATTTACAGAAAATAAATGCAAAAAGATAATGTTACTATGTAGGTATGTTTTTTTTTTTTTACTTTAAAGCAATGTTTTCACACAGTCATGGTAATACAAGTACAGGTATGATTATGGCTAATATACATACAAAAGGTTACCTCCCTGGCTATGAAATTGATTTATATGCCTTAGAGCAATTTACAGGTACATACGTGATTTCTATTTTCTGACATTTTATGGCTGTAAGCTGTCAATAAGTGTATAAGGTCTCAAGATACTTGTGCTATTGAACTTGGTATTAGGTCTGCTGTGCTCTACTATACAAGACAGTGCACAATATGTCCAATAACTATAATATTTAAAGGAAAATAAGTTTGCAAAACAACACACAGGAAAATGATATAATTAATGTCACCTGCTAATAATAAAGGCATTAATGGTCAAACAGTGACATTTTCTTGTTGAGGTAGGACTGGAAACACTTGAGGCCAAATTGCACAGTCACCACATGGAAAATTTCACAGCCAAATGCGCAATCTTTTGCAAATCAGTTTTGAAAATTTCGCTAATTTCTACTTGATTGGTACAGCTTCCGCTAAAGTATATAACCAGCATATACGTTTATTTTAAGGTTTGTTAGATCCTTTATAGTTTGATAATAGAGCAGAAAATTACAAGACTAAAACTGGGACCTGGAAAGCTGTTCTGCCTGATTTTATGATGCAGATACATTAACAACTCAAGTTACAGTAACCTTTATAGTCAGCAAGCCTGTAGCATCCAACATGATTCACACTAAATTGACATGGATTATCAGTCATTAAACTGGAACAAAATTAGCAGCAAGCCATAATATTTTACAGTTACCATACCTTCAGCTGTTCAAGCTTCATTACTATTCTCTAGCAATAAACTCAGAAGCAGTCAGTTTATTGTAAAGAGCATTTAAATATCCTATTGTATTTGTGTAGGATATAATTCCTGATGGCAATAAAACTCAAATAAAAGTTACACTGTTATGTAAGTAAAGTAATAAGAAATTGACTAGTGACATTTTAAGTAGCTGACTAATGCCTTGATACAAAGCAATAAACTTTATATGTGGTGCAACATTAATATTGACTGTTTTATTAATTAAATTAATGCAATATACTGAAATTTAGCATATAAACTAAAATTTGGGTTTACACACCACTGAAATATGGTCAACTGATTTTTTCTCCCTCCAAAACACTTTTCTGAGAAGAAATCCTCCCACATTTCAGGTAAATTTCCACTAGTGGCAGTCCCTTCCTGGATTCCCTTACTTTGCCTTACAGTTGACACCCCATTAGAAGCAGGAGCCACAATCTCAAGCAGGATAGAGGCAGAACCAGCGAGCTGTGGGCACCAGTGCAGGGAAGCGGGGAGAAGGGGAATCGAGACCCACAGCTCAATAGTTCCCTGTGAGCTGTGGGCCCCATTATCCCAATCTGCCCTTTCAGAGGTTAATAGAGGCCTGGGGAAACCCAAAAAAGCAAATCAGAAACCTACCAACAGGCTGCTATTTTGGATTGACAGGCTATCCCCTCATAAAAAAACCTTGGGTAGACATTGAACAACATAGCGCTACGGAATATGTTGGCGCTATATAAATGATGATGATGATAGTTCCTCTCAATTCCAACTAGCAGACCTCTTATGGCTGGACAAACCTAGTAAACCAAATCCAGTATCTACACATATAAGTGTCAGAGACTCACTTAACGCTTGGGTCAAGATGATGACCCTTACCGGACTACCACCTCCCCTCCTCTAGTCTCTCTACTATTGCACTTTCACAACTGATTCCAGATTTCCGCCTTGGCCTATGGTAAAGGCAGGGTGCTAGGCGACTGCAGGACCTTTTGGAAGGAGGGTCCCTACCCCCCTTCTCTCAACTACAATCCTCAAGTATAACATAAATATCTTCAAGTCAGGCTGGATACAAACTAGTCCCTCACACCCACCGGTGGTGGGGCTGACCCTCTGGTATCCAGTTGTCCTTCTCCCCTGCTTGCCATGCAGGCGACATCTCTCCATGGTACCGGCTACTCTTAAGTCCTATTGATAATCGTGATTTACTGATTCAAACTATCTAGGAATCTGAGCTAGATATTTGTCAGGATTCGAACCTAGGGCTTCTGCCTCTGTGGACTGCTGCTCTGCTGACTGAGCTATTCTGGCTGCTGGACAGTTCCTTGCCTCTATTCTGTGTTCTAGATCAGTTCCAGTGATCTCCTGATGTTCCAGCATGCCTTAGCTCCACCCCTTGAATTCCTATAAAAGCCTGGCCAGTTCCTGTCTCCAGTGTCTGATTATTGTGCGCCTAGCCTGTGATCAAGCTCTTGCTCCTTTAGCTGTTCCTGGTTTCAAGCATCAACTACTCATGTATCGACCTCGGCTTGCCCTCCACTTTGCCTCTTCCTGAACCTTTGGACCTCCTTGCCTCTCTGTGTACCAAACGCGGCTATGTCTGACCTCTCTTGCCCTCTAATCTCCTGTTGGCCAGCTTTCCTCCCTACTACTGGGCTCCTATCCTGTCTCCAGACTGTGACAATATTACTATTTCAGCTTATGTCTAGGAGAAAGTCTTCGAAAACATATATGTGGTGGTCGAGACTGATGGGATTTCCTTCCCTTACCTTGTCCTCCAGATACGAGTCAGGTTCTTTTTTGGTCGGATATCCGGTGGTTAGGAGATAAATACATCAAAGAAAGGGACGAGGATTGGTCAAATAACTTGGGTTTATTAATAATGCGGTAAAGATAATTTTGGTAAGCCACCGCACCACTGACCCCTTCAACTCAATGGTAATGACAAAATATTCATTTGATCAACATACAGCACAATAGCATTTAACATATAATATACAACTGGTGAGTATAAGGCACAATAGCGATAACATCTTCAATAACAATAAATCAATTTTCGGTAAATCACTTAACATTAACATTCAACTAAAACATTTGGTGCACCAATATTATCCCTGGTAACATTACCATATTTTATACTCAGTCCTGGGCTGACCTGTGCACAGGAATTTTGTAGTACATTAAATCTGTCAGCATGGAGGAAAGCAAGTGGAGGAATCTGTGACAAAGGTGATTTGCAGACCTACTGTACTTTCAACTAGAGTTCCTTCATATGATCGACTTCCAGCAGTAATACCTCTTATCTCTCTCAGCCTGTTCCTGAGGTAGTGAGCAGCTACTTGGAAAGATTCAACTCAGATTACTTATCTCTCGGTCTGTCTTCTTGTCACTCATAAACCTCATCTCTCTCCCTCAGAAGTCTAGAACTTTCCTCTCCCCACTGCCTTCTGGGAGTTCACAGTTATTACAAAAGTTAGTGGACTTGTTGCTATGACACACACTCCTCCTTCCTGCACATCCTCCTGGGTACGACCTTTTAGTTCAACTATCAACTGTCAATTGTCAACTGTCATTCCCACTGTCTCTCTCTCAGCCCCTATTAACCCCTTGTAGCCCTGCATTTCAAAAGCGTCCATGCACTTCCTCTGTGCTGTCCAATAGGGCTTTGGGGCACCACATATACAATATATAAAATGTCAAAGTGTATTACTCACTCGGAAATGTTCATTAAAGCTGTTCACAGGCAGTATCTTACCACAGATAAGATCCATAAAATCTGGCCATCAGAATCCAAATACTGTTGGAGGAGTTGCGGAGAAACTGGTATACTTATGCACATTTTTTGGACGTGCCCCAAACTCCAGCCATTGTGGGTTGAAATTTTCCATCTAATTTAACAGGTTTCCAAAATTAATATTTCTGCTTCTTCAACTATGGCACTACTACATCTATATCCTCAACATCTCCAACGTCACAATCAATATGTCACTGGACACATACTTATTGCAGCTAGAGCTGCAATAGCACAGAATTGGAAATCCTCTTTAATTCCAGCTCTCTCTAACATCAATACTAAAGTGCAACATAGCTACGAGATGAAAACTATAGGTTTTAAATATTCTACAGTGGTTTCCTCCCCGTTGATTAAATGGTTCAAATGGTATGAGTATTTTACGGAACATAGACCAGTGTCTGAATCTTGAGCACTGTTGAGAGGTTCTTGAATTGCGCACTTTTTTTCAGATCCATAGGTATGCTTTTTGTATCCGGATTGGCTCCTGTCTTTTCTCTGCCCCCTCCCCCCCGCCCCATTTGTCCTTTCCCTTGGCTGTCCCTCTAGCTGTTTTTGGTGTAAGTACCTTGTGATACAAGCTGTGTTTTTATTATTACCTTTTACTTTTACTTAATTTGATTGTTTGTCTATGCAGTGCTGATTGGTCATTATACTTGATCTTCTGATTTGTAACCTGTAATCACTGCTATGTTTATATTATGTTCTTCTAAAACTCAATAAAAACTTTTCAAGTTAAAAAATGTTTTTAAAATGTGTTTTAAATAATTTTAATGCTTAGCTATATAAAAATTTACAAATAAAATACTGAATACATATACTGATGTATTGGATTATTGGAGATTTCAAATCAGAAGTGCTTTTCTAGCTTTTTTTTGGCAAATGCAGCAATTAATTTGGAAAAATCCAACTTTCACAGTTAATTTTGAGCATGGCCAGCCCATTCAATTGCTTTTTCTCCAAAGTTGAGCGATGACAGTTTTTTACGTTTTTCAGCACACTGAATGTTCCTTCAACAGAAGCAATAGATTCTGGCAAACTGAGAAAGCAATTGTGATGTTAGGAAACATCCCAGAAAGCGCTAGTGATATGACATCTGTAAGAAGCTCCTTTGCCGTGCTTTGTATAAATTTGCTTCAGGAAAATTAGTTTGTCACTGAAATCTTGGGCAGTATCTTTCCTGTATTGTTGCAGAATGTTTTCAGCTGCGGAGCACAGAACTTCATTACTCATTACTCAAAAGATATCTCTGTCTATCACTAGCAAAATGGCATAATACAAATCCACATATTCAGGACTCCCCACACTATTCCTGAACACTTCACTCTAAGAGTAGTATCTTAGTCTACCAGCAAATAAGTAATGTAACTAGTTATACTTGTCTGCAATTCCTTCACTCAAAAGATCTTTGTTTAACTCTCCTTCAATGACTGCTGTTTTCCACTCTGTAACTAATGGCATCTTCAGGTTTCGGGATTTTCTCTCTTCAGAGTATCTCTCTCACACTGCTTTACTGCTGTCTTTCTCTTCTTCACCTCTGTTTTCTTTTCTCTCACAAACTCAGTGTCTTCCTCCTTCAGCTCCTTCTTCACCCACTTCTCCTTCAGATTTCTTCTCATGCCATTTTGACACTGCCTCCCTGTTTTGATGCCTTTTTCTCTTCCTTTGAGCAGGCATATACACTGGTCTAGATTAACTCCTCATCTGGATTCTCTCCAGCAGCGTTAGAACATGCTGGAAGATGTCGTTTTTCTCCTATACTAGTGCATGAGCAGTGCACAGCAGCTCCGGTATCATATTCCATTATCCTGGGTGTATTGAGTGACAGTTTAGTAAAACATTCTGCTGTTATTTGTGTAGGTAAAGAGCCAGATTGGCAGACATAGTGAGGGATCCAAGGAGATCAGATAATGGGAGTAGGTGGAAACACCGTTTGTAAAGGAACTGGTTATGGTTAGAAATGAGGAAGTCTTTCAAAACTACAGATTCAACAAATGTTATTGTATAACTAAGAAACTCACACACTTATTCTGCTATTTTCTATCTGTGAATGATGAAATTGCCAGCATTGTTTTTAAACGTTTGTTGTTTAAATTTGCACTCTTTTACTTTAACATGGTATTACTAGGTATTATTGAGTGGTTAATGCCTCCACTTGAATCCATTCTACACTTCGGGTGAAAACTTGAGATATATGTACCAGTGGTGATTCAGGAAAACCCTCCCTTTTGTTCCCTGGTTATATTTTATCATAAAAATGAATGCATTCAATGTATACAGAAATCAACATGTAATCTATATAATTTAACTATTCTTATGGATCATATCATATTACTCGCTAAATAACTAATTTATTACTAGTCAACCCTAAACTTACACAAGAAAAATATCATTGTCACGCTACTAATAATACTTCTTTGCAAACTGATACTAAACTGTGGGTTGATACACTTATTTCTCACCACTGACATATTCCTGGCAAACAGATTCTGAGGTTTTTCTAAAGCTTATCCTAATTTTGTATTTATCGCTATCTTCTTAGTCTGTCACAATGCTCTCATTTTATATACTTTTTTGCTAAATTCTCCTCAAAGTTCCTCTTCTTTGCCTTTCACATGTCCTCCCCCTTCTCTCTTGTTCTCCTCCACTCAACTGTCTCAACTGTCTCACACTCTCGTGTTCCCTGTCAGTTGATCCTTATCTTTTCTTTACTTCTAATCATACTCCTTTTTGCTCTTTATGTCAACATATTCCAGTGCACAGTAGTTTCTAATGCAAACATTGTTTTTCTATATTAGTGTTAACATTAATTAAACAATTTCAGTAACACAGATAACCAGTAAACTGCTAAACTTCCTCAACGCCTACCAGCCCTCCACCTAACCCTCTCTCTATACTCGTCCTCATCACCTCTCTCTTCCCTCCTCCTGCACTTAATACTTACTGACTGCTGTCTGTTTGCCCTCCCCTTAGGATATAAGCTCTTACAAGCAGGGCCCTCTTCCCTCCTGTCACTATACCATTTCTTCTTCTCCAGCCTCACTTTAATTACTATGCCTGGAGCTCCTGGAATCTTGGTAATATTCATTTATTGTTCTGTACTGTTTTACCCTCTATGGTTTACTGTTTTGTATTGTATATGGCGCTGCGTAAATGTTGATGCGCCTTATAAATAAACAGTGATAATAAATAATAATAATAACAGAAATAAACATATTTAGACATTAATTTTTAGACACCTGGGGCCTGATTCATTAAGGAACTTAAATTAAGAAGTTTCTTATTTAAGTCTCCTGCACAAAACCATGTTACAATGCAAGGGGTGAAAATTAGTTTTCTGTTCTGCACATGAGTTAAATACTGACTGTTTTTTCATATAGCACACAAATACTTGATAGCTTATTTGTACACTGAAATTTAAAGTTGATATTTGTGTGCTATATCAAAAAACAGTCAGTATTTAACTTATGTGCAAAACAGAAAACTAATTTTCACCCCTTGCATTGTAACATGGTTTTGTCCAGGAGACTTAAATAAAAAAACTTCTTAATTTAAGTTCCTTAATGAAACAGGCCCCTAGTCAATTTTGATTATCATTATATTAAAACATTTTTAACTACACTTATTGAGATATTTATTTGCCTGAAAAAGAAGCTTATATGTAAGGCTAGGTACACACTACAGTGTTTTTAGCAGATTATTGGGCTAATCAGACAATAAATGACTGATTGGCCCGATATCACAGTAGTGTGTACCATGGAACGATTATTGTTCCAAAGGAAATTAAATGTTGTTTCATTTCTGCAGTCTGTATCTACTCACGATCAGAATCGTCATACAGTTTTCAGTCATGATCTTTTCAGCTGATGGTTATGACAGATGAGAGCACAGGTCTGAAGGTAAAAATTGTAAAATGTGTATAGTGCAGGGGTGGGCAAACCTGTCCTCAAGGGCCATATCCAGTTCATGTTTTTAGGATTTCTTTAATCATGTACAGCTGAGTTAATCTATTTGGCTGGGTCAGTAATTATCCCACCTGTTTCTACAGACAGAAATCCTAAAAACATGAACTGGATATGGCCCTTGAGGACAGGTTTGCCCACCCCTGGTATAGTGTGTACACATGAATCGGCATGCAGATCGGGACTTTTTTTTTAAGTCGTTGGTAAAATTGTTATAGATAACACATTCGGATAACATTTATGTAGTGTGTACCTAGCCTTATTATCAGCTGGTTATTGTTGTAACTGAGGGAGAACTGAACATTTAAAAACACTAATTTTAATCTTGATGGTGAACGGTGAACATTGAACCTCAAATGCAATACGGAAACATAAACTGCTAATGGCACAAGCAAACTGCAAATTTCAAACTACAAATTCTTACCAGGGCCTATTGACTAATTTTGAACTGGTTTAAAATTTGCAAGCATCTCTACAAGCTGCTTATTTGGGCAAAGTTATGGGAATTTATACTAATGTTATATTCATTTGAGTGCCAGTGTTTTTATGACATGACATTTGCATACACTTCATACCTGTAATCATTTGCAATAAAGATACCATATTAAACAAATCTGCACGTGTCTGGAATAAGAATTAACATGATATGTTTTGCTTTTATGCATTCCTAACTTTGATGAGAACAGTGCTAATGATTTTTGTTTGTTTTCTTAAATGATCTATCAATATCTGTCATAAAAGCTGCATTGCATTGTAGACATCCATATGCAATTTGTCTCCCGAGGCTTTATCACAATCTCCAAACAAATGAAGCTTAACTTTCAATTATGGATACCTTACTGGAATGTTTCAAAATATTAACCAAAAAGATTTAGACTAATTTAGTCTTCACAAACACCATTGATACATCACTCTACCTTCATCAATGAATAGATGCCAAAACAAAGCAGACTGAGATGTGTTGGTCTAATGTTGCAAGTTCCCACAGCGACATGAGAAAATGCTACTGATTGTCCGGGTAGTGAAATGGAATCATGGTTACTCCTAGGTCTTTCTGGACTACAATGGACCAAGAAACATTTTATTGTTTCCTTTGGAAAAAGATGGATCACAAAAGAAAAAATGTATATTAAAAAAATGTTGAATGAAGGTTTTAGTGAGTCTTCAATTCAATTAAAGTTTATTTTAAAAATGTATATCTTCTTAACACTTTTCAGTACCAGACAGGTTGTGTTACAAGAGGGGGATTTACTTGCAGGCCACTGTGTGCTGAGCAGTCTGTCCTTGATTTGGTGTTTGTGGTGTATAGTGGAAACTAGACCAGGTTGTCTAGTACTGGGGCCAGATGAGAATTTGGTTAGGTACTTCTGCCCATTTTCTATCATTTACTTGTTATTTTACACAGTGCACTGTGCATGCAAACTATTTTGTTCCACTAAAGGTATAGGATGAGCCCTGTTGCCTCTCAGCTATGTCCTGTGTGCAGTGGTGGGTGTGCTCAATCATGGTAAGGTATGCCCTTGAACACATGCCCTTTCCAACCTATTACCTGGCTTATTACAATAATCTCACTGTGCAAATTTTTCTGCAGTGCTTTGTAAAATGTAGCACACCAATGAGCTAACTTTCCCCCAACTCCTTACATCTGCAAATTTTTGCTACTCTGCAAATGTGACCTCTTGCTTCTAAAACCTATGTACCCTGGGGAAAATCTAGGTGCACTTAATAAGTGTTCTCCAGTGGAGACATTGATTTATTAATCTGTTCCACCATCAGTGAATGTGCAGCCTACCAATTCATCAATAACCATTGATCATGGAAGCACAAATTATAAGCTGAACCAATGTCCTTCACAGGAATCAAGTTTATCAATTCACTAAAAAAAACAGATATTATAGAAATATTTTCAAGAGTCCCAAGCATCAATCCTCCCCAAAAATCACTATACTACAATTAAGCTACACATATTAAATACCAGTCTACAGTCTCAATTTTCAGAGACCAGTGAGGTGGGCTATTGGAAAGAGGAGTAGTCTTATGAGACTTGGGTGGTGCATGGGTGGATTAAGGGTATGGCTTGATTTATCCAGACTTGTCAATTATTGTTGTTGTGAAATATGTTATTTTATGTATATACAGAGTATTATCCTGGATTTGGCTAATTTTATTAAAGTATTTTTTCCAAAGATTTAATTTCACATTATTCTCAAAGTCGAATTGAAATGGGTTAACATGACATCTCACACACACACACACACATACACACACACACACACACACACACACACACACACACACACGCATACAAAAAATCGGTTTCTCATTGAGAAATTGCTGATCCAATAAAGTCACATATGTCCAGACACACCACAGGATAATCTATAAATGGAGTTTTATGATGTTACGTCCATCCGTCATGTAAGAGGAGCAAAATAAGTAGCATGGAAATCAGCATGTTTGTGTAATAAGATGCTTAGATCTCGTCAGTACTCATATGCTTCCAAGTATTGTTACACCTTTATCCCAAAGACCCAAAGAGGAACATTTACGAAAATGCTGCCTGGCAGATATAACACAGATTTTAATAAACAATTGTTATATTGATAGCAGCATTTGCATACTATCCTAAGTCGCAATACTTGTGCCAGATTGTTCTTCTGGATATAAAAAATGGGAATGTTTAAACTAGAGCTGAAATAATACATTTTTATAATACTAAACACTATTCGCCTTTAAAATTATTAATAAAATCCTTCAGCTCCTGTCTAGCTGAAAAGATATGTTCTGTATTGAAATCCTGCCTTAAATGTAGCAATGCTTAGTTTCTAACCTAATATTTATATTAAGAAATAAATCCCCATAACTCTGGCCTATTCCTCTATGGGGCAGGTAGCAGCATAAAATTGTTTTATGTTGATGTTCCTTTTTAACTGTTTTAGTAAGGATATTGGATATAGCAGTTTGAGTATGGTGTGTGCACAGTGTCTGATTTAGGGAACACTCATTCACAATGCCTCAATAAATTAATTAATAAGTAAATACAGTCCTATACGTTAATAGGAGTAAACTCATTTTATATGTTTGAAACTTCCTTTACCAAAGTACATTCTTTTTGTTTTTTATGTTGTTAAAACAAATAGTTCAGTACATTAAGATCTCCTTAGCTCCCTTACATATATTATATTATATTTTTGATTTATCATTTAAATTTGTTGAATTAAGCAAGTCTCTTAGATTTAGGAATCAACATATGTTTGGAAATAGTGCTATTCATATATAAAAGATAAGTGACAGTAATAAAACATCCTATTAACATCCAAATAGGGCTGTAAAGAACAGGAAACAGCTTTGCCTGTGAAAGAAATGTCAACAATGTAATGAATAATATCAGTATCTGCTAAAATCATTTACCAATTCTACTCATGAAATCTCTATAAGAGGGAAGCAAAAATAGGGCAGGGTTGGTGCTCCCCCTGTTAAAACACACAAATTAATGTCACACCGAAGATGTACAATTAGAGCCTAAACAAGGATGTCCTGCTAATATACAATAAATATAATACGTGGATAAATCTTCAATAGATGCGGCTTAACTCCATCTCCGTTTTTAAATGTACTCACAAGAAGTCAGGAGAAAACAAGCAATGTGGTCAGAGTTCATATTCCCCTTAAGATTGCATAAACTAAAGATTGTTGAAGTTTCCAAAGAAGAAAATGGAGGCACTCCCAATTCACATATGTAATGAAGTCCCTTTATCCGCATCGATATGATACATAAAATGAAAACATATATATATAGTGTAATTCTGCTACCTTAAAATATAATATATATATATATATATATATATATATATATAAAATGCGGAGATATTACTCACAGTTGAGGATAAATTAAGTATGTGTGTATTTAAAAACGCTCATGACAATCTTCTATTTAAAGACCCACAGAAACACAAGTGCCATCACAATATGAATATATTCATAAAATTCACTGACGTCTCAAGTACGACAGTAAATCCAAAGTTGCAGCTGAATGTGTGGGAATTATTAACCAAAAGGAACTTCTTCCCAATAAGAAGACATCCTTTATTACCTCTCCCATCAACAGTATGTAGGATACAAAACCTAGCATCTAGCGTAATATCGTTTTAATAGATAAAATATAAGACAAAACACACTTGCATAAAAACACATAAAAGCAGAAGAAAAGCATGCATAAAAAGTGTGTCAATCAGACTAATGGAACTCATACCTGATGTTAAAAATATTAGCGCTCATATAAGGTTGAAAACATCAGTTGAGATATGTTAACCTCTAACAGTTCCAGGAATCAAAGGCTGACACCACAGTGTAACCAACTTCCCTCGCAGTCCACCAATGTGTTTCTACTGATTAGTCATTTTCAAAGTGATCTCCAGCCCTTTATTTTTTCAGTCCCTCCACCCCCCAGTCACTCAGCACACCCCCTATCTTTCATCTCACTCCTGCCCCCATCATGTCCAGCCTGTCCACTCCCCCTCACATCATCAGGAGATGCCATTCTTGTCCCCCGGTACCCATATCCCTGCCTTTTTTCCCAAGATTCCAGGGGGTTTTCCTTCAACCAGCTCCTGGTCATCCAGACTGCCCTTATTTGGCCCCCTTCCCTGTGGTCAATGGCAGTCAGGCTCCAATCCCATGCCAGGCTTTCATAGCCAAAATTAGTAAACTCCCCCTCCCCCATTTCTTACAATAAAGCTCAATGGCCAGCTTAGTCTAACACTGGGTTTTAAAGGCATGAAAATCTGGTTGGCCTTTGTAAGGCTGAGCGGAGTCAATGCACCTAGTAACATTGGAAAGAGGTTTCTAATACAAAAAAAGCTTGGCACACCTCTCCAAGGTAAAAATAGGTCCATCACCTTTAATAAAACTCATTGCAACAGAGGGGCAACATGTAAACACAGGAATGTTTGTACCCATTGCAGAGGCAATCATTCTAAGATATGTGCAAGGAACAATGGTGGCTCCTTCTTCAAATGACAGCCAGGCCCTGTGGAGATGACTATACCCTTTTCCCGATAAGGAACAGGCTTTCTTAGAGCAATGTTTCAAGATAGGTTTTTGCTTTCTTATTACTGGATTAGTCAGTTCTGTTGCAGCTACGAACTTATATTTAGCTTACGCATTCCTAAAGTTTTTAGCTGAGAAAGTCAGCAAAGAGGTGCGATTAGGACACAGGTGCGGTTCGTTCTGCAGCCCCACATTCAAAGACCTAGTTGTATCACCAGTAGGGATAGTCCCCAAGAAAATCTTCAGCAATTTTAGGCATGCCTGTGTATTAGAGTGTTTAGAGTCAGCATTTATCATACTCAGCAGGTGAATAGATTAATGACACAATAAAACAATTTCATAGCACAGTGGGCTATCATTCTTTCGAATTTGCGCTTGAATTGGTTAGAAATTTTGTTGGGGGCGCTTTGTTGGCAAAAATGGACATTGAGTCCACTTTTTTGCTTCCTTTCTCTCCAACCAGATTCATTTTGGTATATTAGTTTCTGGCAGGATGACAGTTTTTATATTATTAAATATCTTCCCATGAGGGGAGATACTTGGACGATTTCCTACTTATGGGCCCAAAAGATTACAGCAAGTGTGCTGACACCATTTTTGTGGCTCAAGCTCTATTTGTGACCATCGGGTGTCCATAGCGCACGACAAAATGGAGGGCCCCACCTCTTATGTGTCATTTCAAGGCATTGAAATCAAGGCATTGACGTTGTTGCCACCTGTCTTAAGATAAGGTAGATGATGAAGGTATTTATTTTAGCTTTGAGACAAGCATCCCTTAGATAATTTCAGTTCCTACTGGGTTCACTGAATTTTGCTTGCCGTATCAACCCCATGAGCAAGGTATATAGAGGACTATGGTGGGTATCACTCAGGCGCACCATTGACTACGAATATCTCAAGAAATTAAGGGCTTCTTCATAATCTGGTTGAGATTTCTAGAGGATTTGAATGGGGCCAGCATTTGGTTAAGCCTGACAGCATACAACCATCAGCTCCAGCTGTATAAAAATGCAGCGGGGCCTAAAGGTTCTGGTGCCTTATTTCAATGGCCAATGGTGTGCTGCAAATTGGCCAGGGGTGTGGCATCAATGCGGGTTAGTTTCCAACTTGCTAGTCTTGGAAGTCTTCCCCATCGAGCAATCAAGCTGTGGGCTATTTGCGGGGCAGGGACATTTTATTTTGGTGCATTAACATATATCCCACCCATAGAAAATAGGCTACCCAATGTCAGGCCCCCAGCAACCTTTTATTAATACCCCAGGGCCCACAGGAAAAATTTAGTTGGAATTACCCCAAGGGGAAATTATTGATTGCATAGTGGACACTGGAGCAAGCCGCACTGTATTGAGGGCCTCAGAGATACCAAAAAAGTACATGAGTAAGATAAAAATCACTGGCACAGGTTTATCAGAGGATGGAGTTCATCTTAAACGAAGCAAACCAGTAATTGGCAAATTGCAGGATAAGACTTTGACGGTACCTGTACAATTTCGAACCTCAACTACCTGTCCATTCAATCTATTAGGGGCTGATATACTGTCAGCAATCCAGCCCAAAATCACTTACAAGGAAGGGAGGGTCCAGACTACTTCCCTGTCAGAAAATCAGAGTTGTAAGTTGCACACTACCATATATTTGGTACAAAGTATTCCCCAAGAAAAAACAAACTCAATACCCTTGTGGCTCAGTGAAAAATTGCCACAATAAGTGTGGTCAAGGGGAAAGACAGATGTGGGATTACTGGCACCACAGCGTGTACATTTAAAAATGAAACCAAATACTGTCCCCATTAAGATTAGGATATATCCCCTGTCTCAAAAACAAGGGGCAGCTATAACCAAACAGATAGTGGCATATCAACAAGCTAAAGTTCTCAGGGAATCCAGGTCTCCCGGGAACATGCCTCTTTACCCAGGGAAAAAGAAATTAGAACCTGGAAAACCACAGGAATATAGAATGGTTCACAATCAGAGAAATTAACAAAAGGATGGTAATTGATGCACCTATTGTACCCAACCCACATATCCTCCTCGATTAGATCCCTGCAGAAGCAGATTATTTTACTGTTATAGATCTGGCAAATGCATTTTTCTCTGTCCCTCTTACAGAGGACAGACAGCTTTGCTGAGCATTTACACATCAGGGAAAACAATACTGTTGGACTAGATTTCCACAGGGGGGAGCCACTTCGCCCTCAGCATTTTCAGAAGCAATGAACCTCATATTACAGGAAAGGAGACCGCAGAAGCGGTGGTAGTTGCTTTTCCAACTACCACCACACCGACACTACTTATCCATTCAGCGTCATCACGAAACTGCCATTCCTGACATCTTCACATGGCCGACTCTTGGAGAAGCTGACTTTCAATAAATTAGACACATTGAGTGTCCGGCGCACAGGAATGACGTCACAGGTAAAAAGCGACAATATTGTTAGTGCTGTTAAAGGGGGCAATGACAGTTCAGGTAGTGAAAACACCACAGAAGAACACACCAAAGCCATTGTACCCATTTCAAAGATTGCAGATTGACTATATACAACTACATAGGATAGGAACATATGAGTATGTTCTTATGTGTACAGATCTATTCTAAAATTGGCCAGAGGCCTAGGCAGTGGCTAAGCAACAGCTAGAAATACTGCTAAGAAACTGATAAGTGAAGTAATTTGCAGGTATGGAATACCTGAAACAATAGAATCAGACCGAGGATCACACTTTATGGGGGAAGTAATGCAAAATATAATGAAGGATATGGGAATATAGCAAGCCTTTCATACCCCCTATAGGCCTCAGACAAGTGGATAAGTGGAAAGATTGAATGGCTCATTAAAGTTAAAACTTCAGAAAAGGATTGCAGACACAGGAAAAACCTGGGTAGATTGTCTACCTTTAGCTCTATATTCTGTTAGAACAACACCAGGAAAGAAGCATAAGTTGTCCCCTTATGAAATATTGTTGGGGGGGGGGGAAGACAGGGTGTTATACTCCTCAGCAATTGCAACATAATCCTACAGATCTAGCTGATTATTTAATACAGCTTACAAAGATAATGACTAATGTGCACTCTCAAGTTTTCACCTCCATTCCAAATCCAAATAACAATACAGGAACCCATGCTTTGCAACCAGGAGATTGGGTCCACCTAAAAAGGCACGTGAGGAAAACTTTGGAACCCAGATTCCATGGTCCATATCAAGTGATCATGGCCACTCCAACTTCTGTTAAGTTAGGAAGATGAAACACCTGGGTCCACGGGTCTCACTGCAAAAAACTTACGGTGAATATTGAAGCACCATGAATCCTTTTCTTGTGATAATGTGCATAGCACTAGTAACAGTACAGATAATGTATATACAGATGTATACACCAGGAAATAAAGTCCAGAAGGCAGACTTAACCAAATGTGTAGGGATGATATGGAGTAAAACAAGTAATCAAAAAGGATGTGTGAAGGTAAACGTAGGGAGAGGAAGAAGCAGAAGAAATATCCCATATCCCTGTTGTAGGTTAAACTTTACATTTACTGGTGGCCATGGGTTTGTAGAAATGACAGGGAAGGATGAACCCCATTATTTTTGGGGACCTGGGGAAAATGATACTAAGATCATGACTAATAGTACACCCAACATATGTTGCACTGAACCATTTATCAAATTAAAAGGGTATAACCAAGCCTGGATAGAAGCCCTCACGTGTGTAAATACTCCAATAATAATACAGTACCAATAGGAAGGGCATGGAAGGGAATAGGAGATTTGATGATCATGTGTACCAACAGTACTTAGATACCAGGGGAGTATATACTCATGGAGAAACTATACATATTAGACTTCAAGCCAAGAGTGCCCTCTACTTGCAGAAACATAGGTACTAGGAAATATGCAACCCAGCACACTTTCAATATCACATTCCCTCTTGATCCCAAATGCCAAAATAGGAAGAAAAGGGAGTGGTATGATACAGGTAATGGAACGGGGGTACTTAACAGTATAGACATAGAAACATTGAGTAACAAGATGAGTGCAGCAGGAGAAGATATAAACAAGGTAATCAGCATGCAAACTGGTGCACAGTAGGTTTTCAGACATACAGTATATTCAGGACCGAGACAATGTGTAAATTCCTCATATTACCTGTCCCACTTTATGCCCAAGTTGGTGGAACACAATTATGGACCCCGCAGATAAAAGAGGAGTATATAGATGATAAAAACAACACACATAACTTAAGATTGTGTTCAAATACAGACAATGGAATAGTGTGCTCTCAAAACACTCAAGTTTATGAACCTTGTAAATTAGAACATCAGACTAGTGTCTGTAATTGGGAAATCCATAACAGGAGAAATTATATGTTTATAGAAGTATCACCACAAATAGTGTGCTTAGTAACCCATGATGAACAAACTACAGAAATGTATAACTTGATTAATCCATTCTCAGGATGCATCCAAATTGTTACTCATTGAATATGAAGAAATGAGACATATATTCTACAAGGATAGGAAAGACAATATATATCAGCAATTTATCCCAACTAAACTACCCTCCTATAACCTGACTATTAATCTTCAGGAGATAATCAATGCTATAAACAACACCCAATGCCTGGCAGAGCATTTGGCGCAAGCAAACTATTTAGCTAATCAGGCACAAATGCCGACGATAATAGAAGCACAGGAATTAAAATATGTAGCTCATCAATTAAAAGATAACCTGTAACACCATTAGTGGGATGTGTTCACAGAAAACTCCCCCACTGCAACAGGTATTTTTAGGGTAATGCTCCATCCAATACTGGTAATACTATTGGTTTTGATCCTGTTGTTTCTGTGGTATTGTTATTTGTCCTATAAGTTTAGAAAAATAGTTAATCAGGTCATGACTCCAGTACCAACATATTTTAATCAAACTCAAAACGTATGTACCTCATGTAAATGGAATGAATGATGAATGAATGAATGGTGAATGATTAATTCTCTACCCACATGGAGACTGTAGGTCAAAATCTGGGTAAATGTAGCTGGAGAAATAAAAAGATATTCCTGTATCATGGCATGAAAGGAAGGGTCAGGAAACACATGTATATTTGATTAGTGGAATAAAAAGAGGGGATTGTGAGAGTATAAAACAATGAATAGTTATTAAAGGTATAAATATATGTGTGAAATACCTTAAAAAGCTATAACTACAGATATAACTATGCCCTTGAAATAAGAGTGAAGAAAAAATAAGTGTTTCCCAGGTAACAGAGACAATACCAGGATGCAAGACTAAAAACAATGGCCTGGAAGACATTACGCAGTACCGGACAAAGGATATTGCCTTATATGTACTTGTTGTCAACCAGTTAATGCTCGAGCTTAGGTGTGACAGGATGGACCACCTATGCCATCCTGTCTGTTGCTGGGAACTGGTTGGGCTTACTTTCCCACTGTTCCTTTAGGTTATCCCAAATGCGCCCTCTTGCCACAGTAGGAGGGCTTTACAATGCTGCCACCACTGAGCTCCTTTATGGCACTCAGAACCACGTTCCTTCTGGATAACTGTCACTGCTAGTGTACTCCTGTGCTGGTACACTTGGGCTGGTAACTCTGTACCACTTACTATGGGTCAGGGTTGATGTGGATGTATCCCCCCAGGCCTATCACACTGACCAGAGCTGCAGGATAATGGCAGAGCAGTGGTACTGGAGAGCTTGGTCCAACCTCAGAATCAGCCGGAGAATGAATTCGATTTTAGGGTCTAATCGGCAGGTCACAGGATTACAGCAATATTGAAGAAGTTGTCATGCAGGGTCTTGAAGCAGAGTGATGTTTATTGCTCAATTGTTTTAAGGTATCAGTGGTCAGGTCAGATGGAACATCAGAATGATACATGTCAGTGTACAAGTCAGTGCATTTTATACAGATTTGGACACAGGCTATTTTTAGAATCAGGATGTAACCCCTGTTTACCAAAACATGGCTTTACATGCATTGCAAAACCACTAATATTTACACTTAGCTATGAAATTCTTAAAAACCTTGCTGTGATTTCCTGGATCTTATTTCAGCGGCAGGAGACCCCCTAGCAAGTCAAAATGTCTGACTGGCATGAATACATCAGACAGTCGCCGAATATGCATTCCCACAGAGCAACAAAAAAACCCCAAATCAAGCCACTTCCCCACATCACAATACACCAAAGGCATGGTAAACAAAGGCTCATTGTATCAGATATATACATCAGAAATAGGCATATCCTATAGCATGGTTAAACAAGAGACTTATTTCTTCCCTTGGTCTCAGAAATGAAAGATTTCCCTATTTTAAAACATACACAATATTAAAAATAAGTGTATTGGCAATTTTTATAAATTAACAGCCTGCGCTATTTCCTTTAAATAAATTCATACCAAAAGTTATTTATCAGTGATCCAGTCACATTATAAGTAAAGGAGCAGTCTGAGAAGACTCTCAGAGCTGATTCTGAAACTACAACAACTTGTTTGTTTCATTAACATGATGCATTGAGTTTATTAGCTTAAAACCGTAGCACTATGGTACCTATTGATTTAGGATTGGGGCAGCTACTGCTTCCGCTTTAGAAAGGTCTTCCATCGAAGGAAGGAGGAAGTCCAATAACTGCAAAAAATATATTAAACCTCATAAAACATAATATGCCCACCCATTGCTCTTGGTAAACCAAGGCTTTGCTGCTCATCACTTTTAGTAAGGGCATGAAAGGATTTTTCCTATTTTTCCACATGCAAAGGTCTATAATCAGCTACGTGCATCTGAGGAATTTTATGAGTTTTATCTTCATATGGGTTATTTCAATTCCTGTTCCCATCCTAATCCATTGCAATTGTCTGCAGGTTTGATTGTATTTACCAGTGTAATGTCCTGATGCTATTTGACATAAGGATGTTTTAATTGCAGGTTTAGCCACAAAGAAGATGCAAATATAGACGGCTGGAAACTCTTTTGTGTTCTTGGCTTCTAGCTTTGATATAACCAATAATTGGTCTTCATTTCCACACCTCATTGAAATTTGTTGGTTGGGTAAGAGGGGGTTGTGCTGGTTGGTTCTTGTGGAAATGCTAATATTAGAAATGGTGAAACAAGGTCCTCCTGGCATCCTAGTCCTACATCTTGGGGGAAACAATTTACGTAAAGACAGATCCATTGAGTTGATCAGTAAAATTATGGAAGATTTTAGTGGGATTAAGAATGCATGACCAGTGGAAAAATTGTGCTGCTCAGATATTATACCTAGGATCCGCTGGAGGGTTAATGTTAGTGAACTGATTATGAAGTGGATTTTAAAGAAACTGATCAGGTCCACTGGTAATATAGTAAACTAGCCTGGGGGGAGGGAGGTTGTGGTAATTAAACACCCCTTGATTACAGTGGATTAGACACATTTGTTCAGGCACGATGAGGCACACCTTACAGATGAGGGGTTGTGGCTATTTATTGAACAAGTATATTTTAAGTTGAGAGGTTTAATTAGGTCCCTTGGTGACGGGCTGTGTGTCTGTTAAAGGACTGCAGCATTGGCAGAAAAGCATTGCGGTCAGCAGCTAATACAAGGAGCTATGGTTAATTGGCCACAGGTAACTTCCCCCTTCAAGGTACTTTGGAACGTGGTCCTTTGTGCTGGGAACTTCTTGACCTGTTTGTGTGGACACGTCATTGTGAGTTCAGAGGGGGCGTTGTTTCTCTGATGCCACGTTAAGCACTGGCCATTCACTGTGAAGGGATTTTATCCTTAATTTCAGTGGATTATGGGCAACTTGGCCATCTACTCGTTTTGGTTCAGTATTTATCTGTTTAATTGAAATTGCATTTTGTTTTCCCTACCACCCTTTTACAATTATAATTAATCTGTGACCTTTCTGCCAAATTCACAAATGTGTCTGTGTATTATTTTCAATGCGATAGTGGTAAGTTTAACATGTTATAAGAGGTTTATTGTGCAGAAGAGGAAATCATCAACATATGTACTTAAATTAAAGCTCTAAATTAGTCTGAATTAAATAGCATTTTTGGAGAAAAACATACTAAAGCTTGGCCTTTGATGCTATTTTGGCATGTTTGCACAGTGCGCCTTTTCAGATCTTTGCAGACCCACCAAAAGCTCAGGTGTACTTGTAGTATGCAGAGGTATCTCCCAAGTGTGCAGAATAGGCCTACACTTTGAAGTACATTTGGTGGACGATCAAGTCAAACCTGTGCAAAATCAAAGCAGCTTATAGTCTGCATTCAGTACTCATATGTTTAGTTCAGTTTAGGCCTGGATTCTTCAGAAGAATGATGGCAAATAGCTGTTAAATCTAGTGCCTTAAATCTAAAGCCTTCATTCTTAACTTTGGAGCCACAACTTGTGACATGTGATGCCTCATTAGGGCTACTTTGAGGAGAAGACATAGACAATAACTTTCTCATTCAGTGTTTTGTGAGTCATTTTAATATGAGATGATTCCACTAGAATTAAAATCCTGGCATGGTAATATGTGCCAATATCCAGTCATTTAAGTGATTTTTCAGTGCTTCATAACAAATTGTTTCTTCCTCTTGGTACCCTGAATGGTCACATTTGATGAATAGGATACCCCGGAGCTGACACTTGCTCAGGTAAAAAACATGTCACAGACCTACTGCCACCAGGCTGGGCATTATGGGGCCCAAGTACTAAGCCAAATCTGGAGGAAAGAGCAGCACATGGCCACTCTTTCCTCCATATATACCTTTTCTCTCTCTGCGCCTTTGATCTGCTACCTCGGGGAAACGTGTGGAGGAGGAATTTATGTGGCGTAGGACTTACACTTGTTGTAATTAGACTAATTATTATTATGTGGCATATACACAGCTCTCTCCCCTCTTCCATGAACTAAAATCCTCTGCCGCCTCTGAGGTGACAGAAATACAGCTTGGCTCCATTTTTGGGCAGAGCTGCGTTGTAAGTAATAACTAAATATTACATATGGTGCCTCTGTGCTACAAATATGTAGTGCCGTGGCTCTATGTAAATTGGTATACTATATATACCTAAGTATGGACACTCTGACTTTTGTTAATAATCAAAAACATACCTGACACTTCCTTGTAATAGGTTTTATAATACTTACTAGACCAAATTACTCCAAAATTTGTTGTTGTTATTGTTATATTATTGTTATTGGTCAAATGGAATATACTGATTTCCTATGGAAACTAATGAACCCTCCCTGGTTTGCTTCATAAATTATTCACAATATTGGCCAAACAGTTGTATTTTTGGTGAATAGATTCCCAAATCTTTTATAATGATTTAATTGCTTTAATTATTTTTTAATGTTATACAAAGGTTATTTATAATTATGTTGTATTAACATGTTCAAAAACAACATTTTAAAACATAGTTTGTTCCAATGACTGATTTTTTTCAGAGTAATATAGGCAAAATGATTATAAAATTAGATACTACCCAGCATGTTTACTCCAAGACTTTACACACCCCTGGCTGAAAATAATGATTCTAAATAAAAGTGGTAGCCAGACAAGTCCACATACCTGCAGGTACCAGAGTTTCCTATTGGTGTACTTTTAGTAAAACAACACTATATTCACATTGGTCTAACACTAGGGTCTTAAAATATAAATGAAGGAACAGAGAAGCCAGAATGACCTTGGCCTGGAGTTCTCCTGACATGGTGGGACTATAATATAGAGACATCCATACATTCATGCTATTTTTCTATGATAGTATGGAAAACAGGGAAAGAAGCTGCAGAGAGAATCTTATTTTCCAGCATTTACTATTCTGAGTGGACACTGCCATAATAGCGTATCTGTTATCTCTAATGTTATATCATTAATAAGACAGTCACACCTAGTGCTCCAATGGCTTTACCGAGCAATACCTTTTGAAAAAAGCATTGGCACCTTGAAGCCTCTTTAAGTTTTATAGCAGTAAAATCATCGGCATAAAGCGGGTCCCCTTTTATCAAATATAATGTTAGGAGAACAAGGATATCAATCAAAGTTTACATTCATCTTACTAATAATGTAGTTTTAAAAAATGAGCACTAAATTAATTTAAATGAAGTGTGAATATTTAATGGGTGTATCATGTTCTCTTTAAATGAAAGTAACTTTGATGTGATTTTTTGGGGATATGAATAAATGTCAGAATTCCTCAACTCTAAAATAATAATTGTAATAAAATCAATTATTTCAGACTCTAAGGGTAATTTACAAATCATAAAATCTAAGTATTTGCAATGTTTCTTTACATGGGCAAGTGGGCCTACTTACCTGTCAAGTGCGTTTCAAGATGCACACCCATTTCATGGTCTTTGAAACCAACTTCGTAAGAGCAATCAGCCTACATTTGAGGGGTTGATCAGGCTGGACGCATAAAAAATGTCACATAAAAGTCCAGCCTACTTCCACTTTAGAAGCACTCCCTTTATTCATTTAAACTTCTCATTTTTTTCCCAAGTACCCCATTTTTTACATTTAATTTTGGTTAACTTCTTTTATGTCTTACGTTAATCATGAGAGTGATGGGATCTTTTTGGAAGATTTTTATTATATTTTTCAAAGTGTGTCTACAAATGTGCTTTCCCGAAGAAACGCAGCTGAAAGGTTTAATTAGAAATGCTCTTGCTCGGTTTTTCAAAAAACAAACCCTCCGAACATCGCCAATCCGAGTACCGAACCGAGCTGGCTTGGCACTTTTCCGCTTCCTCGGATCTAAATCAAGGAAAAATATCACTGTTGTATCGTCGGATCTCGCGGGTTTTGGATTCCATAAGCACCTCCCTCCCTAGCAGATCCAGTGCTATTGCTCACACAGAAATAGGGGTAGTGTTCTTGTCACTCTCCATTCTCCAGTGACATTGCTCAGTGCCATTGCGCAAACAGAAATGGGTAGCAGTGTTCTTGTCACTCTCCAGTCTCCAATGCCATTGCTCATACAGAAACAGAAGGGGTAGCAGTGTTCCTGTCACTTGACAAAAATTGACTGGAAATAACTGGAAATTGATGTTGTTGAGGTTAATAATTATGTAGAAACACAAAAAAATAGCCAAATTATGTCATTTTAGCTTTTTTTTAGCAATTTTTTTTTAAATACAGAACCTAAACAAAAATAAAACACATGAGGGCGGTTTTGCCAAAATAAAATAAAAAAAAACCACGAAGTTACCACAGATCCAAAACCAAAACCAAAACACATGAGGGCGCTTTTTCCAAAACCAGAACACAAACACAAAGTTAATACAGATCCAAAACCAAAACCAAAACCAACATACGGGGGTCAGTGAGCAACTCTAATTTTAATTAAAGGCATGAGACCAGCTCTCTCGGACCTCAGGAGTGGCGGATAATTTGTCCTTCTGGCAGAACCGGTGGATTAACATATTGGTCTTTCTGGGCTATAGCCTCAAGGGTCTCGGGCAGCCAGGGGGCCCTAACAAAGATTTTAACTTAATGCTGGCGATCGGGTCCCATTCATTCAAGTTAGGCAGGCACAGCTAACAGCAACTCTAATGCTGTTAGCTGCTTTGCTGCCAGTGCAGACGTTGTGCATAGCGTGCTGCTTAGCGAAGAGGTCTCGTGAGACTATGATGTTGTCTCACGAGACGTCCTCACTGACCAGCGCGCTGTGCACCTCACTGACAGCAGGGCAAGAAGAAAGAAAAGGTACTGCCTGGAGTCCACATTGGCTTAATCGGGCCCTGCCTTCTGGGGGGGAGACAAAAATTTGTGCCTTCCTCTAAAATGTCCTCTCTCTGCCCTTTTATCTCAAGTAACCAAACATGTCTCGAAAAATGAGCCTTAGAGCAAAAGTATGGTTGTGCTTTTAATCAGTACTTAGAAATGACCGGTAGGGGCTGGCTGCAGATTTTAGCGCAGAGGGGGCGATACTCGGCTCAGCAGCCTATTAGGGAAAAAAATGCAGGTAGCCCAGTGACCCAGCCCAAGGTGGCCCACAGATGCCCCCCGTACCCCCAATCCCAGTCAGACCCTGATGAGCTTTGTAATTTTAATCTAATACACAGAAGAAAATTGTATCCAAAAGAAAGACACATTTTACAGAGGTATGTTGAGCCGGTTACATCTAAACTGATTGTTATCACTAAGTAACTTACACTAGTGACTGAGCACCTGCAAGTTTCCTGCTTCCTGGGAGGCATATATGTGTTTGAATCTCAGTCTACATAAGTTACATTTGTTCCAACACACCCTTATATGCCCCCGCCTTCCCCGGTTTGATGTCTAAATCGTAAGGGGCAGCAAGCAGCCATAGATGCTAGATGCAAGTCAGTCTAGATCATACTCAGGGCCGCCGAGAGGGGGGGGGAGCGGGTACTAATTACCCGGGCCCGGCATGTCAGGGGGCCCGGCCCGGGCCCTTGCGCTGCTGATTTTTTTTAATTTTTTAATTTTTTTTTTGAAAACGTTTTTTTTTCCTTTCCTTTTTTTTTTTTTTTTTGGCGGGGGGCGGGGGGGGGGGGGGGGGGTGGGGGGGGGGCTCGGTCGTTGGTGGGGGGAGCAGGCTAGTTTAAAAAAAAAAAAAAACATACTCACCTGATCGCGGAGCCGGCATCCCTCCTCTCTGCTGCTCTGTGCTCTATTCAGACTGTCTGAATGCTGGGTGTGATGTCATCATGTCATGCCCAGCATTCAGTCAGTCTGGAGCACAGAGCAGCAGAGAAGACCAAGAGAGGAGAAAAGGTAAGTGAAGGGAGGAAAACGAGGGGGGCACAGAGGGGTTAAAAAACGGGGGGGGGGGGGGGGGGGCAGCATGACAGAGGGGTTAAAAAATGAGGGGGAGCACAAAGGGGTTAAAAAACGGGGGGGCAGCATGACAGAGGGGTTAAAAAATAAGGGGGGGCACAGAGGGGTTAAAAAACGGGGAAGCAGCATGTCAGAGGAGTTAAAAACGGGGAAGCAGCATGTCAGAGGGGTTAAAAAATTAGGGGGAGCACAGAGGGGTTAAAAAACGGGAAAGCAGCATGTCAAAGGGGTTAAAAACGGGGAAGCAGCATGTCAGAGGGGTTAAAAAATGAGGGGGAGCACAGAGGGGTTAAAAAATGGGAAAGCAGCATGTCAGAGGGGTTAAAAAATGAGTGGGGGCACAGAGGGGTTAAAAAATGGGAAAGCAGCATGTCAGAGGGGTTAAAAATTGAGGGGGGAGCACAGAGGGGTTAAAAAACGGGAAAGCAGCATGTCAGAGGGGTTAAAAAATGAGAGGGGCACAGATGGGTTAAAAAATGGGAAAGCAGCATGACAGAGGGGTTAAAAATTGAGGGGGGAGCACAGAGGGGTTAAAAAATGGGAAAGCAGCATGACAGAGGGGGTGAAAAAATGAGAGGGGCACAGATGGGTTAAAAAACGGGGCAGTATGGCACAGTGGGGTTAATAAACAGGGGTCAGCATGGCACAGTGGGGTTAAAAAATGGTGGGCAGCATGACACAGTGGGGTTACAAAGGGGGGGGGGAGGCATGGCACAGTGGGATTGAAAAAGGGGGGGAGCAGCATAGTATAGTCTGATGAAGGGGAGCCAGATGAAGGGGGCAAAAACAGCATGGAGGGCACAGTGTGATCATAAGGCATGGCGATGATGAAGGGGCACATTATTGTAATATTGGAGCTGGAGGAAGGCCTAATTATTAATCGTGGGTGCTAATGATTTAACGCTGGGGCTGGCTGTAATTTTCTAAATGTAGCCATTTTTTTTTCAAAATAGGTCCTTCAACATTTCTGGATCCGGACAAGCCACAACTAAAGAAAGCAGCAGCCACAGGTGGAGAAAGTGAGAAGAACAGGTAGGAGAGAGCAGCACAGTGTGTGAAATGTTGTGATTCTAGTAGGGACAATACCAATTTTTGGTGAATGTTGTGTCCAATGTAAGGTGTAGGCCAAGACTGAACTGTTTGTGTACACACTGCATTGTTTGTATACTACCCTGTGGTGGTAGATGTCCTGAAAGTCAGGAGTGCTTAAACATATGTGACGCTCCGGCGAATTGAGAGCCTAGTGGTTTTTATGTTAGCCACGCCCCAATGGCACGTTTGCCACGCCCCCAAATGCATGACCGCACCTCCCAAAATTTTTGCACTGCCGTTTGGCTAGCCACGCCCCTGAATATATGACCATATACCTAATCTTTTTTGCGCCGCCGTAAGGCGGCGCAAAAAAATTTTGGGGCTTACTTCACTATGAGGGGGGCCCCATGAATTTGTTGTACCCGGGCCCTGAATTCTTCTTGGCAGCCCTGATCATACTTGCCTACTTTTGCAGGCAGCTTTCCGGGAGGGGGTCCTTCGAGGGGGGCGTGGCCACGCACAGTGCACCGTTACTCTTTGCCCCCTTACAATCTCAGCAAATTTTAGCCAATCGCAGCAGGGGGCAGGGCCACGATGACGCATTTGGCCCCCGCCATCTTCAACAATGCCGAAATCTGGATCCGGGATTTTTGCCTGCTCTCTCGGGAGACCGGGAGAACTCCTAAAAATTCGGGAGTCTCCCGGACATTCCGGGAGGGTGGGCAACTATGGTCTACATACAGCCATAACCCAAACTAGTACTTTGTGTAAATAAGCATATTATACACAGAAAATGCTATTTGCACCCAACTCTACAAAAGCCCCATAATGTTTGCTAATTAATAACATGATACAGAAAGTGAAAATAGGACACGTACACATTCATTAGGTGCTAGCAGTTGCTGCAGCACACAATATACATTGAGGAAGAACATAACTATGGGATACTGTAAATTACATTTATACAAGTGCTATATTTTAAAGCTCTGGATTGTGTTTTGTTTAGTAAAAACCTGCTTGTATGCTTAAAAAGTTATTGATTCTACAGATTGCAATTTATTTTAAGTCAGCTCACCCTAGTACATTAGTGTTAATAATCTTCCTTACTGTTATGAGGCCTATTTAAGAGAACTGTGAAGGATTGCAGTGATCCCCTGGATTATTTCTTACATTTGCTCTGAATGTGGTTTCATGCACTATATCTATTTCTCTGAAGCCTGTGACAGGTCTTGAACTATTCCTCTCTTCCTCTAGAACTTGCCAAGATCTGTGTTGTTATCAGAGGCTTAAGGGGAATTACTAAGGTTCAGTGTCAACAAACTGTATGGTTTTTGTATTTTTAGTGTGGTTTGTAAACCATCTGATTTACTATAGTCCAAACCACACATCACTGTGCTTGGATGAAAACCACCAAATCTGAAATCGCCATCCCAACACATGGAAAGAAATTGTGCATTGTATTAATCTGTGGTTTGCAAAACCACATGTCAAACCTCCTGAAAAAAGGCTGAAGTTTTAGGTGGGATTGCTCTAACCATTTGCTATTTGAGCTATCTGGTCTGCCAGTAAAGTGCCATAAAATACTTAATGAAATGTTTATTTAAAATATCCTTCCTTGCATTCTCTGTATAGGAATGTGCAGTGTTATGACTTTATGGCACAGAGGGAACTTGTAATGTGCTTTTCAGTTATGTGTAGATATTATATTGGGCAGCACGGTGGCTAAGTGGTTAGCACTTTTGCCTCACAGCGTTGGGGTCCTGAGTTCAATTCCCAACCATGGGCCTGATTCATTAAGGAACTTAAATTAAGAAGTTTCTTATTTAAGTCTCCTGGACAAAACCATGTTACAAATGCAAGGGGTGCAAATTAGTTTTCTGTTTTGCACATACGTTAAATACTGACAGTTTTTTCATATAGCACACAAATATCAACTTTAAATTTCAGTGTACAAATAAGCTATCAAGTATTTGTGTACTACATGAAAAATCAGCCAGTATTTAACTTATGTGCAAAACAGAAAACTAATTTTCACCCCTTGCATTGTAACATGGTTTTGTCCAGGAGACTTAAATAAGAAACCTCTTAATTTAAGTTCCTTAATGAATCAGGCCCCATGTCCTTATCTGTGTGTAGTTTGTATATTCTCCCTGTGTTTGCGTGGGATTCCTCTGGGTGCTCTGGTTTCCTCCCACACTCCAAAAACATACTAGTAGGTTAATTGGCTGCTATAATCTCTAGCTGCTATATAAGACCACCATATTTCAGCAATCCTGCATGTGATGAACTATGAATATTAATCATGCAGAAGAGTTGAAACTTGGCTGGACATGAAACTCTGCACCAAGATGCACAGATATCAAGCCATGCTCCACCCACAATATTGTTTACACAGTCATTCACCTGTTGTTTTCACTCTTTCCATAGTCATTCTCTCTAAACCAGTGGTCGAAGTGGAAATTTAGAAGTGGCTCCTATGGAAATTTAGAAGTGGCAGTATGGAAGATGTAATGGAAATGTAAGTGAAGGAAATTTAATAGTTTTACAATGAAATCTTGTGGTTTGGCTCTGAAAACCACATACGATGTGTGGTGGTTTGCAAATCGCATACAAAGCCACTGCTTGGTAAATTTTCTCTTTAGACTTTTTAGTAGCAGATAACTTATAGTGTTTTATTATCATAGCTTGAAAGTTGAAATCTGTTTAATGTATAAATTAAAAATTTGAAATAAACATTAAGTTTACATTCTTGTACAATAATGTAAAGATTATTGACAACTCATCAATACAATCTAATAAAACTCATTAGAAATAGTTGTACGAAGTATGGTTTACCTTTTTAGTTTAATTATGCATGATACTATAAATCACTTTCAAAATGAATGATATGCACTTGAGTATTGTCTGTCTATTGAGTACATGTTGACTAATAATTAAATTAGATGAGTGTAATAGGCATACCAGTGTAAAATATACTATTGTATTACCTTGCTTTGTTTAAATCTTCATATGAACTCAATGCAACCAAAACATGACTAACGTATGGACTGTACGTAAAATTGTCAAATTATTTATAACAAGTTGAAATACATGGCGTTGCCCATGTTTAAATCTTCAAGTTACTAAGTTAACAATGAGTTGGGTTTAACTGTCAACATTTTAAAAATAAATAGCAGCTCAGAAGCTCTTCCAACACACCGATTAGGTGGCTGTCCAGTGTCATTTTTGTTTTTATATTAAATGTTATCCGAATCCATCCAGTGGAAGGAGGAAGTTAAAGTGCTGGCCAGGGTACACCAACAGGAGGTCTGACCAGGACCTTAATCCCCTAGTAGGTATTCTGGGATCCAATTTTACCAGTCTGTGAAGTTTTCATCCAAATCCATCCAGTGAAAAGCTCAGAATAGGCTCCATGGGTTAATGGTCTGCCCAGCGTATACCAATAGGAGGTTCGACCGGGACCCAAAACACCCTAAAACCTGGCCAGGATCCAACTGGACCACCTCGCATTGGTTTCATCCCAATTGGTTCAGGGGTGTCCGAATCCATCCATTGGAAGGCCCAGAACAGGCTCCCCAAGTCAAAACTCTGCCCAGCATAAAACAACGGGAGGTCCGACTGGGTCCTCAACTCACTAATATGTCTTCTGGGATCCAGTGTTGCCACTCTGTGAATTTTCATCCAAATCCATTTAGTGGAAAGCTCAGAAGAGGCTCCCTACATCAAAATTCTGTCCAGCATACACTAATGGAAGGTTCGACCGGAACCTCAACCCCCTCGCATGTTTTCTGGGATCCAATGTGGAAGGCTCAAAACAGGCTCCCTGGGTCAAAGTTCTGCCCAGCGTACACCAACGGGAGGTCCGACCAGGACCCTAACCCCAGCTAAAAGCTGGCCATGACCCATTTGGACTACCTCACATTGGTTTCATGCCAATCAGTGCAGCGGTGTCCGAATGCATAACCGGACACACAAACAAGCCAAATCCATTCAGTGGAAGCCCCAGAACAGGCTCCTCGGCTTAAAGTTTTGCCCTGCATACACAACAGGAGGTCCGACCGGAACCTTAACTCACTAATATGTCTCCTGGGATGCAATGTTACCAGTCTGTGAAGTTTTTGTCCAAATCCATCCAGTGGAAGGCTCAGAACAGGCTCTCCAGGTCAATGTTCTGCAGAGCGTACACTGACCGGGACTCTATCCCCCTTAAATCCTGCTCAGGATCCAATTGGACTAACTTGTGTTGGTTTCATCCTAAGCAGTGCAGGGGTGTCCGAATGCAAGCAAACCAAATCCATCCAGTGGAGGGCCCAGAACAAGCTCCCCAGGTCAGGCTTCTGACCAGCATACACCAACAGGAGGTCTGACTGAGACTACACTCTCTAGAATGTCATCTAGATCCAATGTTACAAGTCTTTTGAAATTTTCGTCCAAATCCATACAGTGGAAGGCTCAGAACAGGTTCCGAGGGTCAAACTTCTGGCCAATGTACACCAACGGGAGGTCCAACTGGGTCCCTAAACAACTTAAAATCTGACCGGGCAGGGTCTCAAATGATTAACTCAATCAGAAATAAAAAGTGGGATCTTTCTTTTGACCCTATAAAACTTTCCATAGCTACTATGAAAACTTGTACAACCTCCATAAAAACCAGACCTCCCCCAGAGCTTCTCTTCAAACTATCAATACCTACTTGGACAAATGTTCATTACCCTCGCTTACATCCCTTCAGGCTTCTACCCTGAATGAAGCTATTACCAATGAAGAAGTAGTATTACAATTAAAGTCACAAAAGAACTCTAAGGCCCCTGGTCCCGATGGCTTCATGATGTTATATTACGAAACTTTCTCCAAAGAATTGGTGCCCCACCTGACCCAGCTGTTTAACCACATTCTCTTGGGGGGTAAATTTCATGATGAATCGTTTCAATATAGTGGTGATCCCTAAGCCTAATAAAGACCATACATGCTGCCTCAGTTATTGCCCAATCTCGTTAATCAATGCAGACATTAAGCTTTTTGCCAAAATATTGGCGAATCGTTTAAATGTCTATATGCCAACTTTGGTCTTCCCAGATCAAGTGGGCTTTGTTCCCACTAGGCAGGCTCTAGATAACACTAGATGCACAATAGATATTATTACCCATGTTAATAAGAATAAGATTCCATCTGTTGTTCTAGTATTACATGCCTAAAAGGCTTTTGACAGACTCTCCTGGCCTTTCATGTTTAGCACGCTAAGTCATTTCGGCTTAAACGGGGCCTTCCTATCGGCCATCCAGGACCTATACCACCGCCCCTCCTCTTTAGTTTTGACTAATGGGCTTCAGTCTCAGGCTTTCTCTTTAGGCAACGGTACCAGACAAGGGTGCCCCTTATCTCCCCTGCTGTAAGCTCTAAGCATAGAGCCTTTGGCTGTGGCTATCAGACGAAACCCGGACATTTCAGGGATACGAATTGGTCCCCGTCATTTTAAAATCTCGTTATTCGCAGATGACGTATTATTAACACTCTCAAATCCCCTTATTTCGCTCCCAAATCTTCTTGAGGAACTCAAGGAATACGGCCTCTTATCAGACTACAAAATTAATAACACTAAATCGGAAGCCCTTTCACTTCAAGTCTCCAGAGTTACTAAAGCTATACTCGAATCCTCGTTCGACTTTCAATGGCGACTTAAGGCGGTGCGTTATTTGGGGATCCAGATCACAAAAGAATATAAACAGCTGTTCCATGCTAATAATACTCCCCTTTTAGACTCAATAAAAAGGGACCTATCAAAGTGGGATTCGCTTTTTGTATCCTGGCTCGGTAGAATTAGCGCGATAAAGATGAACGTTTTGCCAAGAGTCCTATACCTTTTTCAGACATTACCCATACCAATCCCAGGCACCTATCTAGCGAATTTACAAACTATTTGTGGCAAATTTATTTGGCAAGGGAAAAAGTCGAGACTTAAAAGGTCCTGTTTGGCTAAATCCACTCAGTCAGGGGGCTACGGATTACCGCTATTTGAGCGGTATTATCATGCAGTTAACCTTAGCCATATCATTTCCTGGCAGTCTGCTCCGTGGATTAAGAGATGGGTCGACTCTTACCTTGACTAAGTCATGGATGTGCAGCGAGGTCTCCTGGCTAGGTAGGCTGGCGGCCTTTAAGATGATGAATTTGCCGAAGCTAATGTATCTGTTTCGTATGTTGCCATTGCACTTACCAAAACCTATACTGGACAAGTTACACTCTATCATGTGCTCATACATTTGGAAGAACAAACCTCCACGAATAGCTAGTGTTCGTATGTCCTTAACTAGGCAAAGAGGTGGTCTAGCTCTCCCATACCTGGCTAGATATCATATGGCTTGCCTTCTGGCCCAACTTAGAGACTGGTCTCTTCCCCCCAATACAAAGCCATGAGTAGATTTGGAAAGGGCTCGCAATCCCCATTTCCCTTTGCAGGATCTACTCTGGCTGCCTAGACGGTGGCGCCCTCCTAGTGGGTCCCTGTCCCGGCTAGCCAGCGACTTGATGAGGGCCTTGGATAAGTTGATTGAGAACTCACCTACCACATCTCTTCCCACTAAGAACTTGTCATTTAGAGCTTTGGTTAAATTGATCCCGGATGTGAATCTGTCCCTGTGGATAGCGAATGGCATGGTAGTCCTAGGATCTTTATTTGATGATCAGGGGTTGATGTCTTTCATGCAAATTCAACACCAATTCCATATACCTACGAGAGATTTTTACAAATATCTACTAATCAGGCATTGGATATCTTCCCTCTCGAGATATAATCTGACCCTACAGGCCCTCCCAGCCCCACTCCCCTCGAAACTTGCGAAAGGAAACAATAGAGCTGGGATCACCTTCTGGTATGGATTCACCTCCCCGGAGCCAATAGCCAAAAGTTTTAGTCAACTCCAGTGGGAATCAGATCTCCAGATAACCCTCACAGAGGACCAGTGGCAGGCAGTCTATGTAAATGCTTTTCGTATGTCCAAATGTTTAAACCACACTGAAATGTTCATCAAGCTAGTTAATAGACTTTACCTGACTCCCTCTAGAATTCATAAAATGTGGCCCTCCCAGTCTAAGCTGTGCTGGAGGCAATGCTCGATGGTTGGGGATTTGCTTCATATTTTTGGACATGCCCGGTTTTGTGCTCTTTCTGGGCTCAGGTATTTGACTTAGGTAATAACCAAAGTCCAGTATGCGTTTGAAATGGAAACACTAGATGTCCCATATTCAATGAGACCATCTTCCCCATTGATGAAATGGTTTGAATGGCATGTCTACGTGACTGACGGGGGTGGGGCTCCAGTAAATAATCCTTCTTCCCCTCCCCCTGCTAATGGTGGTTCTTTGTCAATAGCTGCTCCCTGATTGAGTGTTTAAGTTGGGCCCTCCAAGACCTAGACCAGGTCTGGTGAGTTAGTTTAAAGTTCCACAGTAGACTGAATACTGTATATTGTATACTGTCTGTAACCTGCAAATGCTGTATTGGTGTGTTCAAACTCCACCCCCCCCCCTTTTTTTTTTCCTCTTTCTGTACCCCCCACTTACCTAACAAATCTCAATAAAAACGATTGATAAAAAAAAAAAAGAGATGGGTCGACCTGGAGAACGCTCATTACCCTGGCTCCCCAGAAATCAAAGGCTGGCCTCAGTGTACTCGCACCCCTCTATACAGTTTACACTTAACCTGTGGGATAAACTTCACAGAAAGTGGGAACTCACCTCATTCCCTTCTCCACTCACCCTGCTGTGGCACCATCCAGATTTCCCGTTAGGAAACAATCAGTCATTTTCACGCCCTTGGCAAGAGGCGGGCATCACTCAATTCACCCACATTCTGGGAGAATTTGCTCCCCAGACCTTTCCAGATATTAGAGAGAAAAGGGCCTTCCTTCATCCTTACACTTTGCTTACATACAAATCAGAGGCTTCATACAATCACAATGCAGGTCCTCTAAACTACGTAATCCTACACCTTTCGAGAGGAGTTTTATGAATAGCTCAGATTCTCAAGGACTGATATCACTGGTGTATCATACTTTCCTTAGTCCAAAGTCTGATCTAACTGAGTCATTTGAGGAGGCTTGGCTTCAGGACACTGGTAAGGTCCTGGATCAGGAGGGATGGTCCCGGCTCAGGATGAGAATCTCTAAAATCTCCATCAACACCTCAATACGAGAGAACACATTTAAAGTATACACTAGATGGTATCTTGGGGTTATTTGAGGACAATACACTACTTTTGTATAAAGGTTTTCACACCTACATATGATTACCTTGATTTATCACACATCTGTTAACAAGAGTGTAATTGTATGAGTCATATGCTGCTTGTATATTATAAGCAATCAGCATTTACCATCCTCTCAGCTCATAAATATTATTTGGAATCTATTCATGAAGGAATTACCATAATAGATTATACAATAAGATGTTACATCCTTAATGTATGAGGATTCCAATAATAATAAAAAATAATATTGATTATCTGTGGCATACATTTATGACCAAATACATGGTATCAAATATTATAGTGAGCAGTGACACGGCTTGACAATCAATTATGTCGATTTTACCAGTTTATTTTTTTCTCAATTGCATTCTATATACACCTTTTAATATTTCGCTATTAGAAATTTTATGATAAGTTGATTCAATAAAGATTTATTTAACAGTAATTTTCAGATACTTTCTGGTCCATTCGAGTGCCCCATAAGATCATTACTTTTTCTCTCTTGCTCTTTATCTGTGGTCACTAATATTTATGATCGGGTGCACCCTTCCCATATATGGATAGTCATTTACTATCCTAGCCTTATTAGAGCATCTATCAGAGGGAAGTGTAATCGGACCACCTGGTGCGGTCTTTTTTCCTTTAGCTCTGTGGTATCTTGTGGCTGCAAGACTGCATATAATTTATCCTGGTACCTCAGATCTATGTTGGAGAGGTTGTGGAGAGGTGAGCTCATTCTACCACATCTGGTGGACGTGTCCTAGTATCTGTAATCTATGGTCGCAGGTTGCTGACCTAATAACAAGAATTTTAGACATCGAGGTGTTGCCCGATCCAATGGTCATGCTGCTATGTTCCCAGGTCAAAGCTTTAAATAAACAGGGGGATAGACTTGTCCAACATATCTGTGCCGCTACTCGCCTGCAGATAGCGAAAGAGTGGAAATCCCCTCACCCACCAAGCCTTCAAAGTGTAGTTTCTCGTGTTTGGTACATGGCCACTATGGAATATATTACCAGTCTTCTTCGTGACAAAATTTTAAATTTCCACAAGGTTTGGGACTTTTGGTACTCCTACCATCAAGCAACAACGCCCGCCACCTGAAAAACTTTTTCTCCGATATATTCATAAGAATTACCCCTTTTCCTCTTTACCTTTTCCCTTCCCTTCTTTCTTCCCTTTTTTTATTCTATCTTCCTTCCTCTTTCTTTTTTTAAAAAAAGAAAAAAAATTAAGAAAAAGAAATAACAACGATATGGAGTTCCACGGTAGTAGATTTCTTTATTGTTCACAGGTGGATTGCATTAACCTTCTAGTTTAATTTACATTTTTTTCATTCTTTCATAGGTGATTCCACTGTTAAAACTCTAAAACAAAATGCTTGTAATAACTTGTTTTGTGATTGGTAATAACTCACTATATTTTTATCGTTATGTCTTGAGTCATCTGCCTCAACTTTTTTATAATCTACTGTTTGGATCTCATGTTTCTGCAAAAATAAAGAGATTTAAAAAATCTGACCGGGATACAACTGGACCACCTCACGTTGGTTTCACCTGAATCGGTGCCTGCAAACAAACAAACAAACTTCTTTTATAAATATAGATATTACTAACCAAAGCCATATGCTATTTTCTAAATTTTGTTTCCCAATATTTATATAATTGGATATAATAATAATAATAATAATAATAATAATAATAATAATAATAATTATTATTATTATTATCTATTTAATAATTTACTAAGTCTAATGTGTTACTGCAATCTAATTGAATGTATTATTATTATCATTCAGTTTTTATAAAGCTCCCACATTTATGTAATAATATACAATAAGTAAAATGTGTGCATATGGGTATGGGATCTATTAAACAAAATGTTTGGGACTGAGGTTTTTGCAGATAAGGGTTAGTTTACATAATTTGAAGTACTAAGCCTAAAATATACTAAATTACACTTAAAGATTCCCCATCGTTTTCCACACTACCCATGATATTCCCTTCGCCTTTTAAATAAAAGCATGGAACTTGAGCATAGTTACAACCGTATTCAAATAGAGGTGGATGCATTTCAATTTGTATCTGGATGTAGGTACACTCTGCCTAAACAGTACTTGCCTTAAGTAGACAGAAAGAACAGATTGCAGTATATGCACAAGTGTATGTGCAATATAAGGTCACATCAGAACGCATTAAAAAAATATTTTATCATAAAATAAATTGACAGCTCTTAACAGTATAATCTTTAATACAAATTTGGATTTAAAAAAAATACACAATGCTTTTTCTCTTATTTTCATTCACTTGTCCTGTGCTATTTAATGGCACGCAGATGGGTAGTTTTTAAAACAAAGTAAAAGAAAATAAATACATGAAAAATACTTCTTTGTAGCACTCCCCCTCAGTTGCTGCTACTATGTACAAAAGATGCCACAAAATCCTAATACAATAAAATTGAACAAGCTACATAGAAAAGGGGAACACCAAAATACATAGGGAAATTCATACAAAAGTTATTGGTAAATATATACCATTACATCGTGTGGTTAGTAGCCGCTATTTACCTATTTCACCCTATATTTTGGGTTTATCCCTAAGGTGAGGGCATAGATTAAAAACGCCTATACAAGTGTTTAGATTTACTAAACAAATGTTCTTTTTTTCTTTCTTTTCTATGATTATCGTCTGGCTGTTTATGGGAGTACACTATTTTAAAGATCATGTGAAAAGATAATCTAGAATTTACTAGATACTCTGCATTATAAAAGGACTTTTACCATGAACTTTTGTATGAATTTCTCTATGTACTTTGGTGTGCGCCTTTTTTATGTACATTTTTCAAGTTCAGTTTTTAAAATAAACACTATGGGGTATATTAACTAAACTGCGGCTTTGAAAAAGTGGCGATGTTGCCTATAGCAACCAATCAGATTCTAGCTATCATTTATTTAGTACATTATACAAAATGACAGCTTGAATCTGATTGGTTGCTATAGACAAACCTGCAGTTTAGTAAATATACCCCTATGTCGTGATTGTCATCACTATCAGTCTGCAAATGATACGTCTGAAAACAAGCGTACTTCCGAGAAACCAAGGACTTGAATCTGCCACATATGCGTTGGAACGCCCTTGGAACGCCCTAACTGTACATGGCCTATATCGGATTGTAGGCTGCATGGGTTACTCATTTCTAGTTACAGTACATTCTCGTTAAAAAATTTTTTTTACTTTTTATCCTTCTGGTTTTTCGATCCTTAAGTCTAAAAGATACATATACAAACAAAATCAAAAGATAAAAATGCTTACAAGAGCTTTCAGTCTAACTGTTGCAATAAAATATGTGAGCATGTAGCACTGTTTTAGTGAGTAAATTCAAGTTCATTTGCTTTATTATTTGAAGTTCAGAAAAATGATACAATTAACAGTGCCAGGGCTAGTGACACACGTCCCCACAACAAAATTAAACATTCTCAGGAAATGGATTCTCCTGTAAGATATATGAGCTAAAATACATCATGTCATTCCTTGATAAAACCATCATTTTCCTAGTTTGAATACATAAAACAAGCCAGAATGACTCACTGCTCAACCATTGTATTTATGAGAATGAAGACCGAGCAAGATGAACTGTCATCCATACTCAATTAAACTGTTATGATGGGCATAGCCAATAAAATCTTGTGGAGGGAAACATATTGGTAGGATTGAATTCAAGACATAAATAAATTGTTGAAATACTCCAATAACTAATGCTATCCCTCACAGAGACTGGCATACATCTCCACCTAATTAATCTATGCCTTCAAAATGACAAAAGCATTTGCTGTATCTTAGACTATGGTCTATAGAGGGATTGTGAGACGTCTCACTCAAGGGCTTTAGAAATGAGTGTCACTGAACTCTGCAAGAGTTTACTGAGTTTTCAAGGACAAGATATTTTCTGAAAATTAAACAATATTCATTCTTTGTCAGAGGAGCTAAGTGCAAAAAACTGCCAAGCGTCAGGAAAATCGGCCCTTAGTTAGACCTTTCTATGCATGACAAAATAAACTACAAGGTTTCACTGCCTCCAGGAACTGGGATAATGAAATGATCTTTAATCTGCGTCCCTTCTAGGCACATTCCCCACCTGCTATCTGTAATCTGCAAAACACAGAGCAAATTAATTTTAAATGGTAATTATTCATTCAAACATAAGAAGACTGCAATTTTTTCTGTAGTATATTATTTGCAGGCAAAGATATTTAATTTTGACACTGTTGTGCTTGAAAATATAAGCAATAAAATCATACTAAACCCCATTTCACTTGTCATAAATAATAAACACTTAACACAATCGGAAAGCACAGGGTATACAGACAGATTTGTTATTTTTTTATCCTCAATTTAAGCAAATTTCCTCAGAAACAATGCTGCAGGAAGATATTCTTTGGGTAGTTATACTCTGAGCACAAAATGCATCACTATGTATCAGCTACAGGTAACCAGTGTTTATCCGCTCTTTATTTCTGCATACCACAGTCAATATATGCGCAGGGGCAGCACTTGACAGGATTCATTAAGGCACAAAAATGCTAAATACAAGCTGTATTTTGCGCAAAATCGCTCTGTGCATGCCCACAAACAAACCATTGGTCAGAGAATGCTGCAACACCTAATTCATCTTCAAGCGCAAAGTACCCTTACTATAGCCTATGATATCAGGGGCAGAACAGAGAGGGGAATGGGCGCATTCACTTAGTTAGTGTACAGTAAGGATATGCCAAGCTCGAGTGCACGCAGCAGCGTCCAATTCAAGTTTTCGGCATCTCATAGGTATGTGCTTTTCAGCCGTATCACTTGCACCAGCTTTTATGTACAGTAGATATTAATAACATTCTAATAAATGTGTTTTATGGAAAAATAAATGTCATTTTTTAATGTGTTCTTTTGGGACTTTATATTTCACATTGGACATATCCTGCAATAAGAATATATTAGAAGATAAGCATGCTGATCTTATGGGGCTGTGTAACCTGTACATGAATCTGACTGAGTAAGCATGGACAGACCTCCATGCATGGCCGCCATCACAGGGGTATGGGAGGTACCAGTATATTGGGCTCAGATTGAGCATGGGGCCCACCATTCAAAACCAACATTTTTTCACTATAAACTATTGAGGCCCTCACTCATTCTGAATGGGGCCCTAGGTTGTTTGAAGATGTAGCAGGGGCTGTGTGACATTATCTGCTGGGCCAGCCCTATTCTAAAGAAGGCAGGCCCTTTCATTGTTGTGCTTCCTGGTGGCTGGCTCTTCCCCGGGGTCCAGCCACCAACAAGCTGTTTTCCTTTCTAGAACTGCCCCTCCCATCTGTCTCTATCCCCCACCTCTGTTCTCCCATCCCAGTTATCCCCTCTCCTCCAACTTCCCCTCCACTAGTCTTTCTGCTCCACCCCTCTCTATATGTGGCTGTGTTGCTACCTCTATCAGTTTTGGAAGAAAGGTATGTGACATGGGGTGATTAATGTTTTTAGAGTGTATGTGAATTTTATGTAATGAGGGTGTTACGTCTCTCAGGAGATTTCTATGAGTTAATGTTAGCACTGGCCTTCTCAAGGCGCAGAGTTGTGATAGGTGACAGACAGTTGTTAAGAGTTCAGGCTGAACCAAGGAGAGCAGACACTGTAGCAGTTGTGTAAAAGGCAAAGCAGGATTTATTTAGCTGAAGTGGTACAGCACACACACAGAAGAATCCTAAGCCATAATCAGTGAACACCGGGTCAGATACACTGAAAAAACACTCCACACAGGAGAGTCACCGGGTCAGATACACTGGATCTCTGACAGCTGGGTGGTCTGTATGGATAGCCGGGTCAGATACACAGGAGCACAGGCAGCAGAGTTGTCAGTATGAATAGCCGGGTCAGATACACAGGAGCACAGGCAGCAGATCGGATGTCCAGAAGTCTAACAAGCCAAAGGGTCATACACAGGGAAACACCAGAAAGCAGCACAAGGGTACACAGGAAGAGCCAGATGCAAAGTAGCAACTTGTTGCTCTGACACAACTGCAATGTCAAGGTGAGCTTTATATCCTCTGCAGATTGTATATGCCACCTCCCAGCCACGATTATGTGACTGCCTGAACCAGAAAGTGCTGACCTGCACACAGAGACAGTGGAATCAGCAGCACAGGAGCAGGTACGTTCCTAACACAAGGGAGGCCAACCGGTGAGAGACCAAGAGCCAAAAATATCTATAGGTACTGCAAAGAGCAAACTTAACCTTTTATATGTGTGTGCATATACATAAACTCAGTATAAACATGCACAAACATACGACACACACATACATTGAAAATATAACACAATTTACAATATCTTGCTAAGAGAAATAAGAATGTATCCAACATTGCCAAAATAATAAAATCAGCACAGCTCTGCACAGATCTTACCTCACTGCTGTGTCCAGCGGAGGAGGGTTCAGAGGGCTACTTATAGTCCCTTCATAGTAGCTCATGCTGCTTCTGTATCCACAGTCCCTGAGACCTCTTTACATGCCCATTGGATATCCCCACATGCCAGCAGACCTCCACACATACCCCTTAAATGCCCATCAACCACCACACGTTTCATACATGCCAATCAAACCTCTCCACATGCCTACATACATTTCACCACTACACTCTCTCCTCCTCCTTCCCTGATTGGATTGTCTGTGACACTGTGACCTCCTGCATTGTTCAGAGGAAGTCACAAGACGCAGCAGCTATCAATCAGTCGATTAGCTGAATGTTTTCCAATCTGCCCCTGCTGGTGCCTGGACAACTATACTTTGTTGATGCTCCATGCCAGGAGCCACATTTCAAAGCTCAAAAAACAACATGTGGATCTAGAACCACTGGTTGGCCACTGCTGTTCTAACAGAAGGTGGGTATTGTAGTTAATTGTGAGGTGTTATTTTTTATATGTGGGGTAGGTATTATTGTTGTGAGGTCTGGTGGGGCTAATACTAGAAAACCCTTTCCCCCTATCAGTGCAATATACAGGGTATCTCTCTCTCCCTCTCAGTATCAATGTTCATCAAAGTACCAGGCTCTCCCTCTGTTGTAAAGGGCATATAGAGAGGTCTGAGGTACATGTAATGGCCATGTGTGGAGGTGTATGGGAATATAGGGACATCTGGTGGGCATGTAAAGGGCATGTGGGGAGGTCTGTAGTATATTTGGGAAGATCTAAGAGGCGTGTGGAGTGGCATGAGGGGCTTGAGGGGAGGTCTGATTGGCATGTAAAAGGCTTGTGGGGAGAACCAGGTCTCATGGTTTCACACTACACCTCTACGTCCACCTGACCAAAGGGGGTGAGGGGAATCAAGGAGAATAGGGGGGTGCCTGTTTCATTTGTAATTGGCCCCACAATTGCTGATGCCAGCCCTCCCTCTGTGTAAGAGGTGCACTGTCATGATGTGAGTTTGGGAATGGAGAAAAGCTGGATGCCTCATGCTGATGGTTCTATAGTGGGAAGAGCAGGTTCAAAAACCAGCACAGTGGTGATGTGAAGCTCCTATGAAATTAGTGCAAGAAGACTTTGGTGTCAGTTACAACTATATATGAAACAAACTTCCTATATCCAATTTGTTATAGCCTGATCTCACAGTTATCCCTTTACAGACCATATAAGCAAAGGCAGCACAATTCCAAAGAGTGAGAGACATGTGACTTTTGAACATTATTTTACTCGTTGATACTAATGTTCAAATAGTGCAAAGTCTTACAACAATAATCACTTGATCCAAGTAGTCCACATATGCTTCACTTCATTCTCTAGAGAGTGGTGTGAGTAATCGTACTCCCTACTGCCTTTCTATCTTAATCGCTCCTGATCCGTGCTCCAATCCTCACCTTCTTCTGCATTATTTCATTGGCACATTAACTCCACCTACACAAAAAGCTGATTGACTGAATTGTAGAGGAATCCAGTGCTGATATAGTACAGAGCATGTCATATTTCCCCATCACTAGCTTCAAGGAGATAAAAATGTCATTTGTGAATGTGTTTTTATTGTTGTCAGTAAGTGTCAGTAACAGAACAATAATAACATAAAATGTATAAAAATGACTTAAGGAGCCTCATAAATAATATACTAACTTACATCATTGTAATCCAATATGGCATCCTGACAGGATGTGGTTCTGTTGGCTCCCTCCATTGAGCCAGTAGATCTTCCATTGGGGTCTCTCTTGGCCCCATGGTACCCCACTCAGCTGGATGTGAGCTGGCACACTTTGAACCGTTTATCTGGCTGGTAGGTTCATTTTGTTGCCTGGCCACCCCTGCTGCTGTACTTTGGTCCAGCTGCCTCTGCTATTCAGCTGTCCTGGTTGCTCTAAAGCTGCTCTGGCTGCTTAAATAGGTTGGACCCTCTATGATATAACTGCCTCTGCCATTGGTTGTTAAATTGGCCAGGTGCTCAGCACTGTGTGCCGAAGAGGTGCACTGCAATCTGGCTCCTCAATTGGGCTGTGCCCCCTCTGGCCTGGCTTTCTCAATTCATACTTGTTGCACAATTTTCTGCTTTTTGCATTCTCCAACACTGTATCTGATATTACACAATAATATTTTTCCCTCTATATCAGATTCTGTAACTCATATTGTGTACAACATTGCACCAAATTTGAACCTCCCACCACACCACTCCTCCTCAAGCTCTCCCACTCCAGAACTTGTTCAGTCCTTCTGCTTAACACCCCATGAAACCACCCTTCTCCACCCCATGATACCTTTCCACCAGGTACCATTGTCTATGCTATGCCTTCCCCTGCTTTCCACCTGTCCTATGACCCCCAGCCATTATTTTTCACTATTTACTCACCACCCTCTCCCTGTTCCTTCCTTTTTACCAACCTTCCTCCTCATGTGAAAGTCAAATGATTGGATGAAGTCGCTTCAAATTAATAAACATTGATTTAATTGGTTTTATATGAAAATATGTGAATAGAAGGGCTTATTAAGCAATAACACTAGCATACACTTATAAATACATTTACACTCAAACATACATTTGTAAATAGTTCACTTTAATAAACTTCCAGCACATAGTCTTTTATTCAAATGTAATAGATATAACAATTTAATATACTGTGTTCAGTAGGGCTCCTGTACCTTGTCAGTTAGTTGGGACTCTCCTGGTTCTGCTCTATTTGGACTTCCTGTTGCTGACCCTTTCCTATACCTGACTTACCTTTGGCCTTTGCGATTCTGGTTCCATTGGATCTCCTGATTTGATCCTGTCAACCCCGACTAATCTACAGTCTCACAAATTTACTTCACTTGGATTTCCTGGTTGTAACTCCAGCTACCCTGACTATTCTCATGTCTCACAAATTGGCTTCATTCGGATCTTCTGATTCTAACCTCTGCTCCCCTGATTATGCCTGCCTGCCAGCTACCTGTCATGTCTCATGTAGCTAAGTCCAAACATCCTTGCAAGTTCCCTGGTGAACAAAAGGGACATGTCAGAATCCATGCCTCTTTGCACAGTAGCGTCAACTACTAGCAGCTAAGTTGTCTTACTTTTACAGTGGCTTGTGACACAACAGAAGTGAGCCCTCCAACAGTTTAATAGGAGAATCACAATCATGTGACCAGCAAACCTGAACACAGCATTCTGGCTGCTTGGCAACCTGCTGGGACTGAAGAGCAAAAACGGGCAGCTAAGGTGGAAAAGATCATATCGGCACCTAGCAACTGCTGGGATTAAATAGTCATAAAATGCAGTTGGTAGTGGCATGGTGGCTATTATCACAGTTCCACTCTATCTCTCCCTCTAAAAAATTCTACATCAAATCTCTAATTTCCTCCCACTTCTCCAGCCCCTGTTGCCTCTTTGCCTTCTTCAGCTCCCACCTTCCCCTCCCTCTCCTCCTTTAACTTTGCCCCCCACTTCACCTGTAAAATCTATTCCATCTGACAAGAAATCTATTCCCTTTTATGGCACTTACGCCTTTCCTCCACCCTTCCCCTCTAACCTAGCCACGATGTGCTCCCTCCTCCCTTTCTTTCATGCATCCTTTCTCCCTCCACCTGCTCCCATGACCCTTATCCCTCTCAGCTCCTCTGCTCCTTCTCACCTGACACATGCTCACATCTCTACCTCCTCAACTTGTTCCATCTAGTACAATTCCCTCCTCCCTTAAACAGGCCCTGTCTAACCATTCCTAAAAAACCCTTTCTTGACCCTGTTCTCTCTCCAACAACCCCCCATTCTCACTCCTTCCTTTTGCCTCCAAGCATCTTAAACAGCTTGTGTACAACCAGATTTCTCTCCTCTCACTCCCTCCATGGCCTACTGCAATCTGGCCTTTGATCCCTCCACTCTACAAAAACTGTCCTTACCGAGGTCACTTCCATGACACTGTGCTCTCCTTGCCTGCTACCCTTCCAATGACTTCTTCTGTCTCTACCTCTGACTCCCACTCCCCTACTCTCACTCTACCTGTCGGGTTCCTGCAGGATCATTTTTTGGCCCCTTATCTTCTCTCTCTTATCGTCCCCTTTTGCCTCCAATACCACTTCTATGTAAATGATACACAAATGTACCTCTCCTCCCCTGACCTTTCATTTTCCTCCTCCTCTCACATGTCCAGCTGACTATGTTCTTGGATGCCCCAGTTCTTTCTCAAACTCAATATTTCCAACATGGAGTGTTGTCCTCTCTTCCTCCAAGGTTCCCACACTTCTTCTCTGTTGACAACACTACATTCTTCTCTGGTTTTCACCCCTCGTCTTCACTTTCTACATTCAGTCCCTCTCCCAAACCTACAACTCCAGCATCACAATACCTCAATGATCAGACTCTTCCTCATCTTAGACGCGATGAAATCTCCAAAATCTCCAACCTCATCTCACTACCATCCATACCTGCTCTCTCTGCCCTGATTCCTCCTATCATGCTAAAAGGAGATGAATATGGAGGAAAGAGCGGAAGCTAGTTCTCTGCTTCCATATGTGTCTTACTACATAGACCCATAAGTATGAATATTAATATATTGTGCACCTCTACTCTTTTATTCCATGTTTTTACACATTTTAAAAATATTTCTCTATCTAAAATATGTACACTTTAATGCTGTGTGTCACAAGGATTCTTGCTATTGTAATGCTGTGCCTTATGCTATTTTAGTCTCAAGTTCACACGTGTCTAGGGAGAGAAAATATGTGATCTTGGTTGTGCAGTAAATACTGTGGATGATGCGATGTGTGATTTTTTCTCTCTACACCATACATATGTACTTGGTTATCAGTGTTGTATATGATTTAAGATTATATAACATCCCCCTGTCACTATTTGAAACTTTTGAAATTCAACAAGGTGTAGAGATTTATGTGAGGGAAGTGGCTTGCAAAATTTATAGAAGTAAAATGCTAATTGTTTTGATGCACAATTGTAAATTAGTTTTTTATGTTATTGGTAGATTTAATAATGATGAAAGTGACACCATTTGTGTTTTACAGTGTACATTAGACTAATAGAATTATTTATCTTGATTACTTTAGGAGACCAGAGGAACACATTTCTATTGCTGCACCAGAGAGCAGAATGGTCTAGCACACCCCTTTCTGCCCCACAGTATTAAGGATTTACATTTGAATGTTCCTTCCTTCACTCTTTGTTATACATTTTATGATTGCGTAAATGACATGCAAGTAAACCTGTTGTTTTTCAGAAGTGTTTTGGCTTCCAATTGACAGGAAATTTACTGGCAGTTAATAAGAAATAAATAACAGTTTCAGTTTCCCATAACCCTCCATCTCCTCCAAAAAGCTCATTATGGTATAAGGTACCAAACTATAAATCTCGACCTTAGTCTCTGTGAACATCATTTAATTTAGTAAGTCTTGAGATGGCTGAAAAGGGGTGCAGGAGACCATCTGCCACTATGCCATTCTTTATTTTATATGGATGAACACTTGCTTGGTTTGTTGGGTGGAACTTACTTCAGTGCTGCAATTACTGCAGTTATCAATGCAAAGTCAATGCATATATCACATATAAAGGGATGGCCTTTACAAATGTGAGACATTGTGTGATATCCATTGCAGGGCACCCATAAAGTTTATCTCTCTGAGCTGCTCCTTCTGCTTAATGGATCCATGCAAATGCTGAAGCAGTTATTACCCACAGCTCCCTGCTGTGAAACAGTTCATAGCTTATTGAGTGAACCTGCAGTCAAATTGGAAGCTGCAAGCTTTTTCAGCTGCTGTTTTACAGAAACCCTGGAGCCCCAGGGACGGTGTTTCACAGTGCAGCTCATGGGGCTTCACTTAGGGGATGGATCTGTTTATTAAAAAAAAAAAAATTTAGGAGAAGGGGATTAAGCATGGGACAGTGCACAAACTCTGAATCCTGTACAGGTGCATTCCTTAAAAGTTGGCCTTGCATATATGAGACTGTTTAGTGGAATAAATTGGTGTATTAGCAGTATATATAGGAAGTTTTCCCACATATGTCAAGAGAGGGCATAGTTGTCAGGTCATCATGCCACTCTTTGTACATGTGAAGATGTTCATTTTGCAATTATGTGCAAAATTAGGTTGAGCAATGGGCGAATTGGTGCGAGTGTAACTAGTAAGTAGTATTTTTTGAGCATGGAAAGGGACATGTACACAAACACAAAGGTTGACTTTACAAACCTGGTAGAGGAATTAGTGTAAATTATTACACCTGCTTTAAGGATGGTCAGACTTTAGTTTTGTACTAGAGGGACATGTGCATAGGGCAGAGGCACTGTATTTTTCAGACAAAAAGACACATTCTCTTTGCCCAGAAAAAGGGACAAAAATTGTGCTTTGTCTTATAGTCTGAATGTATCCTTAAAACACAACCACCTCCGTTACTAAAAAAGGTCAACCAATATGGTGCTGCCACTCATGTAGCCTTGATCTCAGATAAAACACTTCACTTAGAGAAGCGGCATTACATGTGTGGGGGTACTTGATTAGATGCTGCCTCTTGCTGCCTCTTGTAGGTCTGTGGGTTGAGATGATGATAGAGTTACTGGGCTAAAGAAAATAGGCAGAGAAGATAGGAGTAGGAGAGGTAAGTTAGGGGAAGAGGGAGGAGAAGATAATGGGGTAGTGTGCAGAGACATGGAAAGCAATCCGTGAATTGCTGGTAGAAGTAGATGGTAATATAGATGAATAGCATAGTAGACATAATGCAGGATTAGAAAGACTGTAGACAGAATACAATGCTGGAGGTGGATGTGGGGCTGAGGGTGGGAGCACCATTCTGTGGCAGGTCAATCAGGAATGGATAGGTCTCAGGCTGCAGGCCAATTAGGAATGGGTAAGTCTCTGGCTGGAGGCTTTAGGACTAGACCATCTGGGTCTGGTCAGGCTGTCTGGGTCCGGTTGGGGTGTCTTCACAGAAACTGGATTGGGAGAGCCGTATTAACCTATGTATCTCCTGCTGATTTTCAGGGTCCCTGAATTTGTGGACTGTATTGACAGTTCACAACAGTTTTTCTGTGGAGGATCTGTGGGACCAGACGCTTGAAGATCTGCTGTTGGCTGTGTCTCTCTCTTAGAATTGAGCCATGTCCTTGAGGTGTTAAATCAGTGTCAGTGAATTATTAGATTATTCCAGTGGCATGTTATGGGCTTGCAATTAGTAGGGCTGTTATGGTTAATGGCTGGGACCCTTAATCTCTCCGCACTAGTTGGACTGATACTCTCAATCGCTCCCTTAACTCAGGTGCAGAGCCTCAAGAGTAGAACATCTAAAAAATGTTGGGGTAAGGCTTAGCATGGATCTGCCATGCATTAGGATTCTGCTTCTGTTGCTGTTTCCCTGTGTGTGATAGCTGTTTGCTTTCAATAATTTTGAGCTGCACTGCAAGTGTGCTACCTGCATGTGTTAGGAGTCTGTTGTTAAATATCAGGTTATAGTGTATTTCTGTGTGTTTGAGGGGTCTATGCCTTCAATTACGGTAAGATGCATTGCAGGTGTGTTACCTGCATTATCCTGTTTAGTTGGCAGCACTAATTAAGGCCTTTCCTGACACTCCATCTTTGCCAGAGACAGTGTTTTACTTTTAGCGATAGCATCCTGGTTCCTGTGCTGTATTATCCTCTGTCTGCTTTCTGGTTCTGATACCTGGCTACGTATGACTTTGATTCTGGTTCTGATCCCTGACTTTGACAATTCGTGTTTCTTTTACCTGCATGTCTGCCAAATACTTGGTGCTGCATTCCTGGCTGAGGTGGTGGTGTCACAAGGAAGCAGCAATAGTGGTTCTATTAACATTTATGCAACCGGTTCTTTTTGCTGACATCTGGCGATACATCTCCCTGGTGTTTAGCAACTCCACATCCTTCCGATCCTGACCATCAGTTGTGCAACTCCACTCAATCCAGTTGGAGTGGTAAGAATTTGCATTGACTCTTGTACTGTTTCAAATGCTATTGTGGCCGCTGTTCCAAGGGACTCTGGGTCTGTCTCAGAATACTTTGGATACTCTGGACTTTGTTATACACTGCTAAATACAATGTGACATTACGCAGTATAATGTCTGCTGATGCCATTGGCATATGACTCTGAACCTAATTAATCTGCATATAATTCTAAACCTGATAAATCTGCATATGATTCTAAACAGGATAAATATGCATGTGATTCTGAACCTAATAGTCTGCATCTGATATTCTGCATATACTGTTTCTTGCTGATCAATTGTGTTATAAAATAAAGACTGTAATTTTAAGTCACACATCTTATAACTCATAGCTGTTCACCTAACACCATGATGCACATCCATAACTGTAAGCCACTGGCTGCAGTGTGGAGGAAGGCCACAGACCTCAGATCATGTTTGAAAGTCAAGAGTCTGCTCAAAATGTTTGGTCAGTCATTATGAGCACTAATAGAGGTGTGACCTTCCTCGGCTACAGACCAGTAGGACCACATCCATATCTAGATTTGTGCAGATTTGCCCTTATGCCTGGAGAGGTGGAACAGGGTGGGAAAGTGTAAGTTGAGTACAAAAAAGGTGTGTACTCATAGGTGTAGCAAGCACCCTGCAGATACAGTCTAAGGGGTATATTTACTAAGCTGCAGGTTTGAAAAAGTGGAGATATTGCCTCTAGCAACAAATCAGATTCTGAAGCTGTCATTTTGCAGAATGTACTAAATAAATGATAACTAAAATCTGATTGTTATAGGCAACATCTCCAGTTTTTCAAACCTGCAGTTTAGTAAATATATCCCTAAGTCATGAGCACATCTCCAGATAAGTTTCTTGGGAGTCATATATTTGCAGGTACCTGAAGCCGGGTGTAAAGTTATATAGTGATAATAATAATGACACCAGTGGCAATATCTAAAAGATTCTAATTGGCTGATTGCGTATTGATCCATCCAGTATTTTATTAATTAGCCTCATGGCTGTATTAAAACAAGTTGCACCAATCTTTTCGCATTAATACATTGACATTTTAATTTAGACTACTGAAGTGTTGCACCAGCGGAAAATGACCAGACACACAGACAGAGTTCTTATCTGATTATGATTGGTCCACCTACATTCACACCAGCTCAGCTCTCCACGCATCACTTCGTTCTATTAGGAAGGCAATTGACAATTCTTAAAGGGAAGTATAGTGTGGAAGGAAAGAGGGAGTGTCCAACGTGATGAGTGGGAGTTGAAAAACTGCATTCTACTCCTATTACCGACACCTTGATTTTGGTCTGGGCCTGGGAGCAGGGCTTCAGATTTTCATGACAGGGAAGACTACCACCCAAATAATTTGCACACCAATTTACTGATGAGGGCGTCACCAAGAGAAAAACAGAACGGGGGCGCTCACCGCATAGTCCCTATCTCCTCTTGATGGTCATCTGAGACCACTAGGAATGGAATCTAGGAAAAAGGGTGAAACACAACAACCCTTGCACAGAGCTGTCTATCTTTACTAATATGTACCACTCAATCTAGTGTTTACTACAACAACAGCAGCGCCCTCGACCTAACAATTCTGCCTATGGGCCTTGTGCCTGAACATGGCAACAAGCATGAAAATCATACTTATCTGCTCTGCACAGGACCCAGATCTTCTTCCCATCACTTCCCTTTCCTCCAGTTCTTCCAGGTGGTTCAGTCTCTTCTCTGGTTTGGCACTTAACTTGATTGAAGAGGCTCCGTCCTCTTCAAACCTTGTTGACAGAAAGGCCCTCTTGATTGAAGAGGGTCTCTTGTCTTTATGTTCCTCGCCGCTGTCCTTCTTTGTCTTACTTCTGCAACAGCCTGATTAGATCAGTACAGGGACGGGGCTAGGCGAAGTGGCGCGCCTTAATTGACTCACCACTGTGACAAATTCAAGTGCTCATGGTGAGCTGTGATTGGCTCACAGTCTTGGAAACTGATTGGCTCCCAGCGAATCTGATTTGACTCACAGACATCAATGCCAGGGAGTGCTGCTGAAAGAGAGAACTTACATGTGCTGGATTGCTGATCTGGTGAGTAAAGTACCTTTCTTCTTTGTGCCTCCTGGCTCACTCCAGCGCCTTCACTGGGTCTCTGCTTCTTCGTCCTCATCATGGCTGCTGCTTCAGGGGACACACTGTCACAGAAGGAGCATAGATTCCCATTGGATTTATAGCTGTGACCAACAACATGGTGGTGTTTGTGCTTCATCCATTTGATAAAGAAATTGAATGCCCAGATATCGACTAAGCTTCATTCATTTATTGATATAGAGTATGCAATCAACAAAGTTATCACAGTTGAATCTACACAGTAGTACAACACATTTATACCCATTTGCTTATCTTCACCTAGTGACCATATAAGAAAGAAATGATTCACTGTATAATTTAATACTTCTAATCAGGGCCTGATCAATTATTAGGTTGATCAGGTTGCAGCCTGGGTCCCTGGGTCCCTGGGGGGGCGCAGCGCCGTCACTATTAACTAGGGATGAGCGCGCTCGGATTTCTGAAATCCGAGCCCACCCGAACGTTGCGGATCCGAGTCGGATCCGAGACAGATCCGGGTATTGGCGCCAAATTCAAAAGTGAAACTGAGGCTCTGACTCATAATCCCGTTGTCGGATCTCGCGATACTCGGATCCTATAAATTCCCCGCTAGTCGCCGCCATCTTCACTCGGGCATTGATCAGGGTAGAGGGAGGGTGTGTTAGGTGGTCCTCTGTGCTGTTTAGTTCTGTGCTGTTTAGTTCTGTGCTGTTTAGTGCTGTGCTGTGCTGTGCTGTTTAGTGCTGTGCTGTGCTGTGCTGTGCTGTGCTGTGCTGTGTTCTGCAGTATCAGTCCAGTGGTGCTGTGTGCTGTGCTCTGTCCTTCTGAGGTCAGTGGTGCTGCTGGGTCCTGTGCTGTGTCCTGTTCAGTCCAGTGGTGCTGTGTCCTGTGCTCTGTGCTTCTAAGGGCATAGTTATTTCCCCAATATTCCCCTGTGTTTAAAAAAATAAAAAAAAGTTTTTTTTATAAAATACCAAAAACTACTTTAATATTTTTTAATTACCACAAAATTTTCACAACCAATCCTGCAGTATAAGCCCATTGGTACTGCAATATTACCAAGTTCACACATTCAGCAGTAAAAGTCCAGTGGTACTGCAATATTACAAAGTTTACACATTCTGCAGTATCAGTCCAGTGGTGCTGTGTCCTGTGCTCTGTCCTGCTGAGTTCCGTAGTGCTGCTGGGTCCTGTGCCGTGTCCTGTTCAGTCCAGTGGTGCTGTGTCCTGTGCTCTGTGCTTCTAAGGGCATAGTTATTTCCCCATTATTCCCAAGTTTGTAAAAAATAAAAAAAAAGTAAAAAAAAATAAAAAATTTAAAAAAAAAAAAAATATATAATAATTATAACCAAATTTGCAAAACCAATCCAGCATTATAAGTCCATTGGTACTGCAATATTACCAAGTTCACACATTCAGCAGTAAAAGTCCAGTGGTACTGCAATATTACAAAGTTTACACATTCTGCAGTATCAGTCCAGTGGTGCTGTGTCCTGTGCTCTGTCCTGCTGAGTTCCGTAGTGCTGCTGGGTCCTGTGCCGTGTCCTGTTCAGTCCAGTGGTGCTGTGTCCTGTGCTCTGTGCTTCTAAGGGCATAGTTATTTCCCCATTATTCCCAAGTTTGTAAAAAATAAAAAAAAAGTAAAAAAAAATAAAAAATTTAAAAAAAAAAAAAATATATAATAATTATAACCAAATTTGCAAAACCAATCCAGCATTATAAGTCCATTGGTACTGCAATATTACCAAGTTCACACATTCAGCAGTAAAAGTCCAGTGGTACTGCAATATTACAAAGTTTACACATTCTGCAGTATCAGTCCAGTGGTGCTGTGTCCTGTGCTCTGTCCTGCTGAGTTCCGTAGTGCTGCTGGGTCCTGTGCCGTGTCCTGTTCAGTCCAGTGGTGCTGTGTCCTGTGCTCTGTGCTTCTAAGGGCATAGTTATTTCCCCATTATTCCCAAGTTTGTAAAAAATAAAAAAAAAGTAAAAAAAAATTAAAAAAAAAAAAAAATATATAATAATTATAACCAAATTTGCAAAACCAATCCAGCATTATAAGTCCATTGGTACTGCAATATTACCAAGTTCACACATTCTGCAGTATCTTGTGCTACATATAATGGAGACCAAAAATTTGGAGGATAAAGTAGGGAAAGATCAAGACCCACTTCCTCCTAATGCTGAAGCTGCTGCCACTAGTCATGACATAGACGATGAAATGCCATCAACGTCGTCTTCCAAGCCCGATGCCCAATCTCGTAGTACCGGGCATGTAAAATCCAAAAAGCCCAAGTTAAGAAAAAGTAGCAAAAAGAGAAACTTAAAATCATCTGAGGAGAAACGTAAAGTTGCCAATATGCCATTTACGACACGGAGTGGCAAGGAACGGCTTAGGCCCTGGCCCGTGTTCATGACTAGTGGTTCAGCTTCACCCACGGATCTTAGCCCTCCTCCTCCTCCCCCCCCCTACAAAAAATTGAAGAGAGTTATGCTGTCAGCAACAAAACAGCAAACAACTCTGCCTTCTAAAGAGAAATTATCACAAATCCCCAAGGCGAGTCCAAGGGTGTTGGTGGTTGTCAAGCCTGACCTTCCCATCACTGTACGGGAAGAGGTGGCTCGGGAGGAGGCTATTGATGATGTAGCTGGCGCTGTGGAGGAACTTGATGATGAGGATGGTGATGTGGTTATTGTAAATGAGGCACCAGGGGGGGAAACAGCTGATGTCCATGGGATGAAAAAGCCCATCGTCATGCCTGGTCAGAAGACCAAAAAATGCACCTCTTCGGTCTGGAGTTATTTTTATCCAAATCCAGACAACCAATGTATGGCAATATGTAGCTTATGTAAAGCTCAAATAAGCAGGGGTAAGGATCTTGCCCACCTAGGAACATCCTCCCTTATACGTCACCTGAATAACCTTCATAGTTCAGTGGTTAGTTCAGGAACTGGGGCTAGGACCCTCATTGGTACAGGGACACCTAAATCCCGTGGTCCAGTTGGATACACACCAGCAACACCCTCCTCGTCAACTTCCTCCACAATCTCCATCAGATTCAGTCCTGCAGCCCAAGTCACCAGCCAGACTGAGTCCTCCTCAATACGGGATTCATCCGAGGAATCCTGCAGCGGTACGCCTACTACTGCCACTGCTGCTGTTGCTGCTGTTAGTCGGTCATCTTCCCAGAGGGGAAGTCGTAAGACCGCTAAGTCTTTCACCAAACAATTGACCGTCCAACAGTCGTTTGCCATGACCACCAAATACGATAGTAGTCACCCTATTGCAAAGCGTATAACTGCGGCTGTAACTGCAATGTTGGTGTTAGACGTGCGCCCGGTGTCCGCCATCAGTGGAGTGGGATTTAGAGGGTTGATGGAGGTATTGTGTCCCCGGTACCAAATCCCCTCGAGATTCCACTTCACTAGGCAGGCGATACCAAAAATGTACAGAGAAGTACGATCAAGTGTCCTCAGTGCTCTTAAAAATGCGGTTGTACCCACTGTCCACTTAACCACGGACATGTGGACAAGTGGTTCTGGGCAAACGAAGGACTATATGACTGTGACAGCTCACTGGGTAGATGCATCCCCTTCCGCAGCAACAGCAACAGCTGCATCAGTAGCAGCATCTACAAAATGGCTGCTCATGCAAAGGCAGGCAACATTGTGCATTACAGGCTTTAATAAGAGGCACAACGCTGCCAACATATTAGAGAAAATGAGGGAAATTATCTCCCAGTGGCTTACCCCACTTAGACTCTCATGGGGATTTGTGGTGTCAGACAATGCCAGTAACATTGTGCGGGCATTAAATATGGGCAATTTCCAGCACGTCCCATGTTTTGCCCACACCATTAATTTGGTGGTGCAGCATTACCTCAAGAGTGACAGGGGTGTGCAGGAGATGCTTGCGGTGGCCCGCAAAATTGCTGGACACTTTCGGCATTCAGCCAGTGCCTACCGCAGACTAGAGGCACATCAAAAAAGCTTGAACCTGCCCTGCCATCACCTCAAACAAGAGGTTGTGACGCGCTGGAACTCCACCCTCTATATGCTGCAGAGGATGGAGGAGCAGCAAAAGGCCATTCAGGCCTACACAGCCACCTACGACATAGGCAAAGGAGTGGGGATGCGCCTGAGTCAAGCGCAGTGGAGACTGATTTCCGTGTTGTGCAAGGTTCTGCAGCCATTTGAACTTGCCACACGAGAAGTCAGTTCCGACACTGCCAGCTTGAGTCAGGTCATTCCCCTGATCAGGCTGTTGCAGAAGCAGCTGGAGAAAGTGAGGGAGGAGCTGGTAAGCCATTGCGATTACAGCAAGCATGTAGCTCTTGTGGATGTAGCCCTTCGTACGCTTTGCCAGGATCCGAGGGTGGTCACTCTTTTAAAGTCAGAGGAATACATTCTGGCCACCGTGCTCGATCCTCGGTTTAAAGCGTATGTTGTGTCTCTGTTTCCGGCGGACACAAATCTACAGCGGTGCAAAGACCTGCTGGTCAGGAGATTGTCCTCTGAAGAGGACCGTGACATGCCAACAGCTCCACCCTCATTTTCTTCCACATCTATGGCTGCGAGGAAAAAGCTCAGTTTTCCCAAAAGAGGCACAGGCGGGGATGCTGATAACATCTGGTCCGGACTGAAGGACCTGCCAACCATTGCAGACATGTCTACTCTCGCTGCATTGGATGCTGTCACAATAGAAAAAATTGTGGATGATTACTTTGCTGACACCATCCAAGTAGACATGTCAGACAGTCCATATTGTTACTGGCAGGAAAAAAAGGCAGTTTGGAAGCCCCTGTACAAACTGGCTCTATTTTACCTGAGTTGTCCCCCCTCCAGTGTGTACTCGGAAAGAGTTTTTAGTGCAGCGGGGAACCTGGTCAGTGAGCGGCGAAGGAGGTTGCTTCCTCACAACGTTGAAAAAATGATGTTTATAAAAATGAATAATCAATTCCTCAATGAAGTACAGCACTGCCCTCCAGATACTACAGAGGGACCTGTGGTTGTGGAGTCCAGCGGGGACGAATTGATAATGTGTGATGAGGAGGAAGTACACACTGTAGGGGGAGAGGAATCAGAGGTTGAGGATGAGGACGACATCTTGCCTCAGTAGAGCCTGTTTAGTCTGTACAGGGAGAGATGAATAGCTTTTTTGGTGTGGGGGCCCAAACAAACCAATCATTTCAGTCAAAGTTGTTTGGTAGGCCCTGTCGCTGAAATGATTGGTTTGTTAAAGTGTGCATGTCCTATTTCAACAACAGACCTCTCAACTGCAGCTCATCCCTCCTCTGCGGGGATAATGTCTCCTGTGCTCTGACACGTCACTCTGTGTACTCTCAGCCTCAGGATCTGACACTACAGCTACCATGCCTCTTGTAGCAGCCCTCACTCCAGGGCCTCTTCCATGTGCAGTGTCCCCCTCTCTCTTGGGTTCACTATAGTGGCATGGAGTTCTCCCCCTCATCCAGGGCACACATTCCTTGCCCTGGCTCAGTCACCACGCTCAGACTTCCAGGCAATGCTGGGGGAGCCTGGGAGCTTCCACCCCAGGTCCCCAGCTACAACTCTCCTCTCCTGTGTCTTCTCTCTCTTTCTGACACTTTAAAGATCGTGCCTTTAAATGAAAAAGTCAGTCTTCATTGCACGACTATGTGCAAGTGCAACAGGGACATTTTTTTGGGTTTACAAAGTCAAACAATAACACTACGACCCTGTCTGTCTGGGGTCTGTCAATGACGAATTGTCTGGAGCATGTTTTGAGGAGGTATTGTGGCCCCGGTATCAAATTGGGTACCGGGGCCACCCCACTATGCAGTCCAGATACTTGTTTGGTGGAATTCCGACACGTGGAGGGTTTTTTAATTATATTGTGGCCTCGGTACCAAATTGTGTACCGGGGCCACCACACTACGCAGTCAAGATACTTGTTTGGTGGAATTCAGACCAGTTGAGGGTTTTATTATTATATTGTGTGGACCACTCTATCTATACCACACTACAACTCTATACCACTCTATTTCCTACTTTAATTCTATTTAATTCTATTTCCTACTTTAATTCTATTACTAATTAATTAACATAAAGAGGAACAAAAAAAACCAATTTTACCAAAAGTATAATATGACTTAGACTTACAAACACTACACTTGAAAGATCGTGCCTTTAAATGAAAAAGTCAGTCTTCATTGCACGACTATGTGCAAGTGCAACAGGGACAGTTTTTTGGGTTTACAAAGTCAAACAATAACACTACGACCCTGTCTGTCTGGGGTCTGTCAATGACGAATTGTCTGGAGCATGTTTTGAGGAGGTATTGTGGCCCCGGTATCAAATTGGGTACCGGGGCCACCCCACTATGCAGTCCAGATACTTGTTTGGTGGAATTCCGACACGTGGAGGGTTTTTTAATTATATTGTGGCCTCGGTACCAAATTGTGTACCGGGGCCACCACACTACGCAGTCAAGATACTTGTTTGGTGGAATTCAGACCAGTTGAGGGTTTTATTATTATATTGTGTGGACCACTCTATCTATACCACACTACAACTCTATACCACTCTATTTCCTACTTTAATTCTATTTAATTCTATTACTAATTAATTAACATAAAGAGGAACAAAAATAACCAATTTTACCAAAAGTATAATATGACTTAGACTTACAAACACTACACTTGAAAGATCGTGCCTTTAAATGAAAAAGTAAGTCTTCATTGCACGACTATGTGCAACAGGGACAGTTTTTTTCTTTACAAAGTCAACTAATAACACTTGGACCCTGTCTGTCTTTAACATACTTAATGGGATCTCAATGACGAATTGTCTGTAGCATGTTTGGAGGAGGTATTGTGGCCCCGGTATCAAGTTGGGTACCGGGGCCACCCCACTACGCAGTCCAGATACTTGTTTGGTGGAATTCTGACACGTGGAGGGTGTATTTATTTTATTGTGGCCCCGGTATCAAGTTGGGTACCGGGGCCACCCCACTACGCAGTCCAGATACTTGTTTGGTGGAATTCTGACACGTGGAGGGTTTTTTAATTATATTGTGGCCTCGGTACCAAATTGTGTACCGGGGCCACCACACTACGCAGTCAAGATAGATAGATGCGTATCATAGATAAAGTACATTCAGTGGTGTGGGGCAAATTGAAAAATATTCAAAATGCACTGACATTATCAAAAACAAGAGGTTGTCACACGCTAAAACTCCAACATGTATATGATGGAGAGGATGGAGGAGCAGCCGTATGTGTAGTGTAATGCAGACCTGTTGAAGGTTTTTTATATATTTTATTGTGGTGCCCAGTGCCCACTCCTCTACGCAGTCCAGGTACATTTATTGGTGCGATTCATAAAAGTTCAGGGTTTTTAATATATTGTGGTGACCCACTCCTCTACGCAGTCCAGGTACATTTATTGGTGCGATTCTTAAAAGTTCAGGGTTTTTAAGATATTGTGGTGACCCACTCCTCTACGCAGTCCAGGTACATTTATTGGTGCGATTCATAAAAGTTCAGGGTTTTTAATATATTGTGGTGACCCACTCCTCTACGCAGTCCAGGTACATTTATTGGTGCGATTCTTAAAAGTTCAGGGTTTTTAAGATATTGTGGTGACCCACTCCTCTACGCAGTCCAGGTACATTTATTGGTGCGATTCATAAAAGTTCAGGGTTTTTAATATATTGTGGTGACCCACTCCTCTACGCAGTCCAGGTACATTTATTGGTGCGAATCAAACAAGTTGATGGTTTTCTTATTATATATATTGTGGTGACCCACTCCTCTACGCAGTCCAGGTACATTTATTGGTGCGATTCATAAAAGTTCAGGGTTTTTAATATATTGTGGTGACCCACTCCTCTACGCAGTCCAGGTACATTTATTGGTGCGAATCAAACAAGTTGATGGTTTTCTTATTATATATATTGTGGTGACCCACTCCTCTACGCAGTCCAGGTACATTTATTGGTGCGATTCTTAAAAGTTCAGGGTTTTTAAGATATTGTGGTGACCCACTCCTCTACGCAGTCCAGGTACATTTATTGGTGCGATTCATAAAAGTTCAGGGTTTTTAATATATTGTGGTGACCCACTCCTCTACGCAGTCCAGGTACATTTATTGGTGCGATTCATAAAAGTTCAGGGTTTTTAATATATTGTGGTGACCCACTCCTCTACGCAGTCCAGGTACATTTATTGGTGCGAATCAAACAAGTTGATGGTTTTCTTATTATATATATTGTGGTGACCCACTCCTCTACGCAGTCCAGGTACATTTATTGGTGCGATTCATAAAAGTTCAGGGTTTTTAATATATTGTGGTGACCCACTCCTCTACGCAGTCCAGGTACAATTATTGGTGCGATTCATAAAAGTTCAGGGTTTTTAATATATTGTGGTGACCCACTCCTCTACGCAGTCCAGGTACAATTATTGGTGCGAATCATAAAAGTTCAGGGTTTTTAAGATATTGTGGTGACCCACTCCTCTACGCAGTCCAGGTACATTTATTGGTGCGAATCAAACAAGTTGATGGTTTTCTTATTATATATATTGTGGTGACCCACTCCTCTACGCAGTCCAGGTACATTTATTGGTGCGATTCATAAAAGTTCAGGGTTTTTAATATATTGTGGTGACCCACTCCTCTACGCAGTCCAGGTACATTTATTGGTGCGAATCAAACAAGTTGATGGTTTTCTTATTATATATATTGTGGTGACCCACTCCTCTACGCAGTCCAGGTACATTTATTGGTGCGATTCTTAAAAGTTCAGGGTTTTTAAGATATTGTGGTGACCCACTCCTCTACGCAGTCCAGGTACATTTATTGGTGCGATTCATAAAAGTTCAGGGTTTTTAATATATTGTGGTGACCCACTCCTCTACGCAGTCCAGGTACATTTATTGGTGCGATTCATAAAAGTTCAGGGTTTTTAATATATTGTGGTGACCCACTCCTCTACGCAGTCCAGGTACATTTATTGGTGCGAATCAAACAAGTTGATGGTTTTCTTATTATATATATTGTGGTGACCCACTCCTCTACGCAGTCCAGGTACATTTATTGGTGCGATTCATAAAAGTTCAGGGTTTTTAATATATTGTGGTGACCCACTCCTCTACGCAGTCCAGGTACAATTATTGGTGCGATTCATAAAAGTTCAGGGTTTTTAATATATTGTGGTGACCCACTCCTCTACGCAGTCCAGGTACAATTATTGGTGCGAATCATAAAAGTTCAGGGTTTTTAAGATATTGTGGTGACCCACTCCTCTACGCAGTCCAGAAAGATACCTTTTTGCAACGTTTTGGACTAATAACTATATTGTGAGGTGTTCAGAATACACTGTAAATTAGTGGAAATGCTTGTTATTGAATGTTATTGAGGTTAATAATAGCCTAGGAGTGAAAATAAGCCCAAAAACTTGATTTTTAAACTTTTTATGTTTTTTTCAAAAAAAATCCGAATCCAATACCTTAAATCCGAACCGAGACCTTTCGTCAAGTGTTTTGCGAGACAAATCCGAACCTCAAAAATAACGAAAATCCGGATCCAAAACACAAAACACGAGACCTCAAAAGTCGCCGGTGCACATCCCTACTATTAACAAGCATTTGTTTTTCCGATGCTGTTAGTTGCCCTGTTTGTGCAGCTGCGGTGCTAAGCTTAGTATGGTCTTGAGAGATAATCACATGACCACACTAGTCACTGAGCCCGCGCTGCACTCACAGGCAGGGCTGCCAAGAAGAATTCAGGGCCCGGGTACAACAAATTCATGGGGCCCCCCTCATAGTGAAGTAAGCCCCAAAATTTTTTTGCGCCGCCTTACGGCGGCGCAAAAAAATTTAGGTATATGGTCATATATTCAGGGGCGTGGCTAGCCAAACGGCAGTGCAAAAATTTTGGGAGGTGCGGTCATGCATTTGGGGGCGTGGCAAACGTGCCATTGGGGCGTGGCTAACATAAAAACCACTAGGCTCTCAATTCGCCGGAGCGTCACATATGTTTAAGCACTCCTGACTTTCAGGACATCTACCACCACAGGGTAGTATACAAACAATGCAGTGTGTACACAAACAGTTCAGTCTTGGCCTACACCTTACATTGGACACAACATTCACCAAAAATTGGTATTGTCCCTACTAGAATCACAACATTTCACACACTGTGCTGCTCTCTCCTACCTGTTCTTCTCACTTTCTCCACCTGTGGCTGCTGCTTTCTTTAGTTGTGGCTTGTCCGGATCCAGAAATGTTGAAGGACCTATTTTGAAAAAAAAATGGCTACATTTAGAAAATTACAGCCAGCCCCAGCGTTAAATCAATAGCACCCACGATTAATAATTAGGCCTTCCTCCAGCTCCAATATTACAATAATGTGCCCCTTCATCATCGCCATGCCTTATGATCACACTGTGCCCTCCATGCTGTTTTTGCCCCCTTCATCTGGCTCCCCTTCATCAGACTATACTATGCTGCTCCCCCCCTTTTTCAATCCCACTGTGCCATGCCTCCCCCCCCCCTTTGTAACCCCACTGTGTCATGCTGCCCACCATTTTTTAACCCCACTGTGCCATGCTGACCCCTGTTTATTAACCCCACTGTGCCATACTGCCCCGTTTTTTAACCCATCTGTGCCCCTCTCATTTTTTCACCCCCTCTGTCATGCTGCTTTCCCATTTTTTAACCCCTCTGTGCTCCCCCCTCAATTTTTAACCCCTCTGACATGCTGCTTTCCCATTTTTTAACCCATCTGTGCCCCTCTCATTTTTTAACCCCTCTGACATGCTGCTTTCCCGTTTTTTAACCCCTCTGTGCTCCCCCCTCAATTTTTAACCCCTCTGACATGCTGCTTTCCCATTTTTTAACCCCTCTGTGCCCCCACTCATTTTTTAACCCCTCTGACATGCTGCTTTCCCATTTTTTAACCCCTCTGTGCTCCCCCTCATTTTTTAACCCCTCTGACATGCTGCTTCCCCGTTTTTAACCCCTTTGACATGCTGCTTTCCCGTTTTTTAACCCCTCTGTGCTCCCCCTAATTTTTTAACCCCTCTGACATGCTGCTTCCCCGTTTTTAACTCCTCTGACATGCTGCTTCCCCGTTTTTTAACCCCTCTGTGCCCCCCCTTATTTTTTAACCCCTCTGTCATGCTGCCCCCCCGTTTTTTAACCCCTTTGTGCCCCCTCATTTTTTAACCCCTCTGTCATGCTGCCCCCCCGTTTTTTAACCCCTTTGTGCTCCCCCTCATTTTTTAACCCCTCTGTCATGCTGCCCCCCCCCCCGTTTTTTAACCCCTCTGTGCCCCCCTCGTTTTCCTCCCTTCACTTACCTTTTCTCCTCTCTTGGTCTTCTCTGCTGCTCTGTGCTCCAGACTGACTGAATGCTGGGCATGACATGATGACATCACACCCAGCATTCAGACAGTCTGAATAGAGCACAGAGCAGCAGAGAGGAGGGATGCCGGCTCCGCGATCAGGTGAGTATGTTTTTTTTTTTTTTTAAACTAGCCTGCTCCCCCCACCAACGACCGAGCCCCCCCCCCACCCCCCCCCCCCCCCCCGCCAAAAAAAAAAAAAAAAAGGAAAGGAAAAAAAACGTTTTAAAAAAAAAAATTAAAAAATTAAAAAAAATCAGCAGCGCAAGGGCCCGGGCCGGGCCCCCTGACATGCCGGGCCCGGGTAATTAGTACCCGCTCCCCCCCCCTCTCGGCGGCCCTGCTCACAGGGCAGCTAACAGCATGGAATGTGCTGTTAGCTGCCTGTCAAGAAGACAGAAGTGCCAGAGAGAAGAGGAGCAGAAGACTTAAAGGTAAGTTCTATTTGTTAAATATAAGGGGGGAGGAGGAGGTAGATGACTGGGGAGGGGGGGTGATTAACTGGAAACTGCTTGATGGTTGGGGAAGAGATGGGGTTAAAAAAGTGGCTAGGGGGGTTAATGAATTGACTGTGGGGGTTAATGAAGTGACTTGGAGGAGTTAATGTAGTGAATGGCAGTGGTTAATGAAGTGACTGGGGGGGTTAATGAATTGACTGAGGGGAGGGTTAATGAATTGACTTTGATGGGTTAATGAAGTGACTGAGGGGGGTTAATGAATTTACTGGGAGGTGGGGGGTTAATGAATTGACTATGGAGGAAGGGTTAATGAATTGACTGTGGTGTGTGCAAATGAGTGGTTGGGTGGGTGATGAATTGGATGGTGGGAGTCATAAACCTTCTGGTGGGGGTTGATAAAAATAACTGGCGCGCTGCCCTGTCAGTGGAGCGCGGGCTCAGTGACTCACAGACCGCCGTGTTCTGGTTTTGGTTTTGGTTTTAGATCTAGATTCACTTCGTGTTTTGGTTCTGGTTTTGGCAAAACCGCCCTTGTGTGTTTTGGTTTTGGACATGTATTTTTTTTAAAAATAGCTAAAATATGCTAAAATCACATAATTTTGCTAATTTTTTGTTCCTACATTATTATTAACCTCATTAACACTAATTTCAAGTCATTTGCAGTCAATTTTGAACACCTCAAAGGTCACAATATTATTTTCATACACTTTCAAACAAAGACATCAGCAGTTCTTGCCAGTGATAAGAAGGCCATTGTCATACCTAGGCATAAGACCAAAAAATCCACCTCTTATGTGTGGAATGATTTTTACCCAAATTCTGACAACAGTTGTCTAGCCATTTATAGCATTGTAAATGTCAGTCAGTAGAGATAGAGACCTTAACCATCTAGGATCCTCATTCATGTTACACCATTTGAAGCGAGTTCATGAAAAGCTCTTGGGAAAATCAGAAACTTATGCTAAAAAAAAAAACAACAAGCAGTCCAGCATCAGCTACCTCCCTTCTCTCATCTACATCCCAGCACCTGCAATCTGCACTCCCATCACCTTCATCATCAATATCCTTACAAGTGATCGGAGTTAGTCCTGCATCTAAGTTGCTAATGCGAGATGACTCCTCCACTATCCAGGACTCCTCAGAAGAATTCTTGAGCGTTAGACCCACTGCTGCTGCTCCTGCTGGTGGGGGTGGATCTTTAACCCAGAAGCAGACCAAGAAGAAGACTACTAGTAGTTTATAACAATTGACTGTTAAACAATCCTTTGCAAGAGGAAGCAAGTATGAAAGCTGTCACCCAGTCACAAAGCGGACATGGCGAATATACTAGTATTACATCTGCGTCCACTATTAATGCAGCTGGTTTTAGACAGTAAATTGAGGTCTTGTGTTCCTGTTACCAAATTTCATCACTGCACCACACCATTTTACTAGAAAAGCAATTCCTCCCCTGTACCAGGCGGTTACAAAAAAGAAAATAATTGTGATACAAAATACCATTCTACCCACTGTACACTTAACCACAAATATGGGAACAAGCGGAACTGAGAAAACTAAAGATAATATGACTGTGACAGCCCACTGGGTTGGTAAATCGCCTTCAGCAGCAGGATCAGCAGCAGTATTTAACAAACAATGCAAGATCTTTCAGAGGCAGGCTACTCTCTGTATCATCTGCTTCACTAAGAGGCATAACACTGACAGCCTGTTTGTGGGCAGCACGGTGGCTTAGTGGCAAGCACTTCTGCCTCACAGCACTGGAGTCATCAATTGGATTCCCAACCATGGTCTTATCTGTGTGGAGTTTGTGGGTTCTCCCTGTGTTTGCGTGAGTTTCCTCAGGGTGCTCTGGTTTCCTCCCACACTCCAAAAACATACTGGTAGGTTAATTAGCTGCTATTAAATTTCCCTTAGTCTCTCTCGATCTGTGTGTGTATGTGTGTGTGTATGTATGTTAGGGGATTTATATTGTAAGCTCCAATGGGGCAGAGACTGATGTGAATGAGTTCTCTGTACAGCGCTGTGGAATTAGTGGTGCAATATAAATAAATAGATGATGATGAAAGACTAAGGGATGTCATTGCAACATGGCTAGTCCTGCTTGGACTCTCCTGAGGATATGTGATTTCTGATAACGCCACCAATATATAGTTATAGCATTACAGCAGGGGGAATTGTATCACATTCCCTGTTTTGCTCACACAATCAACTTGGTGGTACAGAACTTTTTAAAAAATGACAGTGACATGCAGGAGATGCTGTCTGTGTCCCGAAATATTTCGGTTCATTTTCGTCATTCTGCAACAGCATGTAGGAGAATGCAGCAGCTGCAAGAAAAATAAAATTTTAGGGGGAATATACTTTAGTCCAGCGAAGTAGTCACCTGTGAGGAGAGTGCAGACACTGTTAGCTTGAGTCAAGTGATTCCCCTAATTAGACTTTTTGAGAAGCAGCTAGAGAAATTGAAGGAGGAATTCAAACAAAGCAAATCAGCTAATTATATTGGAATTGTAGATTAAGTACTTAATTCGCTTCGCCAGGATCCAGTTATCAACATCTTGAAATTGGAGCACTACATTTTGGCAACTGTGCTTGATCCTAGGTTTAAGAGCTATGTCTTCTCTTTCTTTCCAACTGACCCAGATATCAAGAGATGCAATGAGCTCCTGGTCAGCAGGCTGACAGCTCAAGTGGTACATGACACAACGATGTCTCCTCCTTCAGTTTCTTTGGCAACTGATTGTAGGAAAAAACTAAGTTTTCCCAAGACACCCAGTGGTGATGCAGATGAGTCAGCACAACATTTTGGCATTTGGTCTGGTCTAATAGAATAGCCAAAAAATCCTGACAGCTCTGCCATAAAATGAACCACAAATTCAATGAGGAAGGCCATTGTCGACAATTACATCAAAGTATACAGACGTCCGTGATGGTGGATTTCAGCGGGGGTAAATTAGTATTGTTTGAGGAAGATGTACATACTGATGAGGGTGAATATGATGACAGTGTAGATTGCATGTGCTGAAATCTAGGTGAGTGAAGGGAGCTACCTGATGCTGGTATGCTTGATAATATTTTGGATAGAATAGCATCTTGGCAATTTTATGTTTTTCTACAGTAAACTTTCACCTTTATTAGAGGTTTATTTTTCTTTAAAAAGGTACAAACTTTTTATTTACATTTTTATTTTACTGACGTAAAACCTCTATGCACTTGAACATAGGCTTTAGCACATGAGGTAGAGGGATTAGTATCATCATGACTGAGACTGGAGAGTGTCAAGAACAATGCCACCCCTCCTGTTTCTGTATGAGCTCTGGCACTGTAGAATGCCACTGGAGACTTTAAGAACACTGACAGCTCTATTATTACAATTTCTGTTTCAGCACTGAACCCTGCCACCTCTCCTGTTTATGAGTGAGCTATGGTACAGTAAAATGTAACTGCAGATTTAGAACAAGCCTGCCAGCCCTATTATTTCTATTTCAGCAATGACAATTAGCAATGGAGCAATGGAGCTCTCCTCTTTGTGTGTAACCTATATAACACTGTACAATCTGACTGCAGATTTACACCAAGACTGCAAGTCCTATTATTTGTATTTCTGCAATGACAATTAGCAATGGAGCTATCCTTTTGTGTGTAACCTATATAACACCGTAGAAATTGACTGCAAATTCAGAAGACCAAGCCTGCCAGGCCTAGTATTTCTATTTCAGCAATGACAATTAGCAATGGAGCAATGGACCTCTACTCTTTGTGTGTTACCTATATAACACAGTAGAATGTGACTGCAGATTTACACCAAGCCTGCCAGCCCTATTATTTGTATTTCAGTAATGACAATTTCCCATGGAGCAATGGAGCTCTCCTCTTTGTGTGTTACATATATAACACAGTATAATGTAACTGCAGATTTACACCAAGCCTGTCAGCCCTAGTATTTGTATTTCAGCAATGACAATTAGCAATGGAGCAATGGAGCTCTCCTCTCTGTGTGTTACCTATATAACACTGTACTTTATGTGACTGCAGATTTAGAAGACCAAGCCTGCCAGACCTATTAATTCTATTTCAGCAATGACAAGTACCAATGGAGCAATGGAGCTCTCCTCTTTGTGTGTAATCTATATAACACAGTAGAATGTGACTGCAGATTTACACCACGCCTGCCAGCCCTAGCATTTGTATTTCAGCAATGACAATTAGCAATGGAGCAATGGAGCTCTCCTCTTTGTGTGTTACCTATATAACACTGTACTTTATGTGACTGCAGATTTAGAAGACCAAGCCTGCCAGACCTATTAATTTTATTTCAGCAATGACAATTAGCAATGGAGCAATAGAGCTCTCCTGAATGTCACTGGAGACTTTGAAGAACTCTGCTACACCTCCTCTTTCTATTCTACCTATGACGCTGCCCAACTGCTCTACAGACTGCCAAGAACTGTGCTACCCCTTCTGTGTTCCTCTGTGAAGTGGCGCTGGATTGCCGTGGAGGGCGGTATTTATAGAATCCAAAACTCGCAAGATCCGACGACGTAACAATGACTTTTTGCCTCGTTTTCAATTCCGAGGGCGCGCAAAAGTACCAAGCCAGCTCAGCTCGGTACTCAGATCTGCTAAGTTCGGGTGTGTTCGGTCCTCGGGGAACTGAGACTGAGCATCTCTAATATATATATATCATACTTGCCAACTCTTACTGAATGTCAGGGAGACTCCCTGAAATAGGGGTGATCTCCCTCACTCCCTGAAGAGTCTGGCATTCTGATGCTGAGCCAGTACATGACGTGGTTGGCTTCACCATCTGTGGCCTGATGACACAGTTCAGAAATTGTGTCCTATGTCCATGTATTGATGCCTATGCAGGTGGCCATTTTCATGGAGACCAAGATTTAATTAAAGACTGACAGGTAAGACAAAATGACTTCAGTAATGGAGACAGAAATGTAAAAGACACTTCAGTCTCTAGAGATTCTAGAGATTGGCCTGATGACACAGTTCAGAAATTGTGTCCTATGTCCATGTATTGATGCCTATGCAGGTGGCCATTTTCATGGAGACCAAGATTTAATTAAAGACTGACAGGTAAGACAAAATGACTTCAGTAATGGAGACAGAAATGTAAAAGACACTTCAGTCTCTAAAGATTCTAGAGATTAGCTGCTTTTCTTTAACGCATAGTTGCCTACTCTACCGGAATGTCCGGGAGACTCTCACATTTCTGGGAGACCTCCCGGGCTCCCGAGAGAGCAGGGCAACCTCACAGTTCTTGCCCCCCACAATAGATAAGTGCAGTGGCAGGGCTTAATGACACAAATATCGTGTCATCTTAGCGCCTGCTGTAATTGGACAAAATTGTGACAATCTTTAGAGTGAGGGGCCAAAATAATGCAAACTGTCAAGCCCCGCCCCCGCATGGCCACTTCCTCCTGGATCTCCCTGAAGCCAATGAGGAAAAGTTGGCAAATATGATATAAAATATATATATATATATATATATATATATATATATATGTATAATTAAACACACATTGGTGGTGGGAAGTGGGGTGGGGAGCAGCAAGGTGGGGAGGGGGGATGGCGCTAACTGGTGTTTTAACCTAGGGCGTCTGTGGTGCCTATCAAGGCCATGCTTCTGATGGTGGTTGTAGTGCTAAAAACAGATTCCCTCAGAAGATTATGTTACACACATACACACACACACACACACACACAAAAAGAAGATTCCACCAATGATGCATGTTATTGGGAGATTACATTAACACTATCACTACAAGTACTATTATTAAACCAGTAACACTTTAATTGCCTTCTCACATTTTATAACGAAATGTGACTTTCATATTATTGCTAACCCTGTTGGGAAATAATCTTTCTTGTATATATAACACCACATTTCATTATATTGGGCCTGAGTCATTAAGGAAAGTAAGGCAAAAAAAGGAGAAAATGTTCTCCGGGACAAACCATGTTACAATGCAAGGGGTGCAAGTTAGTTTATCATTTTGCACATAAATTAAATACTGTCTGTTTTTTAATCTAGCACACAAATACTTGATAGCTTTATTTTTCCACTAAAATGTAAAGTTGATCTAGGACATGCCCTACCCCAACTATAAATCCGTCCCCACATTTTAAATTTACCTCCCCCCTCCAATGCAACATGGTTTTGCCCAGGTGCAAAGTTACTCCTTTCTTATACTTTGCTCTCCTTAATAACTCAGACCCATTATGTATATATAGCATAATGTTACTTTTACATTTACTACTAATAGTGTAAAAGTCGTGTCTCTACACTATCATGGGGAATATTTGTAACTATTTGTACACGTGATGTATGCCTAAAGCAGACTTTCTGCTGTATTTTGAGCAGGACATAACTTGAGATGTGTGTGACTCAACATACACACATAAGTGCACATTTTTTGTCACTGCATTTTTACACATTATTACGGGATAATCATGAAGTCATCAGATCTACTTGCCTTATAAAGCTAGTGGACTCCTTATCGTTAAATTATTTATGAACTATGCCTAGTAGATACAAGTTGTCTGCAGTATTAAGCTGTGTGAAAATTGTTTAAATATAAATATCAGGAATTATAGATGCCGACTGTAATAAATATAACAAGCCTGTTGAATTTGCTTTCAATCCCATAGAAGGCAATGTTTCTGGCTAAGCGCAAAGGATTAAAACATACAAACAAACAACACCATTACCAAATAAATCATTTGCAAGAAGCATTTTACAAACAAGCTGCGGGTCAAGAAAGCTCATTAAAATCGTACTGTATAAGACATCTTCTGCATACGATAATGTTTTATAAAGCAAACAATATCCTGTGCTGAAAGAAAAGACAAACAACATTTTCAAACTGTTGTTTCCTATTCTGTTTTTGGACATGAAGTTTGCCACATTTGACATTTGGACATAAATATTCCCAATCCTATCACATGACACTGAATAAGTCGAATGTTATTTTCCAACCTCTATTCATAGACTATAAATCCCTCGAAATGAGAGTACAGCGCATTGTATCAATGGAGCTTCACACTTATGTGGAATTACCTGTTGCTCTACATAACTTGATTGAAAAGAAACTTCTCTAAAGCTTTGCTCATGTCCAGCTGGACAGAAATTCTAAAAGAACCGGATAAACATTTTACAGATTATTTTATAAATTGGTAGCATAGTAGCAGTTATTTATCATGTTAGATACATTTATAGATTTTAAAGACTCCTATACTTAATAGCTGTAATGTTTCCAGTTTGCAAAAATATCATTATCAAGATCTTTGATAATTTTGTTCTTTCTTATAGATCATATATTAGTAGAAGACAACTCGTACGGTATGGAAATGATACCGTTAATGGCTATACATTGCAAAGGTTTTGAAAAGAGTCCTTCTGCAGGCAATATGTACAAATGTGAACAGAATTAGTGTGTTACATATTTAAAGAACAATACAAAGCAAAAGAAAATTATTTATTAATATGCTTTTATAAACATACTGGATTGTAAGGTGTGTATGTCCTTTGGAAAGTAGGTTATGTTTATCTTTGGATGATAATCGAAAACACTGAGGATTATTGTAATCAATAAAAAAAAAATCATTAAGAAAACTATGGGAGCATAAACAAAAAGACACATAAACAAGTTTAATCTATAAGTTTCATAAAATCTATGAATCATACCAGTGTATTCCCATTATAATGACACATTTTTTTAACCAGATTTCATATCTCATTTTTCTTAGCCCAAATGTATTGCCCATTTGTTTTATACACTAATATCATCAAACATGGTCCTTCTGTCCCCCACCTAACAAATTGATTCAATTAATACATAATTAGAAAAATACAGCATATTTTGCAGCATATCATTTAGACCAGCATTTCACAAAGTCAGTCCTTATGCCCCCCTAACAGTGCAGGTTTTCCAGGTCACATGTAGAATTATTAGTACCACCTGTGTATCTGTTATAATGTGTCAATCAGTAAATGAATACACCTGTGCTCCAGCAAGGAGAATGGAAAACCTGTGCTTTTAGGGGGGGCGTGAGGACTGAGTTTGGGAAACATTAATTTTGTCCAATGCTACATATCAGTATATATATTCAGACATGAGTTCTACTAATGTACTAACAGCATTATACAATATATATGTGACACATAAAATAAAGACAGCCCTGATGACCGTTTAATGTTGTGATTTATCTTAACATGAATGATGCTGGAGTGAGTAGTATTTTAGGAGACTGATATTAAAGATATAATTAAAGGGGTTGTATTAAAGTTGTAGTAGGCAAGACATTAATGTGATATGCTTACTTTTTGCACCATGTGAATGTATATCTGGAGTTACAGTCCTGCAAATGGCTGGGCAAAGTGTTTGCATGGAGAGACTTCCCAAAAAGTGGCCATGGATCTATATATGTGCAGCAATGGCAGGTAGACATATTTGGATAAAACTAAATGAGTTATGCATCTGCATATTTCATTAAATGACCTTTCATGGAGGGAGGCTTTAAAATAATAGAGGTCACGTTAACCCCTTTTGCATAAAATAAAGGGAATAAAGGGAATTTTTTGTTACTGGTTTATAAAATATATACTTACCCAGTTATGCCTACAAAATACCCAGATCTGCCGATTGTCCAGACAGGTATTCAGCACATTCTCATGACATCCTCAAACATGTATACGGTCATCTATGAAATCGCAGTGCAAATATGAGACAGGTTTATTTAAATGAGTTGGTGGGAACGAGAAGCGCTCCTTGTCTTATAGGTAGACACACATTCTTTTTCTCCCAGCAAAAGCATTTTATTTCTCCAATTAGTCAGGTGTACCGGAAAGCAAACTTCATCCTATATTTTAATAGGATGCATTTTGCAACTTCCAGAACCACTTTTGCAGAAATCCCATATATATTTTGTTCTAGGAAGTGACTGTGCACTTTGAAATGTGCTAGACAGACAGCAGGGGCAACTGCACAAACAAGGAATAAGTGTGGGTCTGCATTTTTGTACAGATTATAAATGAGCATTATAGAAACTTAGGTGCTTTGTGAGAAGCAAAAAAACTGTTATGTCCCAAATACACAATTATTTTTATATTCTATATATTTTATTATTATAAAAATATGTTTTGTGGTGTGTTGTGTCTGACTGTTGTAATTTCATAACGTATTGTACAAGGAAACAAGGAATTAACATTTCTTCATGCTGAGACAGTTACAGAATAAGATGTGCTCTGTTCAAAAAGTACTACACAATAAAGCACCAGAGAATATTACAATGCTTTTCATTGTATTTTGACTTTTAATGATATGATTCCTTTCACCTTGGTGGATCAAAAAATAACTCATTAATATTGATATATTGAAATGTATAAATGCATAGAAATAATATTTATCTGTGAAGATTGTTATGTACCCAAATATTATATTTGCTGAATTTTTATAGGTAAATTCACTGAAAATAAACCATGCTTAATCAGATTGTAATTTAACTATATTTTAATCTGTTGTATCCGTTCTCCTTATGTCAAAGAACCCATTAAAAAAGTAAATAAGCAATAAGAAAAAAAACAGATTTATTTTCCTGTTGCAGTGGCGCACGCAGGGGGGGTTTCTGAGTCTCCAGAAACCCCCCCACTGCGCTAACTTAGTGCCCATCATAGCGGCACTGTCCTATACAGCAGATGCGGCGCTGTAAAAGAAGCGTCCGCGGCGGTGCTGTATTGTATACAGCACCAGTATTGTATACAGCACCGCCGAGGACGCTTCATTGACAGCGCCGCGGCTGCTGTATAGGACAGCGCTGCCGAAACGGAGCTGATGCGCATGCGGGCGCATGTGCAGCGGCTCTCTCTTGTGTTTTTTTTTTTGGGTCCCCCCCCCCTGACAATCCTGCGTGCGCCCCTGTGTTGATAAATTTAAACCTCAGTTCATGTTTTTTATAGTCTATTGTAATAAATGGGTAACTTTTACTTTTAATTATGTTTTATACTTGAGCTATAGTTCTGTGCAATAACATATTTATTGTATGGTACAATGTGACTCGCATCCTTTGAAGCAGCTCTACTATGTTCTGCAAGGCAAATGTTTGAGAAATCATTCTAAACATATACGATGAATATATGTGTGTGCAAATTGAATGTCGCAGAATTGTGCACACATTTTGCATGAACACATATTAAATATGAGGGACAATTACTTTAAAGTACAGTGTATTGTTTAAATTTTTCATCACCATTCAAAGACTGCTGGAGGATGTTAAATAATTGGAAAGATGAATCAACTCTTGGAATCCATAAATCATTAGTAGAAAAAGATCTTAAAGAGACTAGAAGAGACCCAAACAGACCCATATTTAAACACACAACTACTTAAATAAAGTGACAGTAGCAGATTTCTGTTTTCATTTATTTAAAATGTGGGATATTTTTGTTTACAGAACACAGACCTTGTTTCTGATTTGAAGCAGGTAATGAGAGTATCTTAAAAGTAAAAAGTTCAGACTGAGATGATTAATTTGAAGACAGGGGAATATTTATTGTAAAATTACTTTGTAACATTTAGAGAATGCTATATTTTATTGTAACAAATATGTACAAACTTCTTAAACTATTTTATTATATCTAAAGCAAGATACACACTACAGGTTTTTCACCTGATTATTGTGCCAATCACACTATAAATGACCATTTGATCCAATATCACATTAGTGTGTACGCTCCCACGATCATCTTTTATTGTACATAAGCACATTGTATTGTTTGATTTGATTTTAGAAACTAAAAATCACTATGAATGATGTAATGATGTTGGGCAAGTTCTGAGTGTGTACGTTCTCTCGACTAGCCGATGCAGCAAATCTCCATAGAGTTTACAGAGTCACAATCTTTTCAGCAGATGGTTATGACAGATGAAGAGCACAGATCTGAAGGTAAACCATGTACAATTGTGTAAGTGTGAATCAGCATGCTGATCCGGACTTTCAGTCATTGGTAAAATCTTTAACGATATCGCATCGGGAGAAATTTTCTGTAGTGTGCACCCAGCATAATACATCTTATATGTACCACAAGATGATCAAGAGCAGAAGTAATTCATAGTAGAGATATCTAAAAATGAATTACTATTAAAAGAATGTTATTCAGTAGTAACTAGTAAATGTTTTTCTTAAAGCTATTATTATTAATCTCGTGGCTGCAGAGGATGAGTGAGACCCTTAACATGCAACTCAAAACTGTGAAGGGCAAGTCCTACTCGCCCTGCAGTTAAAACCCATCAGTCATTGCATCTGTGATCAGTGGCTTTTCTTGTAGTGCTGCAGCTGGAGAACCATGAAAAAATGACTTAGCAGTGAAGGAGTTAATTACAACAACAACAACAATAATAATAATAATAATAATAATAATATGTCCACCACATACTGTATATCACTTTTTTTTATGTACCAGTAAATTTAAACTCATCAGAATTATTTACATGGTCTATGCACAACTGAAATGGCAAGTACCTACTCTGTATTATTTTTTAAACAAATCTGTGTATGGTTCATACACCGACACTAAACCCCCATAGAGAAACTCTATATTTTAATTTTTGAGTACCCTCCTTAGCTTTCAGTTGTTGTATTGTCCTGCCTGCTGCGCCAACGGGATTTGTAGATAGCTGACAGGAAGTGGATAGAGTGAATTACAGCTGGGAAACTGTGAATTGGAGAGAATCAAAATGAATTTCACTGTAAATTATGAATTGTGATATTAAATCTGTAGATTGTAAGCTTGTGAGCAGGGTTCTCTTACCAATCTGTCTGTATGTATTACCCAGTAATTTTCTTCTTAATGTTTGTTCATAATTATAAAGCGCTACAGAATTTGCTGGTGCTATTTAAATAAATGTTGATGATGTCGATGATGATAAATTTGTTTGAATTGCAGCAAACAGGATCTTGGAGGCTTTATACAATCCTGTAGATAAGGGCTGGCTGAGACATGTACACCTTAGTCTGTTGAACTGATTTTGATATGTGAGACTGGTGACTTAGCAGTTGTACTCTTTGTATAATTTGAAAGACAAATACAAATGCTATCTTTCCCCTTCTGTTTGGTAAAAGCACTTCCCTGTAGAAAGGCACTGTTTACCAGCTGCTAACTTCAAGACATGGAGTCAGTCATCCTATTCTTTGAAAATGGTCTTACACCTTGTTAGACAATAAAGAGTCTCTCAAGATCAATAATTTTCAATGCTGCTTGCCAACTTAGTTTTGTTACTGCAGCTGGATATTTATGAATTTCCTGTCTGACATATGGCATTACAGATAAAACAGGTGGTAGCGGTTCAAAAGATGGCAATAATTATGTCAATCCTTACAAATTAATTAAGTTAATGGCACTCTGGATTGTTGTTCAGTTACCTTGTATGCGAATGTATGAATGTGTGCCTTTCATCTCCGGTGAAAGGCGACATGGTACCTCATCCCCTGCCAGTTAATTATGACTGCACTGAATCAGGCTACTTATACCAACTTAATATATTTACTGCGCTTGACTAGGACCAGAGCACCTTTTTGCTATCATTTTTCATTTCTACTCTTCACTAGTTTTGAATTGGGTAGGGATAATATAACCTGCAGTGAAACAGAACATTGGAAAGTACAAAGGAGTGGAGAGTATGAAGGGGAAGAGTTTGCTGATTTTGTGGTAGACATTAGCATATCCATGAGTGTGATTGTGTAACTGGATGGACTGGCAGAATCCCCGATTACCTAATCTCTATTGCTGTAAAAATCATATCCCAGACCCACAGGGGGATCTACTTAAACTTCTGGAAACTCCAGTCATTTACCAGAGTATGGAGACCTCCCTAATAGTCTCTAATCTCCAATCAAAATAGTGAGATGTCATCACACATTGTTTGGAAAATGGCTGGAGCTATCCACCAATCTGAGTACAGAATGCTGTCACATAGCCTGTACAGCAACTGGAGAGACAGTAAGGAACTACAGAAGGGGTATGTAATTTAATTGGGTTGCTCCAACAGATCTGGTGAATGATATTTACACCACTCTATTAAAATATAGATTAGGGAGGTACTCTGCTATACTGTCCCCCCCTTTAAAAAAAAGTTTATATCTGCCCCTGGCTGTGTGCTGGTACCACTAATATGCAGCTACTTGCTATGATGTGCTCACACATCTTAGTGAGATATAGCTATGGCTGTACTTCATATATGACCTGAATGTTTTACAGATAGCAGTACTCAAATTGTTAATGTTTCACCTGTAGAAAATGGAATGAAAACAAATGTATAACAGCTATCCAGGCTACTTTAAAATGTATAATTCGAAGAAAAACACCAGTTTTCCTCTCCTTTTTTCTTTTCAAGTATAATAACATAGTTTATGAATATGAATGCTTTTCTCCAATGGAATCCCCTGGCTCCTCTCTGAACATTTCATCTTGTCCTACAACACATGATAAAGCATTTTGCTTGGCATAATGTCACAATGGCACTACTGAGCACAACAATTTGAGTCTGAATACACTGCAAATGAGGAATTCTTAAAAGCCAATTCCACCTAGATATAAAGAGCTAATGCAGAACATGGGAAAGCAAGATCAAGGAAGATGTATTATTAACATAGCTACAAAACAATACTCTTCAGATGTCAATATGAAATAAAACTGAGTAGTTGATATTTAAATGTCACAGAACTGTTTAAGGATTATTTTGGCAAAAAAAAGGATATTTCAAATAAATCAAATGCGTTTCCTTTGGTAAAATATGATTTCTTCTTATGTTTTATTGCAGTGTGTCTATGCTGTAGATAGTAGGTAGCGGAATTGTACATAAAGCCTAGTATATCATATCTTCAGGGGCTATGCTGTATTTACTAAACCCTTTAGCTGTAAAAATGTAAAAATATCATATCAAGTAGGCATCCCTTTCATATCAGTGGGATTATTTTTCTTTGTCCTACATAGCTGAAAATTTTACAAAGCAAATCTTGAATAATTTGCAAATCAAAATAATTGTACTAAACAGCAGGCATTCATGCATTCCAAGCTTGCATATACATGAAACAGTCTTTATTGAAATATTTCACTCACCTGGCTGATTAATTAGTACCAATTATCATTATCACATATTTTTTGTTAACATTAATAGGTTGTAACTGTCACTGTAGGAATGAAAAACTACTCTATCCAGGGGAAAAAAGGATTTAATCTTATTGATAGGTTAGCAGCAGAAATTATGAGGTGTATGACTTAAAATAACAGTCTTTATTTTATTGATCAGCAACAAACAGTATATGCAGAATATCATATGCAGGATTTCAGATGCAGACTTTAAAGCTCAGAATGATATGCAGATTGCTCTGGTATCAACAGGAAGAAGTGCAGGATACAGAAAGTTCCAATATCAGAACAGGAGATTAGTCCAAATCAGCAGATGTGGTACAGTGGAATGTCACAGTGTACTTATCAGCCGTGTGTGACAAAGTTCAGAGAATCCAAAGTATTCTGAGACAGACCCAGAATCCATTATAATAGCTGACCACAAGAGAACTTGAAATAGTACAAAAGTCAATGCAAATTCTTACAACTCCAGTTGGATTGAGTCTAGCTGCCCAACTGATGGTCAAGCTCAGAGGCAGGCTGGGCTGGACCCCTGGGCCGGTACCATAGTGGGCTACCTTGGGCTGGGTCACTGGGCTATTATTTATTTTCCTTTAAAATGTTCCCAATAGGCTGCTGAGCCGAGTTTAACCCCGGACTAAAGTTTGCCAACATTCCCCTGGTCAGGATACAGGCCCGTATAGATGTGGAGTAGTTTAACACTAGAGAGATTTACCACCAGATGTCAGCAAACAGAATGGGTTGTATAAATGGCAATGGAAGCGCCATCTTGGTTACTTTTGACACCACCTCCACAGTCAGGAATGGAGCACTGAGTGTATGGCAGCTAGATAGGTAACAGGAACACGAACAGTCAGATAGAGCCAGGAATCAGAGCCAGAATCATAGACAGATGTAGCCTGGGATCAGAACCAGAATGCAGATACAGGATAATACAGCACACGAACCAGGACACTACTGCTAGAATTAAAACATTATCACTGGCAAAGATGGACTGTCAGAACAGGCCTTAAATAGTGCAGGCAATCAATCAGAATAATGCAGGTAACACATCTGAAATGTAGCTCAGTCTAATTGAATGCATATAGCTCTCAAAAACAGGGAAATACAGCAGAACTTGACATCTAACAAGAGAACCTAACACTTATGCCGCAAAAGGAAAATATTCATCTTCTCTGGCAGCACCCAATCGGTTTCTGTCCTCCTCAAATCCATCTGACTGCTACTAGTGCGACACCAATCACCTGTGCGTCCTCCTGCAGAAATTGTATTGGCATCATGGTAACTGGCAGCATGAATTAAGGATATTCCTCTACTCACACTATCAGCTCAGCTCTGTTAGTACTTTGACTATAGTAGGATGTGCAGGTGATTGGTGTAACACTGCACTCACTTCTGCAATCCTTAAGAGCAGTTTGCAAGCAGAAGTAAGGATTAGTGAGGGTAGGGTGTAAATGGCAATGCAACTGTCACTTCAGCAAAAGGGAAAGAACTCCTTTGACTTCACCTGTGCTGTGCCTCAGACCCGGGCAGAAAGAGTAAAACCCTCCCAGCAGTCATCCTCACCTAGGTACACTAATCAATTACATTTCATTTAAATGGGTTAATAACAACATTCTCTGTTCATTTGTGCAGCTTTGCAAATTACATTTTATTTTCAACCTGGAAGCCATATTACAAAGTAAACCGCTTCTACAAGCTTTCTCTATTGAATGTGTTTCCAACTGGATTTTGTAAACTTGGGTGTTAATGGAGTTGATATAGATTGATGAACATGAATTGACTTCTAGCACCTTGTTGCATTTCTATTTTTATGTTTATATTGTAATTATTGTTTTCTACTTAAATATAGCATCTATTCATTTGTTAATGTTTACAAGACTGGTCGCGCGGTGGGGCGAAAATAGTCACTGCAGGCTCTGGTGAAGTAGAGCTGTGAAGACGTCGCGACTTCATATAGACTCATACCTCACTGAGGACAATTTTCTCTACATCATTTATATGTCTGCTACCAATTTGGAACTTGGTATAGCAAAACATCATTGACTGTTTGGCTGGAGGCTAATATCATTTGTGTTATATTTCTTATGTTGGTTTTTATTGTATAGTATGCCTATGTTTTTTTTGTGTTTTTTTAACTCACTGGCATATAGTATGCTGATTCATTTATGTTGTTTATAATCATTTTTAACATCATTAATGTGCAGGTAGTTTTTTAACTTGTGATTGTACTTTCTGTATTGGATTAAATTGTTATATATGCCTTTTTATACATAGGACTTCACCATTATTTATTTATTTAATTATTTATTTATATTTTATTAAACAGGGACTTATAGTCAATGAGCGCTCAGTTAATTCTGTTTTAGAAAACTAAATGACTCAATATATTTAATATATATTGCCAAACACTATTTGGACGATTGAAAATGTAAAAGTAATACTCATTTCTACTGGAAATGCCACTGGCTTTAAAAAAGCCTGGCCAAAAATGATTGATGTATTGAACTAAACCCACAAGTAACCCACGAAATCTGCTTTGAATAGCAACAAATTCCTAACAATAACTTGCTGGCTTTAGGCAAAGTAATATAATCTCCGAACTTCTAAAGGTCAAGATTTGCTCTCTGTCTGTACAGCTCAAGTGTAAATGCTCTGTAATACTACACTGGGTGATTGCTTTGCTCTCTAGACTATGTCAATTTTGTCAAAGTAGCTGCAGATGCATCTCGTATTAAGGCAGAATGGTGTCAAGGGCCTCTCTTGAGCACTGACAGATTCACAGAGAAACTGATCCAAAACCCCTGGTCTATTACAGACTCAGACCCAAGGAGGCAAATTTAAGGATTATGGTTGATTGCAGAATAATGCTACGTTATATATGTAATATTTCCTAAGACTTGAGACTTTGAAATTAATCCTCTTGTGTTCAATATGTCCTTTTTGTCTTGGTCTCCTTAATTAAGGTGGTGCCACCTCAGCGACAGAATCTTTCCCTAAAGCTACTTTCAAGCTAAACCATTCATCAAATCTTTGACCCATTCAAACTTGGAACGAGGTACATCTGTCTAATGAACTCATTAAATCGTAATCTAAATATGATAAAGAAAAAGTACCAAGGGATATAAGAGGGTGCATGGCAGAATAGCATTTCTCTTACATGATAAATGTATTTGTCATATATGTTTATTCTACATTCTTTATATAAGTCTACAATCGGTATACATATGCTAAAAAAAATAATAATACAGGAACAAAGGGAATTTAAAGGTTAATATAACAGTACATTTAATTTATTTTTAGCTGACTCATATTACAATTAACCCAATACATTCAATATTAGTTTCTTGACTTGTCAATGCAGTTTGGGTACCTGGGCAACTTAAATATCCATAGGACAGATATTATTTGTGTTGGATTCAAATCATGTGAATTTCTAGGCATCAAGACTTACTTCGGTCTCCTCATCTTCTTGGCTGAATTACTGCAAAAATCCATTTCTGACACACGTTCCTTGATGAATCAGGCCCTGTATGTTCAATTGTTTCATAACTTGATGTCTTTTATTTTTTTTACAAACTGTTTATTATGGCACATAGTGAAAACAATTAAGACACAAGAAAACATACTATGCAGAGAATTAACATATTTAAGAGAAGATTAAAGACCATGAACAGATTCTAGCTCAGATTGATGATTGGGAATCTGAAAAAAGGCTAAAAGAGTGCAGATGGAAGATTACTGAATAGAGTCCAGACTGCCCAAATTTTCTGGAACAATGGAAAGGAATTCCTCATTAAACTGGTCATAATCTCCATCTCATAATGTTCCATATTTCTATTCTAATGGCTGCAGTTACTGGTCAGTTCTGGATTTTCTAACTTGCAGTTGTCAGGTAGATATATGTACTATGTACATGTCTAATAAATTTTAATATGGAGCACTATGCTCTGTTTCCCATCTTGGTAGTGGTGTCCCCAGTGATCTAATGAAGACAGGAAGTGGGGCTGCCTCCAGCTATCTGCATCTCTCTACTGAGTATACACAGAAGGGAAGTTAGGCTCTCAGCAGGTTCTTCCAAGTGACAGTTAAACTGTAAAGACGTCATAAATGGAACTGCATCATTTTTATATCTTATATATAGTTATTTAAAGTGACCAGAAGCACAAAAATATACATGAGCAACCTGTTCTCTAACATTGCCCACAATATAAAATTACTACCATCTGCATATATGAATGTACTATAATAGAGCTAAGTACATTAACTGCATAAGCTTTTCATACTGCCTGCCTGTTACAGTCAGTATCAATTGTGAGCAACTGTATATATGTATATATCATCTATTACAACAAGTTCTGAAATAAAACCAACAAATTGATAAAAGCTTCTTGTGGTTTAACATCTACCACAAATGCCGTAGACACCTATTACATATATCAGCACAAGTGCCCTGATAATAGGTTTCTGCCAATAATAAATGTATATAAGTGTATTGCAAGGCCATGGATTGGCAGTGGAAGTAAATACACTTTGGATGAGGTGAAGCATCTATAACTGTGATATTTACAATGAGATTAGGAACTTCTAACCAAAATTTCGGTGTATTTAGACATGAACACCAAGGGCCTGATTCATTAGGGAAATTAGAGCAAAAAAATAGGTAACTTTGAATGCAAGGGGTGCAAATGAATTTATTATTTTCCACATAAGGAAAATACTGGCTGTTTTTTCCTGTAGGGCGCAAATACTTGATAACTTTATTTTTACAATGACATTAAAAGTTGATCTAGGACATGCTCTACCCCAATTATAAATCTGTCCTCACATTTTAAATCCCCCCCTGCAAGACAACATGGTTTTGCCAAGATTCAAAGTTACTCATTTTTTTGCTTTACTTTCCTTAATGAATCAGGCCCCATATGTTCAGAAACATGTGGTGTTAACTAAATTGTGTTTATATTGCTCAAAAGTTATATATAAATGTAATTGACCATAAAGGTAATAACAAAAATATATAACTTCAATTTTTAATCAGTAATAAGACATAAAGCATATATAGATCAATGCACTGATGCATTCAAATTGCCTTTACATTCCATTGGTCAATATTATATGCAGACATAATGAACATCTAAATGGTACCATACAATAATAGGATTGTACAGGCCTAAACATATATCTCTTGTGCATCTGTATCATACCAAAATGTTCTTGCCTAATGTCCACAAAAACCATAATAACCCATTGACCTAAATGAGCTCTAGATAACTCCAAAGCTGGTCAAACTATGAGGCAGATATAGTTCTAAAAAAACATCGACGCCTAGTGTCCTGAAACCGGCGCGGCAATATTTTTTAGTGAAAGTACCACTCACTTTTGTTTGCGCCCCATAGAGGTGCAAGCAAAAGTAAGTGTTACTTATGTATAAACGGTGATAAAGCACGACCAATTGAATCTGCCCTTCTAAATCCAAGCAAAGCGATAAAATCCACAATCTTTTAAATATTCAGAATATTGCCAAAGTAGTCTTTGAATAAGCAGAGGATTACTGGGGTGCAGGAATACACACTTCCTACACTTGATGTATGCCTGGCACAAATGCTATTGATTTGAGCTGGACATATCTTAAGAGTTTGGGAATTTGTTTGCTCTGAAATCTTTTGAAAGTGGGCATTATTTTGATGCATCTTCTGACTTTTTTTGCCGTGCACAAAGTCCCTTTAAATGCGTCTAAAATCATCCACAGCAGTATAGCGGTAACAGAGTTATGTGGTCGGGAGTGTCTTCATCCTGAGCTTGCTTAATTGTCTCACTTTCAGCAGGATCAGGTGGTGTAGGGTAATGATGATGTCCACATTTCCCTTTGTCTGTGTGGCGATGGATTCTTCCAAATTTGTATGTTACTAAATGTGTAAATGTGTAAGTAAGTGCTTAACCATAGTAGGTGCAGCGTGTGCAGCTACTATGGGGCCCACAGCTGAAGGATGCCCACTTTCCTGTCAAAAACCTTATGTGACTATGTGGTTGTACATTGGGCCCTTACAAAATGTTGCTATGTGGTTCTCAAATGTCTAGTGATGCCCCTGTGTACAAGAATTTCTTTTTTGGTCACATCTTGATGTCATCTCCATTATTTTATAGGTGGACTCAGCAGCTGCCTCCTTACCTGTTTTTGGATCTGTTGCAGTTGCCAGGGGTTGTTTGCTTGAGGAACCTGTTGATTTAACCATTAGATAATAACAATATTAATTTATGAAGATTGTTATCAATGTGTTAGGACTAACGACCACTAAGTTGAGCTATTAGAACGGGTAATAGCGAAGTCTTCACCTTTAGCAGCCACCTTACCCATAGAGCTTAATGTGCTCGTAGGTACTTGGATGCCCCCATGTCTTAACCTCAGTGTAGTAAAAGCTTATTTATGGTGACCATTGCGCAGGCGGAACAAGAGGCAGTAGCCTAGACCGGAGCTGGTGGTCAATGGCAGGCCGGGGTCAGGGGTCTGTAGAAGGCAGAGTAGACAGGGTGAAGCCAAGGGGTCAGGGCCAGCAGCAAACAAGTAAGTCCAGTATTCAGGCAGTGGTCAGGGCAACAGGTAATCAGGCAAGGTCCAAAGTACAGGCAAGAGTCACAATAGGAGATCAATCAAAGTCAGGAGACAAAAAAGCAGGTCAGCAAAACAACACAGACCGTGTTGCCAGGACACAGCGTTTATTGGAAGGCGTCCTGGCCATTGCCATTTTGACAGCCGGGACTCCAGAGAGGGGAAATTACCTCCCAGCTGTTGCTATGACAGCGAGGATGCAGCCTGAGAAAGCGAGCCATTACACAATGTATACACTTATATTTATCAGTCTGTTTGCATTGTCTTGTAAACATTTATCATGGTTTAATACCATTATAAAAAACAGCAAATAAAACATATACAGTTGTCACACGGCGGTCTTTCGGCTTCCATAACAGAGGTTCCACACACTGACCTGCCTCACGCTGATTCCATGCTTCAGCTGTCGGCATCCTGTCTTTGGATCTGTGCATGTGTGGACCCTGTCCTTTATGACCTCTGCATATTTTCTATTGTCTATCTACTTTGGCTCCAAACTTTAAAAAGCACTTCCTCCATCTCCTCAGGGCCTGTTGATCGTGTTACCTGCCTGGTGTTAGACGTGCTGTCTATCTCCCTGCGTGTTCCTTGCTGGCCAAAGAGCTTACGCTCCACCTGTCTCTGCTGTGCAGCTGGCTAAAGAGCTTGCGCTCCACCTATCTCCTCTGTGCCGCTGGCTAAAGAGCTTGCGCTCCCCCTGTCTCCGCTGTGCTGCTGGCCAAAGAGCTTATGCTCCCCCTGTCTCCGCTGTGCTGCTGGCCAAAGAGCTTATGCTCCACCTGTCTCTTCTGTGCCGCTGGTGAAAGAGCTTACGCTCCATCTGCCTCCGCTGTGCCGCTGACTAAAGTATCCATGCTCCTCCATGTCATATTTCTATCCTCCATAAGAAGCTACACCTTACCATCCAGCAACCTCACTGCTTGCAAAGCCGGTGTGCTTCCTACTTCACTGTATCCTGCTCATCTCTCTCTTCGTTCACTCCCCTAAAGGGTTTTGCCTGACAATTTTGACAAGTGCTGCGACCTGCGGGCGGATGCAGCTAAGACCAAACCCCCTTGCTTTGGTCCCTGGTGAACACTGTCCGTTCATTAGACTCCGTGCCTTGTTAGAAGTAGTGCCAAGTTGGGAAAACCAGAGAATCCAATCCCTTAAACCGTGCCAACAGTACATACATTTATGGTTAAAATCATAGCTATACCCACCAGGATTTTGCTGTGCTGGAGACCTATCACTCTCATGCACCTAGATACTTACAAATAGCTCCAATGCAGGGGCAGACCTAGACTTTTTTTAAGAGGGTGCAATTTTTTATAACCATGCCCCCCCTTCACTCCTTCCCGATGATCGGAATTCTCGGCGCAATTTAATGGTATGAAAGTTGCTGCTGGGGAGGAGGCAATTTCCCCGATCGTCCACCTTGGATCCACCAGTGCTCCAATGGCAAGATGCGCCTCAGGTCCTACTCATACGACAGCTATTTCACAAGCTGGGAGGGCTATATCCTGTCACTGTAGCAGCCCTTCTTTCCTCATCCAGTGCAACAGTGCATTTAAATTGACCTACTGCATTTATAGCATGCCAAACGAGTCAACAACTGGCTTGTGAGGATCATTGGTGTCTGCTGCCAGACTTCCCAAAATCAAATCATAATAGCAAACTGTGTTAGTAATGAGAATATTGCGGGCAGACTTAGTTTTGGCCATATGCCAACAATATCATCCGTGCCTCCTCTCCGCATTTCGGCAGTTTCTCAACCCCTAACTGGTATACTTCCATTTCTTCCTCGAACATAGTCTCACTACCAGCACCTCCTCTTCTTCTTGTCACCATAGCATCCCCCTTACTTAAACACACACAAACCCCCCCATCAAACTAACTGCACTACAAGTCACACCCACACACATACACAAATACAGAACTTAGGCTAGGTACACACTGAGGAATTTTAAAACGTTTTATCTAAAATGACTTTACCTTTGACCAAAGCTCTGATCGCTCAGTCGATTAATGCGTACACACTAGTCATGTTTTAGACTATTAACGAAAGACCGACTGTCCGGGCAGAGACTTTTCACAGCCATATTGTTGTGAACAAAGATTAGAATTTTGTACACACTGAAACGAATTATGAGGTCCATGTAATGATATCCCTAAGACGTTTTCTTCATCCATTCGTTAGCACGTATATAGTATACGTTCGTTCGCAACCGCATATAAAACATTTTTTGTTACTAATATGGCAACTACTCTTTTTCTGCTCGCTGTGGCAAGAAGACTGCAAGTACAGACCCAAAAATGTATATAATTATGCACACAGACAAATATAATACACATACTTTGCATTTTTATTAATGTGTATTAAGTATACAATAAAGTGACACATAGCTATAATTAAGGAGGCAGACATAAGCAACACACATATAAATGAAACGTTGTTTTTTACAACACTAAACTGACAAAGGTTTCTAATTAAAATGGCAGACATATGCTCTACGCATTAATGTAATAGACACCTGCTATTGCTTTACCGCTAGAAGCACCTAATTACCAAATAAGTGACATGTGGACAACGCACCACGTGGGACTGGTACAGGCATCAGAATTTAACACACACACGCTCCCAAAGGAGTCACAGCTCGAGGAACTAACGGCAGTTGTTCGTGGATCGGAAACTTATACACACTACATGATCGTTAGGTGCAGTAACAGTACGACCAACCAAATGAGTCAATAATCAACACTTTGGACGACTTTCGACCATCGTGTCACTATACAAACTAACCCGACTTCTGACCAAAAGGTCGTATGTCGGCGGATTTGCCCAATTATTGGACGAAAATGCTCTAGTGTGTACCCAGCCTTAAAGTAAAAAGCATTAATTAAGTTAATTTAAGATACAAATAACAAGACGACAAAAAAGCACAAGACAATTCTTAAAATCGCTAACTATCACTATCTTGATAATTCCTATGCATCTATCCTCTCCTATCCCTCTAGCCCCTATCAAAGATAATGAGGAAGTGGTAAGTTTTTTATAGATGATCGGAGGGCACAATCCAGTGTGGTCTGAGACAATTCAGATCAGCACAGTAAAAGGTATAATTGTAACACAAGTTTTGGGCTGAAACACACGTCGGATGCAATTTGAGTTTCCAGCCTGCAAGTCACAGGATAGTAAATGTGGCAGTTTGGAATTAAAAACTGCATGCAATGTGTCATGGTTTACAATCCGCATACAAAACTGCTGCTTAGTAAATTTTCCCCGTAGTATTCAATCACAGCTTTAATTCCAAGACACAGCCCAACAAAGCATTTCATGATCTTAGAATACAGCTTAGATGTTCATGAAAGATATAACTTCTCTAGTATAACTAAATATTTATTGACATTATGCATTGCTATTAGAGATGGTCACTGACCCCCGTGTTTTGGTTTTGGATTCGGTTTTGGATCTGGATTACCGTCGTCTTTTGGTTTTCGTTTTGGTTTTGCAAAACCGCCCTTGCGTGTTTTGGTTTTGGTTTTGGTTTTGTTTGGTTTTGTTTTGCAATTTGTTAAAAAAATTACATTTATTGGTGCTAAAATAACATAATTTAGATATTATTTTGTAGCTACATTATTATTAACCTCAGTAACACTAATTTCCAGTCATTTCTTATTCATTTTTGACCACCTCCTATGTCACAATATGATTTTCATACACTTGAAAAGAAAAATGGCTGCAGGTCTTGCCACTGATAACAAAAAGGCCATTGTCATGCCTGGGCATAAGACCAAAAATCCACCTCTTAAGTGTGGAATTATTTTTACACAAATCCTGGCAAGAGTTGTCTATCCATTTATAGCATTTTTAAAGCCACACTCAGTAGAGGTAGGGACCTTAACCATCTGGGATCCTCATCCATGTTTCGTAATTTTTCAGCGAGTTATTGGAAAACTGTTGGGAAAATCAGAAACTTCGGTTAAAAAAAATAACAACAAGCATTCCAGCATAATCTACCTCCCTTCTCTCATCTACATCCCAGCACCTGCAATCTTCCCCCCAACACCTTCATAATCAATATCCCCTGAATCAACAATTGGCCGTTAAACAATCCTCTGCATGAGGAAGCAAGAATGAAACCTGTCACCCAGTCGCAAAGCGGATCACAGACGCCCTGGGTACTATGCTAGTGTTAGATCTGCGTCCAATGTCCACTATTAATACAGTTGGTTTAAGACATTTAATTGAGGTGTTCTGTCCCTGTTAGCAAATGTCATCACTATACCATTTTACTAGAAAAGCTAATTTTCTCCTGTACCGGAAAGTTCCTAAAAATTTAATTATTGGGCGACAAAATGGCATTCTACCCACTGTACACTTAACCACAGATATGTGTACAAGCGGAACTGGGCAAACTAAAGATTATATGACTGTGAAAGCCCACTGGGTTGGTCATTCGCCTTCCCAGCATGGACAGGTACGTCACATTTTTGAGAAGTAGGCTACTCTGTGTATCAGCGGCTTCAGTAAGAGGCATACATACAGCTGACAAACTGTTCCAAAAACTAAGGGATGTCTTTGAAAGATGGCTAATCCTGCTTGGACTCTCCTGAGGATATGTAATTTCTGATTATGACCCCAATATTGGTCAAGCATTACAGCGGGGTTGAATTCCATCATATTTCCTGTTTTGCACACACTATCAACTTGGTGTTACAGAGCTTTTTAAAAATGACATGCAAGAGATGCTGTTTGTGTCCAGAAACATTTAGGGTCAATTTCTGGTTTCTGCAACAGCATGTAGGAGAATGCAGCAGCTGCAAGAAGACTAGCATTTGAGGGGAATATACTTTAGTCCAGCGAAGTAGTTACCTGTGAAGAAAGTGCAGACACGGTTAGCTTGAGTCAAGTCATTGCCTTAATAATACATTTTGAAAAGGTGCTACAGAAAATTATAGTGTGCAATAAAACAAAGTAAATGTGCTAACTATATTTTAATTGTAGATTAAATACTTAATTTTCTTTGCAAGGATCCCAGACTTATCAACATCTTGTTTGACGTCTTCTCCTTCAGTTTCTCTGGCAATTGCTTTCCCAAGACACCCAGTGGTGATGCAGATGAGTCCGCTCAACATTTTGATATTTGCTGTGCTGTAAAAGAATTACCCAAAAATCGTGACAGCTCTGCCCTAAAATCAACTAGTCATTCCCTTTGGAAGGCCATTATCAGCAATTACATCATACTACACAGACTTATATGATGGTGGGATGAATTAGTATTGTTTGAGGAAGATTATCACTAAACCCTGCCACCTCTCCTGTTTCGCAGTGAGCTATGGTACAATAAAATTTAACTGCAGATTTAGACCAAGACTGTCAGCCCTATTATTTCTCTTTCAGCAATTACAATTAGCAATGGAGCAATGGAGCTCTTCTCTTTGGGTGTTACCTATATAACGCAGTACAATTTGCCTGCAAATTCTACAGACAAGCCTGCTTGTCTTCCTCTTCATCAATGACTCTTAGCAATTGAGCACTCGTCTTTGGGTGTATATTACACCCAAACATTATTAGTGAAAATTAGGAAAAATACAGTTTAATCCCTGATAGGCCCTCCACCATCCTTTGCATGTTAATAGTATAATTGGTTGGAGTTATGGTCAAGGTCACACATTTTTTTGACAAATCCTTCAAACCAGCCCAGATGTCAAACTGTTGTGGTCTGCCACCTGCGTCATCCCTGCTTGTGTTTGGAAAGTGCATATTGGTGCCAGAACCTCACTTGCCAGAACTGCTCCCACTGGTGCCACACTGCTGCAGGACTTACACAATCAACTGCATCCTCATCATCGGATACCCAAATCTCCCCCACATCCTCTTCTAAAGACAAAGTGTCATCCTCACTTGGTGTATCACCGGCTACACTCGGGCTGTTCAGGCACACATCAGCAGAACTGCTGAAAGGGCCCTTCTTTATGGGTACACTAACAGAATGCTCACGATTAGACATACCACTGTTGGATGGACTCTCCACAGGGATTGGTGTCATTTGTGAATCAGAGCAAACATTATCCTCTAATGTCTTACTGTTATCTTGCAGCTCGGCTTTGACGCGTAACAGTAGTTGTGCACCAATTGTAGCCTGGGTAACTTTTTGGGATCTGCCACTAATAGCCAAAGGTGAAGGCCTCATTCTCTCTTTGCCACTGCGTGTGTAGAATGGCATGCTTGCAAATTTTTTTTTATCGTCACTTAACTTTTGCTCAGTAACACTTCTTTTTCGCTTCAACACAGTACATTTTTTTTGGGTTTTGTTTTTTTGGACTGATTTCGAAACACTGTGTAGTTTGACATCGCCTTGCCCAGATGACGTACTGGGAACACTAAGATCAGGACTGGTGACAGAACCTGGTTGCTCATTCCGATCATATGTAGACTGCTTTAAATCCATTCTGAGCGCAAAGCACTTGTAGTGGTAAAAATTATTTGGTATGATACTGCTGACAGATATGACTTTTGACAGCCAGAAATATTTATGCACAATTATGAGGGACACCCCAAAAGCACTGAGGAGTGCTAAAAATTATTTGGTAGATACTGCTGACAGATATGACTTTTGACAGCCAGAAATATTTATGCACAATTATGGGGGACACCCCAAAAGCACTGGGGAGTGCAAAATATAAAAAAAATAAAATAAACCTCTATCCTCCTCTCTTCTCTAGAGATTTTTGTTAGTGCAATTGCAAGAAGAATATTGGATTCTCTGTCCCTGCTCCTATCAGCCTGTGACTACACCCTGCTCTCTCCCTCTGTCAAATGGCGATGGATTGCTGTGGAATCGTGTATTTATAATCTTGAAGTATCGCGAGAAACGAGCCCCGAGATCCGACAACGTCACAATGACGTTCGGCCTCGATCTGGATTCGGAGCGGGCGGGAGAGTACCGAGCTACTCAGCTCGGTACTCTGATAGGCAAAGTTCGGGTGGGTTCGGTTCTCGGGGAACCGGACCCGCACATCTCTAATTCCTATGCCAGCAGCAAAATCAACAAAATACAAAATTAATTAATTACATGTGACAGAGGGCAGGAGAAGTACAACTTATGTAACAATACCTGCATTTTTCCTGTGCTTACAATGCATGTCACCGGACCATTTGGAAAAGGGACAATTTGTAGTTTTTCCAGCTCTCTTAAAAATATTTTTTTTTTGGGACATGTCTATATCGCATATCTTATTTTATGCTAACTGTTCTTGGTAAACTCTGTCATGAGAATACTGGTCAGAAATCATTATTTTATTGCATATAAAGATGAATATTACAATGTGACTGAAGTACAGTTTATATTTTTACCCACTCCATCAATCTTACTTTAATTTGTACATATCTGCTCATATGCAATTGAGATGCTGTGATTTGATATCCTGTATCCTACATAGAAAGCCGAAAAGTGACCAGGCCAGATCCATGTATAAGTCAGAGCAAGTATTTCCCCATCCAGCAATTGTCCACATCGTGCCTTGCATTTCCAAATAAGCACATGATGTCATTATGCTGCAAGTGAGTGAAAAGCAGGTAGATTTTGAACCAAATTATCAAATTTTTTGCTTTGTAAATGTGCTATGTGAGCACATTGCTCATAATTTCTAGTTAAATAATAATGAACATATCTTATCATCTTGATATATAAATATAACCTTTATATGTATTGATTTTTGATTAAGTGTTCATTGTTTTTTCTCTACTTGGAACCTGTACTGTACAATCACATTTTCAATATTTTCTTTTAAGTTTAAGAGGATTAAATCTTTTTAAGGATTCTTGCAGTGAATTATAATTCTAAGAACCAATTTGTCCAAAGTGAACCCGCGTACCAATGTAACGAGGCCATAAATTCTTCTTTCTTTTTAATAGGCAAGGTAGTGTGGTGCCGAGAGAGCTTTGGGAGACAATGAGATGAAACAGACTGTCCATTCTGATGAACTTGATTAAACTAATCAAGCGCAGACTTTATAATTACATATAACAGCCTGAGAGTGAAACTCTCATTACCTATGGAGAGGTTCTGCTGGATAGCTATGGAAGTATCCCTGGCACAGATCAGATACAATTCATTAAATAGATTGATTTTAATATTAACAGCATAGATAAAGGAATCAGTTGTCATTTGCTAGTTAAAGTCTATTCATTTTTGTCATATCCAATATGATCTTGAAAATACAACAAGATTTATGCTAGAAATTATTCACAATGTTTCTTTTTGTATTAACCCCTTGAGGATCCTACTGATCTAGACCAGTTAGGTTAACTAGCACCCCAGAATTACATGACTTGCCCTGAACTGCAATTCCTCAATTTCTTAGATTTCGATTACATGTGTTATATAGCATTAGTACCCAGAGAAATTTAGTATAAATATGTGTGGGACTAAATGTTCTAAATGACAAGAGAAGAATTGAGAATATTTAGGATCCTTGATATTGTCAGGAATCCCAATATGAAGACCACGGAGAGAAATTGAATAACATGAATTGTTTTCATTTAAACACAGGTCACACAGGTAAAAATGAGATGCAGTAAATAATAAGGCAGCTAACAATAATCCACAGAAACAGTTAAAACAGGATCCCATTATAACCCATTGTCTCCGAGGAAAAAGAGTACTGGATACCTGGCACAACAGGCTAACTGCAGGTACAGGCTAGTCAGCAGGTTTGGCTTGGAAGCTGGAGTCCAGACACAACAGGGATGACTGTGGGTTAGACAGTGAACTGCAGATATTGAATGTCTGTATTGCCAGATTAAGCCAAGCAAGTTCAATCAAAGCAGGAGTCTGGGTCACAGAGGGAGGTACAAAATGCAGGAACTAGCAGGAGTCAAATACCAGGGAGGAAATCTGGATTACTTCACAGGACTTTCACAGGGAGACCAGCAGCAGTGACAATTGATGAACTGGCCCAGGCTGCTGGAAAAGGAAGTCTCTTAAAGGCCAGACACAGGTGACTAGGATTCAGGAGTAATGATGAAGTCTTAACCCCTTGCAGGCATGATCAGATGAAGGCAGTACAGCATCTAAAGGGGAGATACTTAAATGCAGCCGGAGGCAGATTGTGACAGACACAAAACAATGTCTAAGCCACAAAGTATGTTACCCTAAAAATACCAAACAAAATCTCCATACACTCAATTTCCCTTAAAAATCCCCTTAATCTTTTCACGTCATACACTTTACCCAGGGTGCCACCACTGTGCGACCTAAGGAAATTGCTTAGAGTGCCCAGGTTTAGAAGGTGTCTAAAACACTAAATTAATGACATCATTTTTATCCAACACCCTCCCTCCCCACAACTAGCAGAACAATTATGTTCTCCCCATGTTTGCGTCGGTTTCCTCCGGGTGTTCCAGTTTCCTCCCACACTCCAAAAACACACTGGTAGGTTAATTTACTATTAATTGACTATTAAATTGCCCTTTATCTCTCTCGGTCTGTGTGCGTGTATGTTAGGGGATTTAGATTGTATGCTTCAATCGGGCAGTAACTGATGTGAATGAGTTCTCTGCACAGCACTGCGAAATTAGTGGCGCTATATAAATAAACAGATGATGATGATGTTGAACTATGGGAGTCCAATGTCACGGACATGGCAGATCAGTTGAACTCAGCCAGTTATACTTCTTGTCCCAGCACTGAAAAACTGGAGAAGGGATGGGCTAAAACATGGATGGTATAACTAAATGGAACTAAGTTTTAGCAATTCTGGTGAAATATGCTTTTTTTAAAAAAAAGTATTTTTATTGTATAAAATACACAGTAAACAACAACAATAGAATAACAATAATATAATATGTAATATCATTTTGTACAGTTATGTCTTGAGAGTTGAGGTATAATCCCCATTTTGGAACTTTTCCACCCTCTTTTCAATGGCAGAGAGATATGTCAAGCAGGACAACTTTCAATGTGCCTAGAAAAGGAGGGATCAGGGATGCCCATTGCCACAAGATTAGTTGTTTAGCAATAGTCACTTTAACTGTTAAGCTAGGATACAACTCAGAGGACACCAGCCCATCCTCCCACTATTCAAAATTTGCAAACAGAAGGGCTTCCAAATCTTTGATGATATGATTTGAAAACTGGCATTAATAAAGTTTACAACCTTGTTCCAAAATGTATTGCTTTTTCTGCCATTACAATTATTATAGTTATGCAATGTATCAGCTTGCAGCATCCTACATTTAGGCCACGTCCCGATCTCTCCCTTGACCATAAACCGGCACCCAGATTGGGTGATGTAGGCCCCATTGATCGTCTCCAGATGAACTTCCTGAAGTCGGATTAAAGTGAGATATTTCCATGTGGATTCAAAATGCAGAAACAAAGAGTCTGGGTTGGTCAAACCAGGAACATCTTTTTGCCATGTTTCCTACGTTTTGTCCAGACTACTTTGAGATCTGCATGGTGGAGGTATGTGTATATATATCTTATTATCTATGTACAATGCTTCAGAAAATGGAGTAAAGAATTCAGCTTATCTGCGACCTCCGGTGTAACAGTAGCTGCCCATAGTGAGGATATATATAATGATATAGTTGCAAAAATATGTAAAGCTGAGTATTAGGGAAGTCAATTTTCTCACAAAGCTGTTAAAAGCTGTACAAATTGCCATCTGAATCAAATTATGTCTTTAATAGCCATCATCTCTTAATTTTTCCAGACAAGAAAAGTGGCATTATCAAAACTCAGAAGGAAATTTGGGTTACCCCTTATCAGTATAAATTTAGAGTATTTATAATTCCTGTCATATTTCTATTGATTTAGATCAAAGCTTATTAAGTATCTCTAAAGAAAAAATTCTAATGAAATTGTGAAAGTACTGGAAGCTGTGGGAAATGTAAGAGTGAAGCTGGTGAATAAGCGGAAAAGAGTTCACTTTCTAAAACATGGTTTGTGAAGGGTTCTTGGTTCAAGAGGCAGTGCAAAATGTATCAAAATAAAACTGCTCGAGTAACAGATGGACTTTCTAGTGAGCCTATACCCATTGTGTTTTTCCCAAAGCCAGTTTGTTTCTAGCAATTCAGATTTTTTTGCCTTGCCCCAGAAAATGGGAGAATAATTTGGTACAGGCATGGAGGTCAAATTTAGTGAGGCTAATTGGGAGCATCTGGAAGGGGTAGGACTATTTAGGGAAGACTATACATTTGATGGCAACATTGCGTCCCAAAAGGGACAAAGGAAAGTTCTTCCAGTTAGCTTCCTGTAGTAGAAAAAATGTTCTCACTCCTGGCTAACTAAATTTGTAAAGATTGTGCAGGTTAACCAGAATATATAATCCTAAATACTTAATTTTAGTCAAAGGCAAGGTCAGAAACCATGAGGAGCATATAGTCTGTGAAGAGTGCAAGTTTATTGTCGCACCTCACCAGACGGATACCCCTAATTCTGCTTTTTGCTTGGAGCACTGTCAGCGGTTCTAGAACAAGTGCAAACAGTAGAACCCCTGTCTCGTGCCCCTCTCCACCACAAACAGAGAGGAAATGTATCCATTGGACAACATTTGAGTAGCTGGGGAATGATAAAGGGTTTTTAAAGTAGTGACAAACGATTCCGGACACCCAATCCTCAGAAGGGTCTCAGACAAGTCGTCCCATGTCACAAAGTTAAAGACCTTTTTTGAGGTGCAATTAGCCTTTAAATGATTTGTTATACAATAGAGATTGCATTAAATAACTCATGTAAAGAAAGTGAGACAACTTCTATTGTACAGCATTAAGATGAATATGGGAACGTTTTATTCTGCTACATCATAACCAACACTCCAGACTAGCCCAACTGTGTAGTTGTCCATGAATGCAGAATAAGAAAATATAATGAGAATTACACCCAGTATACGGAACAAGAAAAAGCCATACTGTGCAAATGTTCATACATACATAATAAAAAACCAATACTAACAATTACATACAGAACAAGATTTGCATAAAAAAACTGGTAAGAACAAGTATATAAGTAATTAAATAATTAACTCTAAAAGAGTTTTCTGTAAAAATATAAATATTTTCTAAAATGTAATATGATCCTACTACAAATAACCTAAATAATGGGACTCATTTAATTTTATATGTATTAAATGCACTACCATTTACACATACCAACTAAAGATAATCCTAGCTTAACTATTTACAAAAATATAAGGATTAAAGGAAGAGGGAAAGGTTTACATTGTGTGGCTTGTTGTAGAGGTTATTTTAAGTGCAGAAAATTATATTTAACTGTGTCAGTGTTGCCTTTGTTCTAGAAAAGTCATGTTAAAATTTGAATATGCGATTTATTTTTAGAAAATGCAAAATTGTGAAAACAATATTTACATTATATATTCATAATATAAAATTGCTATTGATTTCTGCAATGTCTTGTACTGCACAAACAAAAGATAGAGTGTAGGAAATATGCTGGTAATAGATATATAGATGTTTCCTTTCCTTTAAAATAATTATAGGTTAGGTAATAAAATTACTATTTTCGCATGGTGCCATATTACCACTGCTTGCACAAATGCTGTCCTTCCTGACAATCTGTGGAACCATCCCAGTACCATGCTAATGACTGTGTAACTGTTTCTATCTGGAGCAAGAGTTTGGGCAAAAGGAACAGTGTCTGGCCATACTGGTGCATCATAGGGTTAATGTCAGCAGATTTCAATCGTATCACTTTTACACTGTACAATTGAATTCTGCTGATGTTTGCCCAGAATAGTGTTTTGCACTCACAAACTCTCTACTAGAAAGCAATTGTAGGCAGGTACATTAAATCTGATGTTTTAGAATGTGTTCAAAGGTATCCTTTAATAGACCTGTCTGGAGTTAAAATTGCGTGCATCACTTGATCCAACTAATTAGACAACTGCATTTATTTTAAAACTTGAAAATCAATTAAAAATGATTTTCATTCTACAACTTTTTTTATGTCAATATAAGATAATACTGTAAACTTTTCTGGGTTTCTATTAATTAAATATTAAAATTGATGTTTTTTTTCTTCAATTTTGCTGGGTCTATTTTTGAGATGGACCAGAGCTGAAGTTCTATCACTCTTCTTATTAATCTACCAATGACATGAGTTATTTAAATTCTTCTAAAAGCTTTTTTTTTCTTGAGCACAACTAACATTTTTGCCAATTAACTATACTGACTAAATTAGATTTTGACAGGAATCTGCTTATTAATACACCTGTTAATTATAGTCTTCAATCCTGATTAATTGAATGATATTTGAGTACAGATCATAGAGACTGGAATGACACCCCATTGTGCTTAAGGTAGCAGACTTGTGATGAGGCTGACTGCTCTGTCATGCTATGATAAAGTAAAGGTGACTTCATTAATGCATGTGTCCCTGTTGTGTAATGTGGATTATTTTGTATGCAACTCATGACAAAAATGATAGCATCATTTTAAGTTTCAATACACATCATGGCAAAAAAATGAGCTTTGAAGCCCAAAAAATTATGTTTTGCCTTTAGTAATTAGTATAATATTTACATATAGACATGAAAATGACATATCTTTGAATATTGAATTTTAACATTTGTACACATTTTGTTTTATAAAACTAATCGAATGATATTGATTTGTTGAATGACTCAGAATAGTATTTCTTTTTTTGTAATAGATGCACATGTCTCACCTCTTTGTCTGTTTTACCCAGTTTGTTTATTAGTTTATTATGTTTGTTCCCAATTGTAAAGCGCTACGGAATATGTTGGCGCTATATAAATAAATGATGATGATGATGATGATGATGATGCAAATGCAGTTTACTTGTTCATTTGTTATTCTGTGTGTCAGGACTGTTCAGAAAATTCTACATAACACAGTGCCAAGAAATCAGGAGGTACTTCAGTAGTGTTCTGCCTATAATAGTTCCTCCCGAACTGGGTTGGGTACGTGTAATTGGTGTTCAAAATTCCGACCCAGTGCATTCTTACAAAATAATTCTGATTTGAATAATGGCGTTAATAGGCAAATGCATACTTAACATAAAAAATACACTGTATATCACCGACATGCCTGCAATGTATTCTGAGTGAAGTGAAAGCTGCAATTGACGTTACTGATCATGCGGACAGTGATATTTCTGATATTTCTTCTAAAGGCAAGTTTGCCTTTACAAGCCAGCGCCGCTTTAAATTTTAGCTGTAAACTCGACGATTTCCGGCGAGTTGAAAAAAATCGGACCATAATACATTTACCCCTTAGACTACAATACTTCTGTACGATGTTTGTTTCAAGCAAAGTATTACTTCCTAATGCCGGCAACGCCGGGCCATGAATTTAAATGGTATGCAATATGTCATGACATTCACTGCATTGGATGTACTGTTGTTCTTCAGTGTCATGGTGACACAGAAGCTAATCAAACGTCTCAACCCAAGCACTAATCTACAGTATCCATTCTGGTCGTTCATTGCTCTGGTCGAATGCCCAGATGACTAACAGTATGGTGGAATCCTGCTAGCGCTAATTGCAAATAGTGGTCATCTAATAACTGGATTTTCACACATGCCTTAAAATTAGCTAGGCAATTTTAAATTCATGGCATGCTGATTGATATGTGGCCAATTTATAGGGACAATTTGTCAGTATCTGCTTGTGTGTCAACTTGTGTAACAAGCTTGAAATGCCTTAAAATTCAGTTCAGGACATTAGTTCTGGCACTTATCATTCTGCAACATAAACTTCTTAAACTTTGCTGAACTCCATGATGTATTCAACATTTTCCATTGTATTATTTCTCTCCTTACGCTATGCATAATTAACACTAAGGGTCTACTTGCTGATCTTTAGAATCTCTTACTTTCTAGCTTCATAATGGTTTAATAATGGTTTTAAAGCTTTTATATATTAATGTAAATAGCTTAAACTTTCACAAGAAAATAACAATTGTCCTGAGAGACCATAGGACAGAACAAATTGATATTGCTTTTTTCAGTAGAATTATCTAAGTAGACTACATACCCTACTCCAGAGCAAACAATTTTTGCAAACTTTATTTGCCCCCTCTAAAAAGGCGATTGCACTATTAATACATAGTGGAGTTACCTTAGAGTTATTGGTATTCTCCACTCAGAGACAATCACACTTGTATAAATATACCCAATATGAAGACCACTGAGAGATCGTAAGTGGAACAAAGGGGTTTATTTATTACACAGGTTACAGAGGTTTGGGATGCAATAAATGGTAAGGAATCAAATACAAGTCAGCAGGGTATGACAGTTATAGCAAGGATTACTCAGGAAGCCACAGATGAAGAGGATGGTCAATAGTAATATAGTTCAAGAGGCAGTGCTAAGAAGCCGAATAAACCACAGGTGTCAGGATACCTGGTTTACGTTGGAGACGCAAGGCACCGTATGAGTCACGGGTGTCAGGTCTGCAGGTTACTCGGGAGGCACGAGGCATCAGTTGAGGCACGGGTGTCAGGACTGCAGGTTACTCGGGGAGCACGAGACACCGTATGCATCATGGTTAGCAGGCATTGGGTGATTAGCAAAAAGAGAAAATGTAGTGGTCTGCATCAGACACATAACTACTATAGACACATGAGCTAGATAGTTGATAGCTGGATATGCCACAGAATCTAGGTGCAGGATTGCTAGTGGTGCAATGGAATGCAGACAGAGTAAAGTAGAAGGGTCAAACAAGCCAGGGGTCAAAGTCACATGGTCCATCACGATACCAGGGAGAAGGCAGAAGAGAAGTTACAACAATGCCGGGTCTGGGTCATAAGATGAGGTGTAGAATGAGGAGCCAAGCAGAGGTCAAAACCAGGAAATCAATCAGGATTCATCCATAGGAAAACCAGCAGCAATAAAGACAATAGATGAATTGGCAATGACTGTTGGGCGAGGCCATCTTTTAAAAGCCAGATTCAGGTGTTAAGCATCCCGGAGTAACGAGTTAACTCTAGCAGATAGGGAAACAGTCCAAGTACCACAGTGGCCCTTTTGGTGGAACAGTGGTACTGCAGGCTGTGTACATGAAATGGCAAAGTCCACATAGTTCTTGGCCGACAGGATCAGGGGAAGGCATAGCAGCATCTAGATGCAGGGTTGCAGCCAGAGGCAGATCGTGACACAAATGCCTTTCCTCACTAAAATGTCTCAACAGTTAGGGCATGTCTACCTAATTAGGTGAGGGAACAAGACTCTAATCTTGGATCCCAGTTTAGAAAAATTACATTCTGGTTCTCACTAGGTTACTGAGGCACTCATCAGGTATTCACACCAATTATATTGTTGACACTCAATAACCTCATTGACTTTAGAATCCCAAAAACTTCACAGTCAGAGGCTACACTCTTAACTTTACCTTGCATCAAATATACTACTGAATTGATGTGCTGTTTGTTTTCTTCTCCACAACTGAATTCTTTAATATAAACTCAACTAATAACAGGCCACAATGAGGTACATTTTAATCTGAACACCTTTCACCCTTTGTTAGAAATCAGGAAAGAGTTCACTAGCCTTAATACTCAAATAGTGTCTCTTCTCATCCAGTATAAACACCATCCCTCTGCCATTCTTCTCCTGTAACTTAGCGCTCACAAAGAGCAACTTAAAACAATACTCTCAAAGAATGCAGCCATTACGCACAAGAAACAGAGTTTCTATGATAAAGTAGACAAGACGAATCAGTCTTGTCCTAGAAAATAAACTCCTACAGGTAATGTCCAAGTACCCGATAAAAGCAATAAAAATTGAATGTTCCAGCATTTAAGTCGAGGAGAAGGTTTGAGTGTCCCATACTTCAAAGACTATTATTTGGCAGTATAGCAGGCCCCATGTGTGCAATAGAATGCCTTAGCCTTCAATGTGTGGACCTGTATTGATGCCAACAGCATCAGGACTCCATCACTTTGCTCTCTCCTCTGGCTCCCAAGACACAAGTGTCCATTATATGCAAAATTACACCTTGCCATTTCTCTGTCCCTATGGTTTGGGATTTATGGCATGACAATATTTTCGATAAATAATAATAAATCGAAAAAATTATCTAAAAGGGTTTGTTTTTCCTTAATATTATTGAGCAGTCCCTGAACTATACCCGGACTTACATGTTCATCTCTTGTTTTCATTCAAATGCAAAGTTTGAAAACACAGTATAATCATTTAAGAATCCATAAAATATGTACAAATTTAAATTAATATTCACCATTCAAAAGGCTTCATAGCTGTCCATTAATTAGGAATATATATGTGCAATACAGTAAAAGTATACTGTGACCTAAAATCCAGCTAAGATTTTTAAAAAAACAGTGGTAGCTAACAAATAATACTGGATCGATAATTAATGTAAATGCAGTACAATTCACTTACTCATTATAACACACAAGTATATATTATGTCTATTGGATATACTAATTATTAACAACATTCAAATATTTTTTTCAAATTTTATAATGGGACTAATAATTACATATTTTATAATACAAAAAAAAAAAATGAAAATAAAAAAATGAATTTAAATAATAATATTATAATATTATAAACAATATTTTATCAATATACCTGACTGGGACTTTCAGTTGCTCTGGGACTGTGAATGTAAAATATCAAAGTGTAAGAAAGGAACTTAAAAGTTCAATAAAAGTGTATGTAGTTATATACTAGTACTCAAAATTTTCTTTCATTTTTATTTTTCATCCACTCAAAAATGATTCTTACCAAGCCATTTCAGAAACATATCAGCGTTGTCAGTTTTTATATAGTTTATTTTCTCCCCTCAAAGTAAGTGCATTTTACTTTTACAAGAGAACATCAAAAGTCAAACAGGTTCAACTATGTTGAAGCCAGTTTGATCTTAAATTAATACATTTGAACTGTTTGTAATTGAAAACAAAGCATATGAAATTTGAACTTCATTAGCAGGCTTCAATCTAAATTGAGCAATCTGGAAACCTTTACTTGATAGGAAAAAAAATAATTTGTTGTACAAGGTTGACCTGAACAGCAAATTTTACTACATGTCTTTAGAGTCGATTTTTCATTGAAGTGAGCACTTAACTTTTTAATTTCCAGATATCATAGGTTAGTGGAAGTATTTCCCATTAGAATGTAGGAAAATTACGCATTAAATAAAAACATTTCGACAGCTTGCCAAGTTTATTATGTTTTCATAAGAAAAAACAGAAATCTGGGTAAAGTAGCAAAATGGTCAAAGGCTAAAATCACAGTGATTCGCTCATCCATAGATGTAAGTTCTGATATGAGATTCGTTAGAGCATTAAGCATTAAGTTAGATACATTTTGTTATATTTTTTCTAAATTTATTTCAATCTGGGGAGTTACTATTCTTACAATCTAAAGCAGAGACTGCCCAAGCTTTATATCATGGTGTTTATGTTAACATATTATCAACCGGTTCACACCTAAGCACATGAAGTGATGTGTGTGATCACACAGGGAAATAGATTTTACAATGTGTTGCATCCTTTACGCTTGCTCATTTCCAAGCATAGTACTAACTTATAGAAACATTATTGGAGATGTAAAAATTAGCAATAAAAGGAATGATTTGGTACAGGGCCGTACTGGTCATCTGGCATTACTGGCAAATTCCAGAAGGGCCGATGGCTAAATGGGCCGGTCTGCATGCCCATCCGAGCAGTATTAGTGACATGTGGCCGATGCAAGTAATCACCTGTCACATGGTGCACCTCCATGTGATTACTTGCATAGGCCGCACGTCACTGAATCTCCGTCCGCCGAGCAGCGCGCAGGGAGGTTCTGCTGCTCGGGCGGGCATGTGGATGGCCGGATCGTGAAGTGAGGCAGATGTAACAAGGTAAGTGTGTATGTGCGTGTGTACCATGTTAATATAGTATGTGTGTGTGTGTCCATGTGTGTGTGTGTTTGTTCATGTTAATATAGTGTGTGTGTGTGTGTGTGACCATGTTAATATAGTGTGTGTGTGTCCATGTGTGTGTGACCATGTTAATATAGTGTGTGTGTGTGTGGACATGTTAATATAGCCAGGATTGCCAAGAGGAATTCAGGGCCCCGTTACAACAAATTCATGGGGCCCCCCTTATAGTCGAGCATGCAAAAAAAATTTGCGCCGCCTAACACAGAGAGTTCAGTCTTGGCCTGCACCTTACATTGGGCACAACACTCACCAAAAATTGGTATTGTCACTACTAGAATCACAACATTTCACACACTGTGCTGCTCTCTCCTACCTGTTCTTATCACTTTCTCCACCTGTGGCTTTCTCCACCTGTGGCTTTCTTTAGTTGCTTCTTGTCCGGATCCTGGAATGTTAAAGGACCTATTTTGAAAAAAAAAATGGCTACATTTAGAAAATTACAGCCAGCCCCGGCGTTAAATCAATAGCACCAACGATTAATAATTAGGCCTTCCTCCAGCCTCAACATTAAAATAATAGTATTCACATTTAATAAATAAACCTATTCCCTTCCTGCAAACAGCAATACCTATTTCCCGCAATCATCACTGCCATTAAATAACTCATAGTCACATTTAATAAATAGACCTCATTCTCCTTAAACTCACCCCCATATTCAAAAGCCCCCAAACCACCCCATCTTAAATTAATAGTCCCCACTATTAAATTGCCCCACCATCACCCTACAAGCAAAATAGCGCCCATTAATTAGCCACCACCTACCTCACACACATTACATTGCAACAAGCCCCCTGTGCCATCACACACACTATACTGTGCCCCATCATCACAACTATACTGTACCCCCTTATGCTCACACTGCGCCCTCCATGCTGCTTTCCCCCCTTCTTTTTCACTCTGTGCCTCTCCCCTTTTTTTTTAAATTAGTGCTTCTCTCCCCTTTTTTTTAAATTAGTGCTTCTCTCCCCTTTTTTTAATTAGTGCTTCTCTCCCTTTTTTGTTTAATTAGTGCTTCTCTCCCCTTTTTTTAAATTAGTGCTTCTCTCCCCTTTTTTTTAATTAGTGCTTCTCTCCCTTTTTTTTAATTAGTGCTTCTCTCCTCTTTTTTTTTAAATTAGTGCTTCTCTCCCCTTTTTTTTTAAATTAGTGCTTCTCTCCCCTTTTTTTTAATTAGTGCTTCTCTCCCCTTTTTTTAAATTAGTGCTTCTCTCCCCTTTTTTTTTATAATTAGTGCTTCTCTCCCCTTTTTGTTTTTTAATTAGTGCTTCTCTCCTCTTTTTTTTAAATTACTGCTTCTCTCCCCTTTTTTTTTAATTAGTGCTTCTCTCCCCTTTTTTTTAAATTACTGCTTCTCTCCCCTTTTTTAAATTAGTGCTTCTCTCCCTTTTTTTAATTAGTGCTTCTCTCCCCTTTTTTAAATTAGTGCTTCTCTCCCCTTTTTAATTTTAATTAGTGCTTCTCTCCCCTTTTTTTTAATTAGTGCTTCTCTCCCCATTTTTTAAATTAGTGCTTCTCTCCCCTTTTTTTTAATTAGTGCTTTTCTCCCCTTTTTTTTTAATTAGTGCTTCTCTCCCCTTTTTTAAATTAGTGCTTCTCTCCCCTTTTTTTTAAATTAGTGCTTCTCTCCCCTTTTTTTAATTAGTGCTTCTCTCCCTTTTTTGTTTAATTAGTGCTTCTCTCCCCTTTTTTTAAATTAGTGCTTCTTTCCCCTTTTTTTTAATTAGTGCTTCTCTCCCTTTTTTTAATTAGTGCTTCTCTCCTCTTTTTTTTTAAATTAGTGCTTCTCTCCCCTTTTTTTTAAATTAGTGCTTCTCTCCCCTTTTTTTTAATTAGTGCTTCTCTCCCCTTTTTTTAAATTAGTGCTTCTCTCCCCTTTTTTTTTATATTTAGTGCTTCTCTCCCCTTTTTGTTTTTTAATTAGTGCTTCTCTCCTCTTTTTTTAAAATTACTGCTTCTCTCCCCTTTTTTTTTAATTAGTGCTTCTCTCCCCTTTTTTTTAAATTACTGCTTCTCTCCCCTTTTTTTAATTAGTGCTTCTCTCCCTTTTTTTAATTAGTGCTTCTCTCCCCTTTTTTAAATTAGTGCTTCTCTCCCCTTTTTTATTTTAATTAGTGCTTCTCTCCCCTTTTTTTTAATTAGTGCTTCTCTCCTCTTTTTTTAAATTAGTGCTTCTCTCCCCTTTTTTTTAATTAGTGCTTTTCTCCCCTTTTTTTTTAATTAGTGCTTCTCTCCCCTTTTTTTTAATTAGTGCTTCTCTCCCCTTTTTTTTAATTAGTGCTTCTCTCCTATTTTTTTTTAAATTAGTGCTTCTCTCCCCTTTTTTTTAATTAGTGCTTCTCTCCCCTTTTTTTTTAAATTAGTGCTTCTCTCCACTTTTTTTTTAAATTAGTGCTTCTCTCCCCTTTTTTTTAATTAGTGCTTCTCTCCCCTTTTTTTTTAATTAGTGCTTCTCTCCCCTTTTTTTTTAAATTAGTGCTTCTCTCCACTTTTTTTTTTAAATTAGTGCTTCTCTCCCCTTTTTTTTAATTAGTGCTTCTCTCCCTTTTTTTTAATTAGTGCTTCTCTCCCTTTTTTTTAAATTAATGCTTCTCTCCACTTTTTTTTTAAATTAGTGCTTCTCTCCACTTTTTTTTAAATTAGTGCTTCTCTCCCCTTTTTTTTAATTAGTGCTTCTCTCCACTTTTTTTAAATTAGTGCTTCTCTCCCCTTTTTTTTTATTAGTGCTTCTCTCCACTTTTTTTTTAAATTAGTGCTTCTCTCCCCTTTTTTTTAATTAGTGCTTCTCTCTCCTTTTTTTTAATTAGTGCTTCTCTCCCCATTTTTTTTATAATTAGTGCTTCTCTCCCCTTTTTTTTAAATGAGTGCTTCTCTCCCCTTTTTTCTAAATTAGTGCTTCTCTCCCCTTTTTTTTTAATTAGTGCTTCTCTCCCCTTTTTTAAATTAGTGCTTCTCTCCCCTTTTTTTAATTAGTGCTTCTCTCCCCTTTTTTTAAATTAGTGCTTCTCTCCCCTTTTTTTTAATTAGTGCTTCTCTCCCCTTTTTTTTAATTAGTGCTTCTCTCCCCTTTTTTTAAATTAGTGCTTCTCTCCCTTTTTTTATTTTAATTAGTGCCTTTCTACCCTTTTTTTAATTAGTGCTTCTCTCCCCTTTTTATTAAATTAGTGCTTCTTTCCCATTTTTTTAATTAGTGCTTCTCTCCCCTTTTTTTTTTAATTAGTGCTTCTCTCCCCTTTTTTTAATTAGTGCTTCTCTCCCCTTTTTTTAAATTAGTGCTTCTCTCCCTTTTTTTATTTTAATTAGTGCCTTTTTCCCCTTTTTTTAATTAGTGCTTCTCTCCCCTTTTTATTAAATTAGTGCTTCTCTCCCATTTTTTTAATTAGTGCTTCTCTCCCCCTTTTTTTTTTAATTGGTGCTTTTCTCCCCTTTTTTTAATTAGTGCTTCTCTCCCCTTTTTATTAAATTAGTGCTTCTTTCCCATTTTTTTAATTAGTGCTTTTCTCCCCTTTTTTTTTAAATTAGTGCTTCTCTCCCCTTTTTTTAATTAGTGCTTCTCTCCCCTTTTTTTAAATTAGTGCTTCTCTCCCTTTTTTTATTTTAATTAGTGCCTTTTTCCCCTTTTTTTAATTAGTGCTTCTCTCCCCTTTTTATTAAATTAGTGCTTCTCTCCCATTTTTTTAATTAGTGCTTCTCTCCCCCTTTTTTTTTTAATTGGTGCTTTTCTCCCCTTTTTTTTAAATTAGTGCTTCTCTCCCCTTTTTTTAATTAGTGCTTCTCTCCCCTTTTTTTTTAAATTAGTGCTTCTCTCCCCTTTTTTTTAAATTAGTGCTTCTCTCCCATTTTTTTAATTAGTGCTTCTCTCCCCTTTTTTTTTTTAATTAGTGTTTTTCTCCCCTTTTTTTTAAATTAGTGCTTCTCTCCCCTTTTTTTTAATTAGTGCTTCTCTCCTCTTTTTTTTTTAATTAGTGCTTCTCTCCCCTTTTTTTTTAAATTAGTGCTTCTCTCCCCTTTTTTTAATTAGTGCTTCTCTCCCCTTTTTTTTTAATTAGTGCTTATCTCCCCTTTTTTTTAAATTAGTGCTTCTCTCCCCTTTTTTTTATAATTAGTGCTTCTCTCCCCTTTTTTTTTTAATTAGTGCTTCTCTCCCCTTTTTTAAAAATTAGTGCTTCTCTTCCTTTTTTTTTTACTCTCAACCTCTCTCCCCTGTATTTTTACTCCCTCTTCTTTATAGCACTGTCCCTTTCTGTTTCCCTCCCCTTGCCTCTCCATTTCTTCACTGACCTTTTGTTAGCTTCTATCTTTTCTTTTCTTCCCTTCTCTTCTTTCTTCTGTCTTCTCTTCTTTCTTCTGGTCTTGTCTGGTGCTCCTCACTGACTGACGGGCGTGACTTGATGACGTCACGCCCGGCAGTCAGTGTGAATGGAGAAGAGAGGAAGGAGGGACGCAGCGACGATCACGTGATTTTGTTTTTTGGGTTTTTTTTGTTCCAGCTACCCCCACCAACGACGGACCCCCCCTCCCCCCGCAGAAAAAAATACATTAAAAATACAAAACAAAAAACACCAAATAAAAAAAAATTAACAAAAATTAAAAATTAAAAATTAGCATACGAGGGCCCGGGACCCCCTGGCAAGCCCGGGCCCGGTTAAAATGTACCCACTCCCCCCCTCTCAGCGGCCCTGAATATAGCGTGTGTGTGCGGCCATGTTATTATAGCGTGTGTGCATGCATGTTATTATAGCGTGTGTGCGTGCATGTTATAATAGTGTGTATGCGGCCATGTTAATATAGCGTGTGTGACTGGACGCAGTGTTTTAATATATGATAATATGTGAGTGAAGAGAGGATCTTAATATAGTGTGGGAGGTAGACTATTTAATGGTGGAGTGTAGGCGGGGGCTAATTATTTAAGGTGAGGTAACAAAACCTTTAATTTAATGCTGTGTTGGTTGAGGCTATTAATTGAACATGGAACTGGCTATTTATTAAATGTGAATATGAATTATTTATTGCTGTAGATGGTTGTGGAAGATAGTTATATTTATTAAACGTTAATGCTATTTAATTTGTTGTTGGAATTGTTTGGAGGGAGGAAAATAGGTTTTGAGTAAATGGGTATTCTGTTAATTTAATATTGGGGCTGGTTGGAGGGAAATAGGTCTACCTATTACATGTGAATATTATTATTGTTGGGAATGGAGGGAGGCCTAATTATAAAACGTGAGTGCTATTGCTTTAACACCGGGCCTTGTTTGGAGTTTTCTAACTTTCCTGTACCCATTTTTGTTTTTTTCAAAATAGGGCATCCAACATTCCAGGATCAAGACAAGCAGGAACTGAGCTAAAGAAACCAGCTGCCACAAGTGGTGAAAGTGACAAGAATAGGTAGGAGAGAGCAGGACAGTCTGCCAACTGTTCTGAATATGGTGGGGCAGTCCTGAATTTGGGTGATTGTCTAGCTTAGTCAGGATTTTGTCCAACTGCAAGGACAGTGTCACGGGCACTAGGAGTCTTGCCTAGGAATTCACCAGATGACTGGGCTTACCAGAGTAGTGAAGTTAACACAACGGTCCTCTGGTAGCAGGGTGACTAGCGGAACATATATCACAGCAGATGGAGAGAGAATGCCAATAAAGAATAGGAAAGACAGTGACTTGCAGCAATCTTGGTCAGTGACTAGGAAACAGGAGACTGTAGCAGGTATGGAAACCAGTGATGAGTAGCACAGGGAATCCACAGGAACTGAAGACACTAGTAGTACACAGGAGACTGTAGCAGGTATGGAAACCAGCGATGAGTAGCACAGGGAATCCACAGGAACTGAAGACACTAGTAGTACACAGGAGACACCTTGAGAGACTCACAGGGAATGAGACTCAAGATCAGGCAATGAGGTAATGAGCACAGGTGCCTTGAATAGGGAGAGTTGCCTGATCAACCAATTAGATTAAAAGCAACAGTCACAAGAGTTCTTGGGTGCTGCGCATGCGCAGTCCATCAGGATGGCGGATGGCCGTGGTTCAAGATAGGTGCCGGCAGGAAGGCTAGGGAGCCACGCACCAGCATAGAGGCACTCACGGTCCGGTGAGTGACAGACAGTTGGTGGGTATGTCCCGCTTCACAACATACTGCTTGTGGAGGCAGAGCTGTGTGCAACTAACAATAGTGCACACAGTATTACCTGTGTATGTGTTTAAAATGATAACCATGTTACATAATAGGGGCCCTGCTATATTAAAAACCATGGGCCCCCCCGAGCCTTTATCCAGCACTGGTTAGGGGAAGGGAGCTGATAGGTGCTCCTGGTCCTTGGACAAGACACAGCCTGCAGGCAAGCCGAGGAGCTCTAAGTATCACAAGATTTGATAATCTTGTGAGATAAAGAGCATCCTAGCTCACTCTACAGGAAGTTCCCACCCTGATGGATATCAGCACCATCAGAAGCATAGATAAGTACAGTGGGCTGGGGGTGTCATAATGTGGCTGGAAGGGCGGCATACAGTTTATTTGCTACTCATCTATGGAGGGGGGGCCCAAAAGTTCACTGTACCCGGGCTCCAAATTTCTCTTGCCAGTCCTGTACATACCATTATTTGATACTGGAAAGCCCTATGCTGCAAATACAGAGTGAAGCTGCCCGTAACACATTTGTATCTCACGGGACACCGTATAACAATGACCTTTGCAAAAAGTACTGTAATATTATTATTATCTGGAACAGAGGTGGGCCTGTGTGCATTAAATGCCCGAGCTGATTTTAAGTCCCAGTCCGGCCCTGTACATGTATAAGCATCTCCCTCATGAGTGAGGAGGACCAAAATGCAAATGCCCTCTACAAAAGCATTGATTAATAACCTGAACAATCAATCCATATATCCTTGTGTTTGAAGCTCAAAATTAGCAAATGCATTTTTTATGTTTTTCAGCTTCAAGTTGAAGGCTAAATCAGAGAAGCATTTTGATGAAGATATTAAAAAAGCTAGCAAGTAAAATGTGACTGTTCTTTAATTAACTCTGCACCTCTGACATTATGGTTTAATCTTAGCAAATATAACATTTATTTAGAATGCATTACCATGTCTAGCTGTATTAAGAAAAAATGTTTGAGTGACTTTAGAATCTGTTGTTATTCTAGCGATGGAAAATTGAATGTATTTTGTAAAATTAGGTATGCTGAGGATGATGATTATTATCATTATCCCATAGATTGTAAGCTTGCGAGCAGGGCCTTCGCACCTCTTTGTCTGATTTACACAGTTTGTTTATTACTATGTTTGTCCACAATTATAAAGCCCTACGGAATTTGATGGCACTATATAAATAAATACTGATGATGATGATGATCATCATCATCATAACCAAGTATTTCTAAAACATAATACATAGCTCTGTACAGTAAATAAAATGCTAGACAAAGCAATGTCAAAGACTTATAAACAAATGCAAACCAATATGCTTCACCATATGAGCTTGAAATCCAACATTTGAGGTGTGTAAGGTCAGGAATAGAAGTACCCTATAACAAATAGAGGTGCCTGACTCTACTAGTCCTGATAACCCAGATAGAGAAACTGGCTATTCTAAGTTAGAGATTTGCAGTCTCAAAATTCTATGTAATTGTGTCTTCTCTGGTGAACTCTGCTAGGCTTTTTAACAAATGAAAAATAAAACACATTAATTTCTATGTCACCATTAACATGTTTGCATCGGCAGTGCAATGCACTGTGCTGAGGCATTTCCAATGCAACATTTCATTTTTAATCAATGAATCAGAGTCCAAATAAAAACCTGAAAACCTGAAAACATGACAAAACTCTATACATTCTCCATGCATGAGTAACAAGGGATGGTCAAACTGTTTGAGCAATTTAGAAATTTGATCAAACCAACCCGGTTTGACAGTTTTAAATTGCTTCATGGATTGTTTTGCAATTTGAAACTGGTTCATTGATGGTTAAATTCTGTTACAACATTTAAAGTGGCAACTGAAAGTCAAATGGTTTGAGCCAGATAAAGCTGAAATGCTGGAGACTCTGGTTCTCCAAGTTAGATGGTGTACTGCAGATATTGGATGTCTGGAAGCACCAGATGATCCATAGTAGAATCAAGCAAAAGGAGAGTCAGTCAAGCCAGGGGTCAGAAGCCGGAATATCCACAATAATACCAGGGAGTAAGCATCAAGCGAAGCCAGGTCTGGGTCACAAGAGGAGGTAGAGAACGAACGTAGGAACAAGCAGGAGTCAAATACCAGAGGGGAATTCAGGATCAACAGACAGGAGTTTACACAGGGAGACCAGCAGCATTGTCAATTGATGAACTGGCCCAGATTGCTTCGAAAGGCAGTCTCTTAAAGGCCAGACAGAGATGCTTAGGATACAGGAGTAATGATGAAGGCTTAACCCCTTGCAGACGGGATCAGATGAAGACAGTGTAGCATCTAAAGAGGAGATACTGAACTGCAGATTGTGACACATTATATGGAAAATCACAAAGCAAACTAATAAATATGTAAAGGTGCCACAACAGACACATGTCTGTTCATCATTCAGGCTAAATCTACATGGGTCCCAACTAGAGTGGTCAGATAATGACCACACATTTGGTATGTCATCATCCATCTGTATTTTCCATCAGTCTCATTCTGATTCTGATTGGGATTGACAGTCTTTGTGCCCACAATTTCATGGCAGGCAGTGGTCTCAGGGGGCCTTTTATTGGTCTGGTGGGGGTGACTGTAAGTCTGCAGGGGTTACCATTCTTATCAGGGGAAGCCTCTTCACTCTAGATTCTATTTGAATGTTTGTCTGCATCAGATTGATTATCATAAATTGCTACAGGGCAGATGAGCCTATTAGGCTAACCTGTGTGTAGGTATCCCCGACAAGAATGTGCGTTTGGAGCTTCTCCAGGTCCTGTGGACCATGCTCGCAGTAATGATGTCAGGAGGTTTCAATTGCTCCTTAGATGAGGATGGGCAGAGCCCCAGCAGCACTGCTTAGGTGGCTGCTTCATGGTAACCAAAGCAAACTTGCGGGATGCAATGAAATCCATGAGGGCTAGGTCTTTTAACTGTACATAGAGCCTCCCTGACAGCTCAGTGCATTCCCAGTTTCACTTTGTGTTTACATCTAGGGCAGTAAAGCAGAATAGACATGCCATGCTTCCCTGCTTCTTCTCAGACCACATAGCCCTTATTTTTCAGGGCATCCTGGCCAATGGTTTTCCCTCTGACCCAGGCTCCTGGAAGTTGAATTGTGCTTTGTTAGAAAGAGAGGATGTGTTGGAGGAACTGTTATTTTGATTGCAGGAGTGACTGGTGGGGAAACGTTAAGGTTAAGATTTACAGTTTCTTACAGGTCAAAAGTAGACAACAGGTGTGAGATAGAAATAGGAACTTCGCAAGGCTACAAGGACAGCTGCTGTCCTGCAAGACTTCTAACTGTGCATCTGGGATGTGAGAGATGAACTGGAGGATATCAAGTGGACCAAAGAAAAGGAAAGGATTTTACTATAGCATCAATTGGGAGTTATAGCACCCTGAGTTCCAAATTTGTAGATGTATCTCATTTACTCGCTGTGGGGTGCATCCGCTAACCTAACAATATTGATAATTAGAATGGGAAAGAGAAAGGATATTTATTCAGAGTGGTGCACAAAATACTCCCTTATTTTGTTTGTTCCAAATACTTCTAATGTGCAAACATCTAAAAAGTTTAAAATATAACTTTTAATATTTTTTATTAAAATAATTTTAATATAAAAACCAGAAAAATATCAAATATTTTTTTTTTGCATGTGAATAAACAGAAAGTTTGTTTAGAATTGCTAGATGCACTTTAATAGTCTCCTTATAAATTGAGGAAATCACACTCCAATTGTTCAGGCTAAATCTTATTTATAGGTATTAATATTCCCTCCACTAATAAAATAGAACATATTCAATACATTATTAAATAGGAGAAAACATGCAAGTTTAGGTAAAATTTCAACTTTGTCTATTTGATACACAGACCTTCATGTATATGTATGTATATGGGCAATTAACCAGAAGCAAAAGATCCAAAGCTTAAATCAGACGTTCCTGTGTGTGGTGATGCCTTGGCCCACCCTTACTGTGCACTGCGTATGTGCATATGCCCATTTCCCTTCCCATTCCACCCATGCAACAATAGGCTGTAATAAGGATCTTTTGCGCTTGAAGCTGAATTAAATGTTGCTATGTTCTCTGACGTATATGGTTTGTTTCTGCACATGCATGCAGTGATTTTACTTAAAGTACGGCACATACTGGTATTTATGTTCCTTAATGGATCATGCCCAGTATGTTGCATTTACTTCTGACTTCCAGAAGACGGTGCAACAGATATAGCAAATATCATAGGGGATCTCTGGCTTAGACTAGATGCATCCGATAGTGTTGTGTGGTCAAATTAAATAGATGAAATATCATTATAAGATATCATTAACAAGAAGTTTGCTGCTGGTAAAAAAAATGTCAGTACTTATTATTTAGATCTTCGTAAGACAATGTGGAGAACATATATTTTTATTAATGCTAATAATACACAGAGCTGTTGGCATGATTACAAGCCCAATTACGATATAGATGGAAAGAGGACAGACATGAGAAGAAAGTTAGATGTTACATTCTAGAGGAGGGGGAGTAAAAAGAGAGAGCAGGATCAAGTGGGGCAGTTGACCCAGGTGAGGGAGCACTAAAGTAAGTAAAGTCTGCGATTACATGGTAGTAGGTGACTGTGTGGTTGCAGAGGAAGAAGTAGAGGAGACTTATGAGATCAGGTGGGCATTAGCACAAGTGGTAAGCTACAGTCAAACATTGGAGTTTTCCTGAGACACGGGTGGAGGTCTTGCTCACAAACGGCTTCAAGTATACATTAGTGTTCCCCTTTAGGTGCAGGGCTGCTGCACAACCAGTTATCATGTGTTGAGAGCCAGACTTCATAACGGAAGCAATTATGTTCAAATTGGAACAAAACTATTTCTGGTTCGAAGGAATGGTATACAAACAAGTTTGCAGGACTATAGGAATGAAGTTTGCTCTGAGTTTCACAAACCTGTTTGTGACGCATTGGGAGAATCAGTCCATATGGGAGAAAAACTTGTTTTTCAGTTATATCCTAGAAAGTTGGAGATGCATGCCTCCAATATCCCACTCTGAACAGAGCAGGGATCGGTATAGGCACGTCGGTGCAGACGAAAGACATATGCTCAGTAAAGCCCCAATGGGGCTACACTGTGCATGCACAAATTGCTGGCCGAGTTAAAGCATTAATATAATTTCAATTAGGTTTTTCAACCAATTTTTTTTTCTGGAATTTTTGCAAACGAAAGAGACTTAAAAAAGGTATATTCAAATAGTAGACATTGGTGTTGCACACTGACCAAATGCGTAAAACTTATTTAGAATGAATTAAAACAGCAAGATACCATGTAGTTTTATTTTAATAATAAATCTTTATTTATATAGCGCCTTTCTGCCAATAGAACTCAAAGCACTTTACATTGTTGAAGAGGTTTCAGCAGTCATCTTGGGCATGCTCAGCTGCTATTCTATGGAAACAGTCACAACAGTCCCTGTCCCATTGGAGCCCACAGTCTTAATCCCCCAACTCACAAATGCACACACACAAACACAAACTATAGGGTCCACTGTTGTCATAAACCAGTCAATCTACTTGGACCATGGTAAAAAAAATCCATGCAAACACTGTGAGAATATAGAACTGTGTATTTCATTCCAGACCCCTCTTGTCTTATTCATGGGTATTAAGCATTTCACAACACAATATGTTAAGAGTGAGGTTGAGTGGCAAGAGCTAGTATAATTTAATTGGGGACAAGGATATGATTTTATTCGAAGCCTGTAATAAACAAGAGTCCCAAACAAGACAAAAGCAAGCAAAGAGGCAGTAAATACAATTCACTAAGTTTGTGCTTTGCCTGCACAGAGGGATAGCATAAAACTATGTCTAGCATTAAGTAATAAAAAGCAAAATATAGAACCTTTAAAAACACTTAAACTGGAAAAAAACACAATTATGATATATTATAGGTATATAGCATGAAAGAACTGCACTTTAAGATATATAGGCAATTTCTAAAGATACCCAAAATTCACACTTCACGCATAATAACAAGTTGACAAGACTTCTTGGTGATGTAACAGTTTAAGAATAAAGACAGGCTCCCTGTTGTTACACTTGATCATCAGCAGCATCCATGTGAAAGTGAACAGCCAATGAACTTCTTGCAAAGACAGTTTTCAGTGTACAGACATCAATACATAACCTTTACTGGTCTCTATAGGGTCATTAGATCCATTAGACTGTAGACTCAGCACTGCTTTGGCTCTTAAGTTAATACAGCTGAGACTTTTTTACATTCCTTTTGGGAAAGAAGATGCATATTTTTAGTGATTTCCTAGATAATTCTTTAAGTAAATCAAACATTATTTCAGAGCAGTAATAGACATTGTGTCCTTTGATACCCCATTCTCCATCAAAAGGCTATAATCCAGACTCACACATTTTAAGCCTTGACTATCCCTGGATATCAAAGTAGGAGGAGTAATTAAATTTGTACTTTTTTCCCTTACAAGTCGTACTCAATAAATCTGAATAAATTAACAACGCATTACTAAAGCTGCTACATTAAATTTGCATAGTGCATTTAATGAATATGCAACTGCAAGTGGAAAGGTCTGCAACTGTGAACCTTTCAAATTAGCATAACTACTTCCAGCGTGTTCCTTAAATAATGCTTTCATTTGCACATCACTGAGTTGGCTAATTCCAACTTCAGTCAGGGTAGCCTTGTAATTAAGACTCTTGCTTTAATTTTTAATGAAGTTTATGTTACATCAATCCTGACAGTAATGAGGGGACAAGGAAACAAAAAGCCTGCTAATAATTAAATTCACAAACCAGTTTGAGGGATAATAATTCCTGAGGAGAAATTACATGACTAATTATTAATTAAATATTCATACTATTGCAGAGCTGTCTTACTTAACAGCTTTTTTTTTTGGTGTTTTTTTTTTTTTGGCAAGCTGTGGATACTTTGCTGAACCCATTCAGAATTTTAAGGTCTCCTGTTAATTTGAATACATCGTTAATCAATGTGACAGAGAAAAAAATAGAAATGTGTTAATTGGTATAGTTTTATTGTGTCTAAATATTAAAACAATTGGTTTAGTTTTCATAGAATTAATCTAGTAGCCTTGGTGTGTTTTATTGAAACATAAATCCTTTTAATACCCATAAAGTTCTAATAGTGGGACAGCTTGACCTTTTTCATAACATTATTGTTTACAGATAATTACACCAACTCTTTAAGAGGTTATTTAATGGATTTACATTCATCACAATAAAATGAAATACAAAAAAAACAATAGCAAAAGCTGTAATTCAATAGCTATTTATACTACTGTTTTTCAATCCTAATCTAGCTCAGCAACAAGCGTGTTTCAAAAGGAACACTGATGTCAGAGAGACAGCACAGTCCATTCTCCATGCCTATTTAGGGTGTTAGGGCACCAGTGAATGAAGTACGTTAACCTACTGTTTGGATTGTGTAAGGACATCCTTCTGCTGCTTTAATCTCATCTTCTCCACAAAGGTGACATGTAGCCTATTTGTGAGACCAAGAGATCATCAAGCTCAGGGGCAGGCTGGGCTGGGGGACAAGGAGAATTCCGCCCCTGAGCAAGTCCCATAGTGGGCTTCCTTGGGCTGGGTCACTGGGCAAGCTGCATTTTTTTCCTTTGAAATGTTCCTAATAGGCTGCTGAGTTGAGTCTTGCCTCCTGGGCTAATATTTGCCAACCCTCACCTAATCTAGCTGGACTTGGACTGAGGGAAAGTTTCCATTATCACTAATTATATTCACAGACACAATTGAGTGTTCCTAACACAACACATTAATATTTTGTAAATCAATAGAGCATCAAAAGCTACCTATACCATGTGCCAACAATAATACTGATTCTTTATTTATTTAGCACCTTTCTCCCAATCAAATTCAAATAACTTTATATTGTTGCAGAGGGTGAGGCAGTGTCACGACTTACCCATTCTCGCTCCAGCGATGTCCTGCGGTGCTGTTGCCGCACTTCCGGGTGGCGGCAGCCTGGAGCGGGTGTTTCAAACTTCGGTTTGACCTCCCAGCCTTCGCTCCAGCGCTGTCTCATTGCGCCGCTGGCGGCTCACGTGACTAAAGTCTGGGGCGGGAGTTTCAACCCTACTAGGGTATTTAGTCTGTGCTCTGACACTTGCTCAGTCAATGTTGTTGCCAGATCCTGACCTCTGGTTGTGATACCTGTATCTAGCCAACTTGTTCCTTTGGGAAACATTCCTGTGTACCAAACCTTCTGATTACTCTCCAGTGTACCTAAACTCTGCCTGATTGACCACGCTTCTGATTTCTCTCCCATGTACCGAACATCTGCCTGATTGACCTTGCTTCTGCTTCTCTCCTGTACATCTCGCTACCTACTATCTCCACTGTACTACTCCCTGGGGCACCCTAGAAGACTGCGACCTACGGCTTCCTGGCAGCAAAGTCCATCCTGCCTTGCGGCGTTTCTTGGTGAATACCGGGGAATCCATTAGACTCTGCACCTCTAGGTCTGTCAGCATCAATCAGGGTTAGTACTAAGGTCCTCTGCTCTTGGATCATAACAGGCAGCCACCTTGAGTGTGCTCAGCTGATATTCTATGGAATCATTCACATCAATCCCTGTCCATTTGGAGCTTACAGTCTAAATTCCCTATCACACACACACATTTCAATTTTTGTCAGACGTCAATTAACTTACTAATAAGTTTTTGAACTGTGGAAGGAAACTAGAAACCCACAGAAACACAGAAAGAACATACAAACTCTACATATATAGAGCTCTGGTCATTGAATCAATGACCTCAGTGTTGTAAAACATGTGTTTCAGAAATATTTAGTCATATTTACCCCTTGGTATTACTGACGTGGAAGTAATGACCAGAAAAACACTGATGTGAAAGGAGTGACCAGAAAAAGACTGGCATGGATGGAATGACCAGGAAAGCACTGGCATGGATGGAATGACCAGGAAATCACTGGCATGGATGGAACAACAGGGACACACTGAAATGGAAGTAATGCCCAGGAAAACACTGACGTGGAAGGAATGACCAGGAAGACACTGGCATGGATGGGTGGGTAGATTTACCAGAAACACACTGGAAGATAGAATGCAGAAGGACCCTGGAGTGGAATATCCAGGAATGTACTGAGGGAGCCAAATTAACAGGAACATTAATTATGCAATAAGTGGTTGGATTCCTTAAAATTGGAAATTAAGCAACAAGGGGTGAAGATGTTACATATTTGAAAGTGTTCCTGATGTTGCAGAGGGATATAGGCTTCTTTATATGGTAAAACACCAATATTAACACTCCAAATTGGAGGTGGCTTATCACCTACTATTCAGCAAAGTTTCTTTGCTCTGTGTATCTGCATAAAACAGGTATGAACATAATTTTGTGCACCTAATGCAATTTATAGAAAATCTTAAAGAGTTGTACACTATAAATGTGTGCTGACCCTCGTGTTTAGCTTTCCAAACCGATGTCGGTTCTAACCCAACTTCACGTTTCGGCTTTGCTACTGGTTTTGTAGAACAAATGTTGAAGGTTTTGGTTTTGGATCTGGATTTAATTAAAAATTGTGAAAAATAGGTTAAATAATGTAATTTTGAGCTGTTTTTGGTCTGATATTACTATTTATAGCATTAACATTAATTTCCAGTCATTTCCCATCTATTTTCTAATGATCCCTTCACAACAGTCCCACTTTTCACCAAAGTTGGCCAAAGTCTACAGCAAGCAGTCTTAATGAAGGTTTTTTTTAACTTTGCCATCTTTGCATTTGCTTTACCTGATTCAATTCAAAAAATAAAAAACTGAATAGTGTTGATGTCTCCCTTTCATTGCACCCAAACCTCCTTCGTATCTTCAGACTTACTATTATAGTAATGGAATAAATAAATAACCTCAGGGACACCAATGTAAAATTGGCAAAGGGTCACAGTTTTTATTTAAACAAAAATGGTGGCGGAGAGAGCAATGCGAGTCAGCTAACAACTAATAGCAAAACAAACTATTACAGCAGTGGTCCTAGTATATAGTCCTTTATGATGTTGCGGCTTATTAGTAATTGTCATAAGCTTTAAAAAAAAAGCAGGAGAGGTCTTTACCTATATCAGCCTCCATTTTTGTAGAGATGGACTCACTCATAGGCACACAGATACCCTTCAGGACAGCAATGATTTTTCCGCCCTCCCTCCCACATAATTGTTTGCAAGCCATATTTATCTCTTAGATCCTCATTTTTTTCAGGATACTGAGGCTATCTGCTGAGTTTGACGCTACCCTGTCTGGAGACACGGAGTCTAATGTGCCTCTGGTCTTCACCAAGAACTCCTGAAAGGGAGTTTGGATTTAGCTGAGAGAGACACGCAGGTCACGGTTCTCCAGGAGGGCACTCAGCGCGATAGAATGAAGTTATCAGAAACTCTGGAAAGCCGAGGTCAAACCATGGGGACAGCATAGTACACAGAAAGGATCCTGTGGAATAGACGGCCAAGCCGAAGTCAGATGTCAGGAGCATCTCTGTAGAATTAAGGGAGGATCCAGAAGAAGAGTCAAGAAAAGCCGAGTCAGGAACCGTGGAGTCAAGAAGGGGAAACAGAACCATAAGTGCCTGAAGCTAGTGGACCTAATACTCTGGCACCCTAGTGGTGCCGGAGCCTTCTTTATATAGGGGACAAGAAATGAATGTCAGTCAGAGGGGCTAACGTCAGCAGCAGTCACCGCCATGAGTCCAATAGTGTTCCGTTGACTTGAAATGGGATGTGTCTGTGCAGAAGACACAGCCTGTCGGCCGGGTCTGGCACGTCTGTTTGCCTGGCGAGTTCTGGCGGTAGTGAAGGCATCTGTCCCTGTGCGGATGGGAAAGCACAGGTACGGCGCCTGACAATGTTTTTATATAGCGGCAAGTTAATGATAGCCACTCTCTTGGCAACTGATGAATACTCTGGCAATGTATTGTGTGCCTAATCTTTGAATTGTTGTAGTTGGGGTGCAGGCCACATTCATCTTGCAGCATCCTCATCTATTTATATAGCGACAGCAAATCAGATACATTTGAATAGATTGAAAAATAGAAAAGATTAGAATATAGAGCATTTTTTGGAGGGTGGAGGGTGTCCAGCTGCGTGCTGATCCTCACAAACAGCCATCCTTAAACATAGATTCCACTGAATTACCCTTCCAAAATATAAAAGTAGTGAAAAATATAAAAGTTTAGAATATAGTAATATAAGGGCTTATTTTGGGGTGTGCAACTGCTGCTGAATCTCACACACAAATACCCAGTTTTCTTCTAAATTATTTACCTTGTCACTGCCCCACACAAGATTACTTTCACTAGAAAAAAAGTTTAAAAGAAAGAAATCTGTTTGTTTTTTGGATTCTGCTGTTAATAGTCTGACAACAAATGCAGTTTTCTCATAGAATACACTAGTAGTTATTTCAGAATATCTATCTAACTCAGTCTGTATATACTGTCTAGCACTATTAGATATATGCAATGTAATGCATTAACAACAACCAGTAGCCACTAGTCTGTGTAAAGTGTATCTAGGATTGAAATTAAAAGCAATTGATCAGCAAACTATTGTAGCTGACTATTCTCTACAGAACTGCTTTACAATAATGTCAGGATTCTACTGCTTTCCTATGTCCCTGGTTCACCCTTAACGCTATTTTATGAGCAGAGCACCGCAGCTAACCTCCTCCCTACAAGCTAGAGATGGGCGGACTCAGTTCCCCGCGATCCGAATCCATCCGAATTTAGCCTATCCAAGTACCGGGCCGAGCAGACTCGGTACTCTCCCGCCCATTCGGAATCGAAATCGAGGCAAAACGTCATCGTGACGTATTCGTATTTTTGATCTCGGTTCTCGCGAGATTTGAAAACCATAAATAGCAGCCTCCACAGCAATCCATCGCCATTTGACAGAGGGAGAGAGTAGGGTTAGGTCACAGGCTATATTAGCGCAGGGACAGAGAAATTTGTGTACACATAACTGTTTCTATCCTAATCTCTACAATTACAATATTAATACCGTTTGCAATTATTAGAGGATGATAGAGGAAGTTTTTATTTCTTTTTTGGGCACTCCAAGTGCTTTTGGGGTGTCTCATATTCCCCAGTGTTTTACACTAAATTTTTCTGGCTGTCAAAAAAAATCATATTTGTCAGCAATATCTATCTGATACATTATTTTGCACTACAAGTGATTTGGGGTTTGCAATATCCCCCAGTGTTTTACACTAATTTTTCTGGCTGTCAAAAAAAGTCATCTTTGTCAGCAATATCTATCTAATACAATATTTTGCACTACAAGTGTTTTGGGGTGTGCAATATCCCCCAGTGTTTTACACTTATTTGTCTGGCTGTCAAAAAAAGTCATCTTTATCAGCAATATCTATCTAATACAATATTTTTCACTACAAGGGATTTGGGGTGTGCAATATCCCCCAGTGTTTTACACTAATTTTTCAAGCTGTCAAAAAAAGTAATCTTTGTCAGCAATATCTATCTAATATATACGCTAATGAGGATGTTGATGAGGATGAGGTTGTTTGTGTAAGTCCTGCACCAGTGGCAGCAGTTCTGGCACGTGACAAGAAAAAGGCTATTGTCATGCCTGGCCATAAAACAAAAAAATCTACTTCTTATGTGTGGAATTATTTCTACCCAAATCCAGACAACAATTATATAGCCATTTGTAGTGTATGTCAAGCCACAGTCAGTCGACGGAGGGACCTTAACCATCTTGGAACCTCGTCTATGTTACGCCATTTAACAAGCGTTCATGGCAAAGTGTTGGGAAAAGCTGAAAGTTCTTCCAAAAAAATTACAAGCACTCCATCATCAGCTAGGACCCTCCGTTTACCGACATCTCGACGGCTGCAAAATACACCCACCACACCATCCTCATCAATATCCTCAGTAGCGCTCGGAGTTAGCCCTGCATCCCACTTATTAAGGCTGGATGACTCCTGCACTATAATTGATTCCTCTGAAGAAAGCATTAGTCCCACTGCTGCTGCTGTTGCTGCTGCTGGGGGTGAATTGTGAGCCCAGAGGAAGGTCAAGAAAATGAGCAGTTCTACATTTCAACAATTAACTGTGAAACAATCATTTGCTAGGGGAAGCAAATATGACAGCAGTCACCCAGTCACCAAGCGAATCACAGATGCCATGGCTGCCATGTTAGTGTTAGATCTGTGTCCAATATCCACAATAAACGCCACTGGTTTTTCACAGTTAATTGAGGTTTTGTGTCCACGTTACAGAATATCATCGCGACACCATTTTTCCCGTAAAGCTATTCCACAATTATACCAAAAAGTGTGTACAAATGTAGAGATTGCGCTGAAAAATGCCATTCTGCCAACTGTCCACTTAACCACAGATATGTGGACAAGTGGAAGTGGTCAAACTAAAGACTATATGACTGTGACAGCCCACTGGGTTGGTCATTCACCTTCACCAGCAGAAACAGCAGCAGCATGTACACCACTACGTAACATTTGTCACAGGCAGGCCACTCTTTGTACCACCAGCTTCACTAACAGGCATACAGCTGACAATTTGTTACGCAAACTAAGAGATGGGATTGATACATGGCTTATACCACTTGGACTCTCCCCAGGATATGTAATTTCTGATAACGCCAACAATATAGTGCGAGCATTACAGCTGGGTGATTTCCAGCACATTCCCTGTTTTGATCACACCATCAACTTGGTGGTGCAGAGCTTCCTACGAAATAACCGTGAGGTGCAGGAGATGCTTTCGGTGGCCTGCAAAATTTCAGGCCATTTCAGGCATTCTGCCACAGCATGTAGGAGATTGCAGCAGCTCCAATAGCAGTTTAACCTGCCCTGCCACCAACTTAAGCAAGAGATGGTAACTAGGTGGAATTCCACCCTGTACATGCTTCAGAGGATGGAGGAACAGCGCAAAGTCATCCAAGCGTATTGCACAAGCCATGACATTGGGAAAGGAGGGGGCTGTATTTCACTCTGGCACAGTGGGGAATACTTTCAGTGCTCTGCAAGGTGCTGAAACCATTTGAAGTTGTGACGTGTGAAGTGAGTGCAGACTCTGCTAGTTTGAGCCAAGTCTTTCCTTTAATTAGACTATTGGAAAAGCAGCTTGAGAAACTGAAGGAGGAGATTAAAGCAAGCAATTCAGCAAAGTATGTTGGCCTTGTCGATCAAGTACTTAATTCGCTTCACATTGATCCTCGAGTTATTAAGATCTTGAACTCGGATCACTATATTTTGGCCACTGTGCTTGATCCAAGGTTTAAGAACTACATTGAGTCTTTGCTTCAAAATGACCGAGATGTGAACTTTTGTAAGGAGCTATTGCCCAGCAAGTTGTCCGCTGAACTGGGCCTTGGCATGACAACGTGTCCTCCTTCAGTTTCTCAAGCTGCTGCTGCTCGTAAAAAATTAAATTTTCCAAAAAGAAGCAGGGAAGATGAAGAGGGCAGACCAGAACAGTTTTACATCTGGGCTGGTTTGAAGGAATTTTTTAAAAAAATGTGTGACCTTGCCCATAACTCCATCCAATATGAGTATTAACATGCAAAGGATGGTGGAGGATTATTTTCAAGAGGTAATTGATATGGAAATGTCAGACAGTCCCTTTTCTTACTGGGAAGAAAAGCAGGCCATTTGGAAACCCATGTACAAACTTGCTTTGCAATACCTAAGCTGCCCACCCTCCAGTGTGTACTCTGAACGAGTGCTCAGCACAGACGGGAACTTAGTCAGCGATCGCTGTAGAAGGTTACTTCCCAAAAATGTGGAGAAAATGATGTTTATAAAAATGAACTACATCTTCCACGAGGAAGGCCTTCACCATCAAAGACATCCAAGCACTGACTGTTTTCTAATGGCGGATTCAAGCGGCGATGAATTGATAGTCTGTGATGATGATGTACACACTGATGAGGGTGAGGATGAAGCTCCAGATGATGATGATAATATGTTTTTAAAACTTTCTATTTAAGTCTAGGGTGCAATCTACCCCCAAAGAGGAAAGGGACTTGGGGCATTTCCATATCACATACCGTCTTGAAAGGCTGCTGTTTGGGCAATTTCTCAGTATGGGTAGGGTGTCATACACAGACTGACCCCTTTGTCCATTTCAATTTATATTGTACAGTCTATATCCGCCATCAATGCATCAGGTTTTTGCAGGTTAGTTGAGGTCGTGGGACACTACCAAATTCCGTCTCAAGTCCATTTCCCTTGAACAGCAATTCCTCAGCTGTACAGGGATGTTAAATGAGAAAATGCCATTGTAGCCACTTAACTACAGATATATGGACAAACCTCCCCTCTCTTTTAGGGCAGATTCCAGATGCCCAAATCAGAAGGAATAGTCAAAAAATTCAGAATCATAGTCCAGAATTGGGAGTAAAAAAAGAGAAGTCCTTATTCAAGGGTGGAAAGGGAATAACAATAAAGCCAGAAAATAGTTGAGGCCCAGCAGACCCTCCTCTCATTTTTCTCTCTCTCTTTTTACAAAACTTCCTCGGAATGGAAGCCTGAGCCAATTTGGTAGAACACAACGGTGACTCCTGGACCAGGGTGATAGAAGATATTGCTGAATGTACTGATGACCCGCAAATTGGCACTGTGAGATATGATGCAAACTTCCCGATCACTGCTTCAGTAAAGAGTTATAAATTTAGACAGAGGCAAAGGCTGGCACCTTAGAGCTGGAGACAGAGGCTGGCACCTCGGAATAGAAGACAAACACTGGCACCCCAGAATAGGAGACAGAGGCTGGCAACTTGATACAGGCTGGTGCCTTGGACAGGTGGCAGAAACTGGCGCCTCAGGACAGGCGACTGGAGCTTGCACCTCGAGACAGGCGACTGGAGCTGGTGGATTAGGCCTCATGACAGGGAGCAGAACAGGTTGTAATGTAGAAACGGGAAGTCATGTGCAAACAAAACCCAAATGAGCCGGGGAGCAAACTGAAGACAGTTCTGTAGGCTGTCCTGGTCTGCAGAGTGGACAGTCTTGTAAGAAGTATACATTACTGGCACAGTAGAGACATAATTTGTTGATCTTTCTGCGCCAGTCAGGTGGGGGCACGGACCATCTGCAAACCTGGAGTTTGCGACACAGTAGCTTTAATTTAACTGCAATTTTTTAGTAGCATTATTAAGAGGTGCTGCTTGTAAAGTCTGTAGCAAAGACAGTTCAGTGATTTGTAAGGCAGACATATTGCAGGAAATAACAAATGGAAACAATTGGCAGTTTGAGTCCCAGGAAACAATATTTGAAGCAGAAATCTTTCACACGGCTGCAATGCTGTTTTTTGAGCTGGTCATACTGTCACGCTTCTGTGCTAAAGGCTGGAAATAACAGCTATGGAGCCCGCAGTATGGTGAAAACATAACAGTTTATTGAGCAAACAAAGTCAAGAATAGTGTAGGAAAGGTACAAACCAGATATAGCTGAGACTGGACAACGGATCTCTGGGTGGGGCTGGAAGCAGATAAATAACAGAGAATATGACAGGTACAGGTAAACTAGCTGAGTGAAATGAAACTAGGAACAGAGATAAGAGCTAGCAGCCTGCAGTAGTCCAAGGAAACTGGAGTAGTAACAACTGTAACAATGACAACAACAACATCAATGACCAGCAGTGGTGAGCTGTAGGAAGCAGGCATAAATAGGCAGAAAACAGGTGCAGTAATTAACAGAAGCAGAAGGCTAACCCCTGCTAGTAAGGGAAGAGGCAAGGGTACAATAGAAGAACCTCTGGTGAGTCAGAGGTACTGCAAGACTAATACAAATAATACCAACTCCAAAATAATCCAGGAGACAGGAGCTGCTAAGACAAAGCAGCAATACAGCCGGAGACAGATCCCGACGATTATTACCTGGTTAGTGTTAGGATTAGAGATAAGGTTATGAATATGACTATATGACCGTGACAGGCCACGGTGTATCACCATTAGCAGCAGAGGTGTTCTTCATCATCCCTCTCATCCTTTCTGCATAGTAGTGCTAGCACACAATGCCAGGTCATTCGCAGGTAAGATGCTCTCTGTATTGCTGGTTTCACAAAGACACATACTAGTGTCTATCTGTTGGGAAAAAATTCAGAAATGTCATAGTAAAATGGCTCACCCAGCTAATGCTCACCTAAAGAGCAAACTTTGTGTGTGTATTACGACTAGGTGAATTTCAACACATACCATGCTTTCCAAACACAATAAACTTGGAGGTGCAGAATTTCTTTAGAAATCAGAGGACAGTGCAGGAGATGCTGTCTGTGGACCATAACATTTCTGGGCATTTTTGACATTGAGTGAACGCATGTAGAACATTGCATCAGCTGAAAAAAAAATATCATCTGCATGCCACCAACTGAAGCAAGAGGTCGAGTTCTGCACTATAAGTGCTTCAGCAACTAAAGTCAAGCCATCAAGACAAAGCCATTAGATAGGGAGAGGGGGACATGTTATCTTACTCTAGCACACTGGAGAATGCTTTCTCTTTTAAGCAAGCTCTGAATCCATTTGAAATTGTAACAAATGAAGAGGGTTCAGGCACTGGCAGTCTGAGTCAAGTAATACCCCTAATCAAACTACTGGAAAAGCAACTGAAGAAGTTGAAGGAAAAGATGAAACTTAGTAATTCTGCTAAGTATGTTGGCCATATATATCAAGTTCTTTATCTGCTTTTCCAGGACCCAAGGGTTTGCAGCATCTTTAAATTGGATCACTACATTTTGATAACATGCTTGATCCTAGGTTTAAATCAAATGTAATGTCTTTATTTCCAACTGACACAAATCTTCAATGATGCAAACAGATCCTTGTGACCAAGTTGTCAGCACAAATTTCACATGACACATCTCCAACTTCAGCTTCTCCTACAAATGCTACTGCAAGAAAAACACAGAGATGATGAGTCAACACAGCACACCAATGTGAAGAGCTATTATAACATTTGGTCAGGCTTAAAAGAAATGCACAAATTTATTGATACCTCTACCATGTCTGATACACCTTGAATTAGTAGAATGGTGGAGGATTACTTTAACGATAATGTACAAATTAGTATCTCAAACAGTCCCCTTGGAATCTGGGAGGAAAAAAAAGGCAATTTGGAGCCCCTTGTACAAACTAGCTACGGTGTACTTAAACTGCCCACCCTCCAGTGTATATTCGGAAAGAGTGTTTAGCACAGCCTGGAACATTGTGAGTGATCGTCTGAGGTACTTCCCATAAATGTAGAAAAGCTGGTGTTCATCAAAATGAACTACAAATTGTATGAGGAATACCATTCTGGCAGACAATTACAAACAGAATCTGTAACGTTAGATTCAAGTGGGAATGAACTAATATTGTGTGATGATGATCTTGACATTTGTGATGAGGATTATGATAAGGGTGATGACATTTTCAAAATAGAGGAAGATGACCACTGTTCGCCAAGTGCTCATTAGTAATTTGTTAAAATCCTTTTCTATTCTGCAGTTTACCAGCCAACAATTAAAATGTTCGCTTTTGTGGGGGCCTAAACAAATCAAGCATTTCGGCCTCAATGTGGCAGAAGGGCTTGTTTTGTTAAACTATGCCCTTTTTAACATATCAGTTGGTGAGAGGGGTCAAGGACAATTCCATCTTGCACTATTTTACATTGTGGCTGCTGCTGTCCATCTAATAAGCTCTGGTTACTGCCTCTTCACTTTCCATGAAGCATGCTATGTAACGTTAAAAATATTGTGTCTGTGGTCTATTTCTCACAATTTTTCTTCAGGGTGCAGCCCACCCTAGTCTACTTGTTTAAATGTCTACTGATGCCGCTGTCAGTCTAAAGACATCTGATTACGATCTCTTCACTTTCCATAATGCAAGTTGTCTAACGATAAAAATATTGTGTACATGGTTTTTCTCCCACCCTTCTTCTCCTGGGTGCTACCCACTTTCATCTATCTACTTGTCTAAAATGACCACACTATTAGACATTGCTCTGCTACTATCTGCCAGAGTCATTAAGGAAAGTAAGTAATGCATAAAAGGGGGTAAGAGTCCACCTTCACAAGAGAGTCGTGTATTTTACAATATATGTTTTTATTGTTTCATCGGGATGTGTGCCCGTTGTTGAAATAAATGTACCAACGTTTTTACACATGAGGAATTCTCTTTTTCTCTATATCGGTACGGAGTATACAAAAACTTCAACTAAAAGGAAAAAAGTTACCCACTGGACTTGTTTATCCGTTTTTAGTGTAAGTGTACGTTTTATCCAGACATCCAGTATTCATCACGGGGTGTTGCATGTTATATGGTATATTTCACTGGTGAATAGGGGAACCATAAAGAGTGCAACTTTTTAAAGCTTTTACCAAAGTTATTCTAAGACAGTATTTCTGGATGTTTTTTCGTTTTATGTACAATGGATTGATATGAGAATCAAGAGGATTGGAAGTAAAGTGGAAACCACCATCAAGATTGACTTCTAATTGAATTGTTCATATGAGCCTTTTATGCATTTGTGTATTAGATGACACCAATAGCGCCATCTTGTTCCTTTTGAATTTTGCATTGATTATTACCTTGAGCACAAAAAGGGGATTTGTGCTAAAAGGATAAAGAGGCTGCATTTGGTTTTGTGCGCAGGGGCTTCCATTATATTCAGTTTCGCTGCAGTCTTTGTCCGAAAGTGTATGAAAATAATATTGTGGCCTGTGAAGTGGTTAAATTTGACTAGAAATGACTGTAAATTAGTATTATTGAGGTCAATAAAACAAAACAAGCGAGGGCGGTTTTGCCAAAACCGAAACACAAACTTATTACAGATCCAAAACCAAAACCAACACATGGGAGTCAGTGAACATCTCTACTTTATACAAAAAAGCACATCATGCAATAAAGATCCCAATGTCTCATAACTATATTATTATAAATGAGGTTAAACTGACCACTATTTTTGGAGCCAGAAAGTTAACATGAATGAATGGGATGCTCATAAAGTGGAAGTAAACAGGAAGCTGAATGTCACGAGCCGCTTCCTCCACGTCCCGGCCATCGACATGACGACCGGGACGTCACTTCCGCATTGTCCCGGCCGTTGCCAAGGCAACGGTCGGGACGCTCTTTGCATGTAGCGCCGCGCTCCGGCATCCAGGGCAGCCGGGCGCGTGCGCAAATTAAGAAAGGGGTCAGTTAATTATTTTCCCCCTGTGTTGCTACACTCTCATTGGGCCATGCTTGTATTTAAGGCAGCAAGGGGCAAAGCCTCCCTGCCGGTTATAGTCCCTGCTTCCCAGTATACTACCCTGCTCGTTCTCTGTATATCCTCTGATCTGATTTTTGTTGCTGACCTTTTGCCTGGAATTGACTACGTTTTTTGCCTGTGACCTTTTGACCCCTTGCTTGGATTTTGACCTTGTTTGTTCGCTTGTGTCCCCTGATCTTTGGCCTGGATTCTGACACTGCTAGTTTGCCTGTGACCTATTTGACCCTTTTCTGGACCTCACTTAGTTTTCCTGGGGTTCCCCCAGTCAGTACGCAATTCACGACCCTCTGTAGTCTGCAGCCAAGTCTGTCCCCACCACTAGGGGCTCCAGCGAACATCAGGCTTCAGAGCAGACTCCGGGTTTTGTGGTGCTGGCTGTTGGGGTTCCTAACATTATAACTGGCCCAAAACTTTTGAAGTGAGCGAATTGTCTGACATCGGTCCTATGGAACCAAGTCCGGCTCAAGTGTTGGCGGGACAGATCCAGACTCTGTCTCAAATGGTTCAGGAGTTGTCCCAGCAACAGGCGGCCCAGGAACAGGCGTCCAGAGTCTCACAAGCTGCTCAGCCTTCTGTTGTGGAACCCAAGATGCATCTTCCAGACCGGTTTGCGGGAGATCGCAGGCACTTCCGTAATTTCCGTGAGAGTTGTAAACTTTACTTTAAATTAAGACCACTGTCATCTGGGTCTCCACAGCAAAGAGTGGGGATAATTATTTCTCTTCTTCAGGGGGATCCTCAATCTTGGGCATTTAGCCTGGAGCCCAATTGTCCTCAGTTGCAGTCCGTAGATGCCTTTTTCGAAGCGCTTGGTTTGATTTATGATGACCTGGACCGGGTGGCTTCTGCTGAGGCACAGCTTCGATCATTAAGGCAAGGACGACATTCCACTGAAGAGTACTGTTCCAGCTTCAGGCGGTGGTCCTCAGGCTGTGCATGGAATGACCCAGCTCTTCGCAGTCAATTCAGCTTGGGTCTCTCTGATCAAATTAAAGACTCCCTAGTCCAGTATCCCACTGCGGAATCCCTTGAGGAACTCATGAGATTTGCTATTCGGATTGACAGGAGATATAAGGAAAGGAGAGCGGAGAAGGAGGACTCTTCATCTTATTCTCCTGTACCTCCCCAAGTCGCCCCCATGGATCAAGTTGAACCCATGCAACTGGGAGCGTATCGGCTGTCATCTGAGGAACGTACCCGAAGGCATGCCTTGGGTCTCTGCTTATACTGTGGAGAAAAAGGCCATATGCTTCGTACTTGTCCCATTAGGCCGGGAAAAGATCTGGCCAAGTGAACGTGGAGAGAGTACACTTAGGCCTGCAAGCCATCTCTCCAACTAATTCTTTACAGATACCTGCCCAACTCACATATGGTGATTAAGTAATTTCAGTTCCAGCATTTGTGGACAGTGGAGCCGCTGGGAATTTTTTAGATTTAACCTTTGCTCATTCCTTGGGGTTCTCAGCTGTTCCCCTAGATTCCAGAATTTCTGTGTGCGGATTGGATGGGAATCGTCTAAACCACGGAGAAATTCATCATCGTTCTCCTCCTCTGCAGTTGAAGATTGGCGCTCTTCACTCCAAAATAATTTCATTGTACTTAATTCATTGCCCTTCAGTGCCTTTGATCTTGGGTCATCCCTGGCTAGCCCTGCATAATCCCCATATTAATTGGATTAGGGGCGAGATAATTCAATGGGGCCCTAAATGCTCTTCTTCCTGCTTGTCCTTGCCAATTAGGATTACCCATACTAGTTCTGAGTCTCTGCCTCCTCCGTATCGTGAGTTCTGGGACTTTTTTTTCTAAAAAGGAAGCTGACACTCTTCCCCCTCACCGGGAGAACGACTGTGCAATTGACATCATCCCGGGTTCTAGATTACCGAAGGGAAGACTGTACGCATTATCTCTTCCAGAGACCCAAGCCATGGAGTCATATGTGGAAGAAAATTTAGGAAAAGGGTACATTAGGCCTTCCAAGTCACCTGCTGGAGCAGGATTCTTCTTCGTGGCTAAGAAGGATGGTGGATTAAGGCCCTGTATCGATTACAAAGGGTTGAATAATGTCATGTGCAAGCTAATGTTTAGGCATAAATCTGCAAATATATGTTTGTGTATTACTTCCTAGAAATAGTGTGACCTGGTGCTCTTAGAAGCTGTTAGATCAATGGGTTTTGTGGATGTTAAACCACCCAGGGGGGCTGGTAGATAAGGATAGCACCTTATACCATTTATGGCAGGATGGCAAATGTGAATGCCTTTGAGGAGATCTCTTGCAAGACAATGAAATCTCACACATGTTTGGGAGGCCCCAGACAGGCCGACTGCAGAGACTGGGTTGTATGTTAATGACAGATTCAAGCTGAATAAGGGCACAGGAAAAGATCATATCATTTTCTCCAATATCATACATACCAGAGGCATGTGTGGTATGCAGATGAAGGGAAACTTAGGACCTGTTGTGTGAAGGTAAAATCATGTTCGTAAACCATACTGTTGAAAAGTTAGGACGGTGTAAAGAAAACTTGACTTAGAGGTATTCAAACAGCAAAGTCATAAGACCCTAATTTGCATTCTCCCCTCCTGTTGGTTCTGACCTCACAGGGAAGGGGGCTGGGGGGCCCTGTAGCTTGACTTTAAAACTGTATTGAAAATGTAACCCTGGGTTCTTCTTCTGAGGGAGTTTAATTGAAGAGGTTCCATTTTTTCCTGCTCCTCCCGGCACCACAAACTTGATTCTAAGTGAGGTATCAATTCTGTGTTTTATCCTTTTTATTTTATAAGAAACAATTGCACTCTATTTGTATGTCATTTTATTATCTTTTTATCTTAAGCATTGTGGATGTATTTTCCATATTAAATTACACTTAATAAGTTCTAGTCTCTGTGTTCTTATGAATTCACGCGACAGTTTGGTCCAGACGCTACCTAATTGAAACTGTGCAAACCTTGTGGTTTAAGTGAACTCTGATTAAAGTAAATTGTGTTGGATTAATGCTAGGGAGAACCGAAGGCTTCCTAAATAAGAGTGTCAGCTCTTATCCGAAAAAACCTTGGTGGTGGTAATTAATATCGCAAAGCTAGTGTGTGGCATAGATAGGGAAGGATTTAATCATTTTAGACAGACCAGGTGGTTGTCTTTGTGGTTGACCCTGTGTCACATATGCGTCACGCAGACTCAGGTGAGTGCTGTTCGTGACAAATAACATAACCATCAAATACACATATCCTTTGCCACTTATCTCAGTCATCTTCGACCAATTTAAAGGAGCAAAAATTTTCTCTAAAATTGATCTATGTGGAGCTTATAATCTGATACGTATCCGAAGTGGCGACGAATGGAAAACGGCCTTTAATACTCAGACAGGCCATTATAAGTATCTTGTGATGCCCTTCGGCCTCAGCAATGCTCCCGCTGTTTTTCAAGATTTGATCAATGATGTCCTTCGTGAATTCCTGGGCTCCTTCGTAGTGGTCTATTTGGATGACATATTAATTTTCTCTCGTTCATTAGAACAGCATCAAGTTCATGTTCGACAAGTTCTTACGAAACTTCGTCAACATCATCTATACGCTAAGTTGGAGAAATGTGAATTCGAAGTTGCTAAAGTCACTTTCCTGGGATATGTGATTTCCTCAGAAGGCTTCGCCATGGATCCAACGAAAGTACAAGCAATCCTAGACTGGGTACAGCCCTCAAACCTTAAGGCCATCCAGAGATTCCTAGGATTTGCAAACTACTATAGGAAATTCATCAGTTCCTTTTCTATTCTCGTTGCTCCCATCACTGCGCTGACCCGCAAGGGGGCTGATCCAAAAATTTGGGCACCTGCTGCAGTATCTGCTTTTAAGGCTTTGAAACAGGCTTTTGTGTCTGCTCCTGTGCTGAGACATCCTAACCTAGATTTTCCATTTATTGTTGAAGTGGATGCCTCAGAGGTAGGAGTAGGAGCCGTGCTGTCACAAAAAGACCCTAAAGATCATCGCCTTCATCCCTGTGCCTATTTATCTTGAAGGTTCTCTCCTGCGGAAGAGCACTATGACGTAGGCAATCGAGAGCTACTGACCATTAAATGGGCCTTGGAAGTGTGGCGCCATTGGCTTGAAGGAGCAAAACATCTCATCACCATTTACACCGACCATAAGAACCTATCTTATGTCCAATCAGCCAAAAGGTTGAATTCCAGACAGGCACGATGGTCCCTCTTCTTCTCCTGGTTCCGTTTTATTATAACTTTCTGGCCTGGCTCGAAGAATCCTAGGGCAGATGCCTTATCCCGTAGCTTCATTTCATGTCAGACTCCTACCACGGAGCCGTGTCCGATTGTTCCTGCCTCATCGGCTTTGATAGCCTTCACTCAGGATTTGAGGGAAATTCTGTTACGAGCTCAATCGCAAGCACCTCCTGAAATCCCTACAGACAAACTGTTTGTGCCTATCCACCTCAGGAAGGCAGTTTTTTCTGAATGTCATGACAACCAGTCTTCTGGACACCCTGGAATTGCCAATACCACTGAAATCTTATCCCGGGCGGTATGGTGGCCATCTATGTCTGTGGATATCAAAGAATACATATTATCTTGTGATCTGTGTTCAAAAAACAAGGTTCCTCGGAAATCTCCTACTGGCTTATTATTACCATTGCCCGTTCCAGCCAGACCGTGGACTCACTTATCCATGGATTTTATTGTGGACTTACCTCCTTCCTCCGGGTGCAACACCATATGGGTTACTGTAGATAGGTTCAGTAAAATGGCCCACTTCATTCCGTTGTGTAAACTACCTTCAGCACGCAACCTAGCATCATTATTCATTAAACACATATTCGGAATCCATGGTCTTCCAGAAAATATAGTATCAGATGGAGGCTCTCAGTTCATTGCAGCCTTCTGGAGGTCATTTTGCTCCCTGCTGGGTATTAATCTTAGTCTGTCATCTGCCTACCATCCGCAGTCTAACAGACACCCTGAGAGAGTGAACCAATCTCTAGAGCTATACCTGCGATTATATATTTCTAAAAGTCACAACAACTGGGTGGACCTTCTCCCATGGGCTGTATTCGCCTACAACAATGCTTGTCATTCGTCATCCCAACATTCTCCATTCTACTGCAATCTCGGATATCACCCCAGAACCAACTCATTGTCTTTCTTGCCTACCGATAAGTCTGGTGAACCTGGGTCTACGGCCACCCGGCTTAGAAGAATTTGGAAGAGGGTTCATCAATCCTTACTCCGAGCCTCTTTTAAGTCCAAAGTTTTTGCTGATCTTCACCGTTCTGCCTGTTCCTTTAAGGTTGGAGACTCAACCCGGAACATCAAACTCCGCCAGCCATGCAAAAAGTTAGGACCCAAGTTTATTGGTCCTTTTCCCATCCTGAAACAAATTAACCCAGTAGCTTCCAAGCTGAAGCTTCCGGAATCATTAAAGATACCCAACACGTTCCACTGCTCCCTGTTGAAACCCGTTCTTTCCTCCAGGAAGTTCAGCCAACAACGACCTTCTAAACCTCAGCCCCTATCCATTGATGGATATCAAGTGTTTGAAGTCGAGAAAATCTTGGATTCAAAGAAAGTCCAAGGCTAAACTCATTTTCTCGTTCATTGAAAGGGGTATGGCCCTGAGGAGCGGTCCTGGGTGCCACAAAGGAATCTACACTCTGGCAAACTGCTTGTTGAATTCTTTAAAAAATTCCCCGGAAAACCGGGTTGTCAGGGTTCCTTGACCCCTCCTCAAGGGGGGGGGGGGTACTGTCACGAGCCACGGCGGCTCCAGGCAACGCCGCGACTCGCTTCCTCCACGTCCCGGCCGTCATCATGACGACCGGGACGTCACTTCCACATTGTCCCGGCCGTTGCCAAGGCAACGGTCGGGACGCTCTTTGCATGTAGCGCCCCGCTCCGGCATCCAGGGCAGCCGGGCGCGTGCGCAAATTAAGAAAGGGATCAGTTACTTATTTCCCCCTGTGTTGCTACACTCTCATTGGGCCATGCTTGTATTTAAGGCAGCAAGGGGCAAAGCCTCCCTGCCGGTTATAGTCCCTGCTTCCCAGTATACTACCCTGCTCGTTCTCTGTATATCCTCTGATCTGATTTTTGTTGCTGACCTTTTGCCTCGAATTGACTACGTTTTTTGCCTGTGACCTTTTGACCCCTTGCTTGGATTTTGACCTCGTTTGTTCGCTTGTGACCCCTGATCTTTGGCCTGGATTCTGACACTGCTAGTTTGCCTGTGACCTATTTGACCCTTTTCTGGACCTCACTTCGTTTTCCTGGGGTTCCCCCAGTCAGTATGCAATTCACGACCCTCTGTAGTCTGCAGCCAAGTCTGTCCCCACCACTAGGGGCTCCAGCGAACACCAGGCTTCAGAGCAGATTTCAGGTTTTGTGGTGCTGGCTGTTGAGGTTCCTAACACTGAAGTGATATTTTTACTCTTTCCACAAGGGTTGGCTTAACACTAGGCAGTTGCCGAGGGTGAAAAGGTTTATGGAACATCTAAAACTTTGAATGAGTGACATAATGTCACTCATTCAATGTGGTTGTTTTCAGTGTCTTAATTTTACCTGTGGTGTCTGTTCCAGGCAACTGACATAGAGGTGTTAGGCTGCTGGTAGAGGCTCTCCCTGTTGGTGATGGGCTGTCAGTGTGGTAATGAAGTCACAGTCCAACTCTAACAAGATGACAAGAAGAGGCTGCCCTTCTCTGCTTCACACAAAGTAAGAAGAGGGCAGATATGTGTGTGTGGTGGGGGGGGGGGGGGGGTGCCTAGGGCTCCCAGGCACCAACATCAGTCCTGCTTTCCAACATTTCCAGTTGGATCCATTATCTGTAAAAGTAAGTGATGAACCTGGTGCAGTTCCCAAAATTGACATATGGGTATGCACTTATGTATGAGCAAGGTGAACAAATAGATGCATCAACATACATGAAAAGCTCCACGTGTCTGCCTATTGCCATTTCATAAACTAACAATTGATGATGCTCTTCTGCTGCCATTAATGTCTCATGTTTCTTTCACTTTTTAACTAGACAATGAACTGGGCACAAAGTAAGCCGAGGCTTGTGTTAGTCATCCTACATTTAATATAAGCATAGTATCATAAACAAGATAGCTTCAGTATCATTTACTAGTATCCAATAAAGTAAGTGCTTCCAAGATGATTTTGACTCCATGAAGAATGAAAAGATTCACAAATGTTAAGATTTGATGTTATGTGAGCTTAGAATTTAAATATTTCTTTTTAGCGGTTCCATCCTTTGAAGCTGTTTTACTTTAAATAGAACAGCAAAATTAAATGGGCTAAGTACATTAAGAACTACCCAGTCCCTCCCCTAAACCCAATCAGCAACTGCCCCTATTACATTTCTGCTGCGGTGTTCAAGTACACAATAACCCTAAATATACACTTGAATATTTTTATCAATGCCCAGTTTATATCTACATAAAGTAAGTGTATTTCCTATACTCTTATATTGCAACTTTTGTCAGGCAACCTTGTATGTGTTGTCATACAAGCACAGAAGTGTGTGAATTGGTAGATATGATCAAAGTGAAGTAGAAATATAAACATGAATATTTACTTTGTTTCTTCAGAATAAGCAAAAAATATTTTATTTTGAAGAAAGAGTACCTCTGCTGCTTTGCCTCTCAGCAAAACAAAAAAACAGTTTCTTTAGAAAAGCTGTATTGTAGGCTTTCTAATACACTTGTCAATTACAGTGTATGGCAAGAAGTTGTCTAATTGTGAAAGACGACTCCTCCAAAACTCATCCCCAGTCTGTTTAATTGAACTCCTGAGATGTAGTATCAGTGAGACATAGGGATAGATAAATACCAGCCCCATTGGTCTCACCAAGAACCCACTGATGTTTCATAAATCCTAGTCAGTGCAAATCTAATTGAGTTACCATGCTGAATTAGCTTGCATCTAAATGGCATTCATGTCTACAAATGGAATAATTACACTCTAGAAAATGGGATACATCAAGTGGTATCCCCAGTGAAAAGATGAACACATTAGTATTCATCCAATCAACGGTTTTAGAAGGAAAGGCAGAAATATTTCCATTCTGAAAATAAAGGATGGCACACTGCATAATATTTTAATTATAATATAGAGGTCATTCTACAAACAATTGCAAAGGCAATACAAATTGAAAGTAACTGCATATTTATCAAACCAGAATTAGAAATGCAACATCTCCTGCCCAATTTTCTCATCTAGTTTTTGACAAATTCAGTCACTAAGAAAAAATAAAGTGTTGAATTTAATTTAAGAACTTCCCTGTAAGAACTGGACAACATGGGGAGAGGGTTTCTAGTTGCACATAAAAAAGGGGTTGCTAATTTGCGCACACTACCCACACATACCTTCCAACATTCCTGGACATACTCCTGAACCACCCAGGCTATGTTACTGATCCTCACACCGTGCCTTTAAGTGATAGAGCATGCCTACAAATCATTATGGCACAACATTTTTGAATCTGAAACCTGGGACTGTCCAGAAAACAAATAGAACTGTCCAGTCGTATGTCCATATATTTGGTGGGACAGTTCCGACAGTGGGCGTATTGTGGCGGATGTGGGCGGGGATTGGGAAGATCATAAGGGGCTTATTTTGTCCTAATTCTCCATGTCTCAATGCAGAGATTTATGGTGCAAACTACATGGTAGTTTCATTGTACAGTACATGATTCCCAATCTTTTGATTTTAGTCACATAGGAGACTGCAGTCATACAGGTCTAAATCTAACGTCTGGATATAACGCATCTATTTGAAACGTCCATGATCAGTATTGTAGAGTGACTTTTGCAAAAAGGCAGGTAACGATGAGCTCATAATTTCTTGTCTTTACTGTCTCTTGGTCAGCACAAGAGCTCTGTTAAAGTAAAATGTTCCCAGCTGTTTATGGATAGTTCTTAGTGTATTGAATGGTCGTTTATCCTTTTCAGATCAGGTGATATGTACATGAAATAGATGTGGTTTAGATCCCCATCAAACAGCTATCTGTTAATGGTGCCTGTCTCTCACAGGAGATGAAAGTAGCACAGTCAGCCATTAAAGTCTCCGTAACACAAGAACAAAGGAGAAGCATGGGAAAAGTGACTTCAAATATTTTAGAAAATCATTAACAAACAATGTGACTATATTGTGACTTTTTGTATATTTATGCTGCATCAAATATATTATATTATTATACTTTACCGTGTGCGATCTCAGCTGAATTCACTAGTAGGCATTAGAACACTGCCAACAATTATTTAAAAACATGTTAAAACAAAGGTTCAATGATGTCTATGTGTTGTGGCTTAAATCAAATTATCAAAAGCCTTACAAGTTATGTAGTAGTACATTTAATTAATTGCTGGGTTGGCATTTTTCCTGGGAAAGTTACAGTATTCAGTTTTACAGTATAGGGTGTGACCTTGTTTAAATGGCATGACATAGTCAAATTGGGCGTGGTTTGCATAAGTTGGGCATATTTTGGGCAGATGGGGTGAGTTTGGGCAGATAATGGGTGTGGACTTATTAGTCCTTATTTTGTAATTGGAAATGTTGGCAGGTATGAGTTGATTTTATAGGACTGAAATAGAGAGCATATTGAGACAATGATTTAGTATGCAGACTATGTGGATTAGCTGATACTCTCCATGCAGCAATAACTGCTATGACTTTGTCTGTTCTTACTAGAACTGGGTGCCAACTTATGTAATTAGACTAACTAATGACAAAAAAATATTTTTTGTGTGTTTAAGATGATAGCTTTATATTACCAATGTATTGAATTTGGGATATATTAATTTGTTCCAATGGATATAAAGGAAGATTTGTCCTGGTCTGCATTTTGTTAAATGAAGGATACTGTGCAGGAGTTTTAGGCAAAATGAACTTGACCAGATCCACAATTCTGTACTACCTACCTCTGACCGCTGCTACCGTACATTATTAGACTATACTCTATAATTTAGAAATAAATGTGACCCGACAGAAATGACACATTTTATATCATGAACCTATTTTTGTGCAAATGTGTTCATGCAGCACATAGGCCAATGTATCAAGACAGCTTTTTTAGGTGAAAGTGTGATCCTTCTTCTGATGAGAGTGCCTGGGTGGAATGGGGTCAGGGCCTGATCAACCACTAGGCTGACCAGGCTGCAGCCTGGGGCGCTGGGTCCCGGGGGGCGCTGCACTGTGGGTATTTTTTTTTAAAAAAAATATATATATTTTTTTTTCATTCATTTTTTTTTCGGGGTGGGGGAGGGGGGGGTCGCCGCTGGGGATCGCCGCGCGGGGGGGTCGCCACGGGGGGGTGGAGGGCTCGACGATTAAAAGCATTGGTGGTCAGTGGTTAGCAACACACAGCCAATCGCCAGGCTGCCTGTTGCTGTGCAGCAGACAGGAAGCAGGACGTCTTCACTTCCTATCTGCTGATCTGAGGAGAGGAGCGACGCTGGCACAACTACAGGTAAGTGAAAGGGGGAACTGCCCTGCATATCTATAGGGAGGGGGGGGAACTGCCCTGCATATCTATAGGGAGGGGGAGAACTGTCCTGCATATCTATAGGGAGGGGGAACTGCCCTGCATATCTATAGGAAGGGGGGGAACTACCCTGCATATCTATAGGGAGGGGGGGGGGGAACTACCCTGCATATCTATAGGGAGGGGGGGGGAACTACCCTGCATATCTATAGGGAGGGGGGGGGACTACCCAGCATATCTATAGGGAGGGAGAGGGGGGACTGTCATGCATATGTATAGGGAGGGAGAGGGGAACTGTCATACAAATCTATAGGGTGGGAGGGGGGGGCTGCCATGAAAATCTATAGGGAGGTAGAGAGGTTGATATGTATGAAGGAGGGCAGAGGAGGGGGGCTGATATATGTGACTGGGGGAGTTTTGATGTGACGGGGGGGGATAGCTAGCTAGCAGAGTGGAGGTAAGGAAAATAGCTGCAAGGGGGATAGATGCAGGGTGGGAGGTAAAGAAAATGGCTGCAGCAGGGGTTAAGGAAAATGGCTGTGCAGGGGGGTTGTGGTTAAGGAAAATGGCTGCAGGGGCTTTTTAAAAAATAGAGCAGCTTTGGGGGGCAGAATCTCATGATTGTGTGGTGGTCATGTGGAGGACTTACCTGGCCGGGGCCGTCGTCATCCCTCGGGCGGCGGTTCCCTCAGTTCAGCCGGGACGGTGAGCCAATCAGGGCTCACCTCCCGGCCATTTCAAAAAGGAAAATGGCGACGGACAAATCCGGGCCCGCCATGTCATCACGTGATGACGTTAGCGCGGCGCCGACTATTTAAGTCAGCGCGTGCGCCGCCATGTTCAGTTCGTCGGCGGAGAGAGCAGGAAGAGGACGTGTCGCGGAGAACTGCGGGATCAAGACAAGAAGAGAAGACAGCGGAGACCAGCAGTGGCGGCAGAGAGCCCTTGTTAGGGCTAAGAGCGCCTCTGCTGCCTGAAGACCGGCGTGATCAAGACAAGAAGCCGGCGGCAGAGCGTGGAAGCAGCGGCAGATGGGGAAGGAGTCCAGGAGAAGCTCCCCGAAGACAGCCCCAGGTAAGGCCTTGCCAGGCAACTCCTCTCCCGGGCCCACGCCCGCAGCACATTCAGTAAAGTCGGGCACTAGGCCCGTGGGCACCGTCGGGCACAAGGCCCGTTGGCACTAACTTAGGGGCACAAGGCCCAGGGACCTGGGCACTAGGCCCCAACGAAGTTAGTGGGCCAGTAGGCCATAGTATTGATGATAAAGGGGACAAGCCCCTATTAGTTAGACAGGGGGCGTGAGAGCCCAGGTGTACAAGGGCACAAGGCCCTTAGGTAATGAGTGGCCTAGAGGCCATAGGAAGGCCACAGGGCCTGGTTAGGGGCTGGTAGCCCGTAGGCTATTAAGGGCACAAGGCCCTCAGTCAGTCAGGGAGGCTACAGGCCTCAGGCAGGGGCTAGGACCCCTGGGTAGCAGGGCACAAGGCCCTAGTTAGTGGGCTCAGAGCCCTGAGTTAGAGAGGGGGCTGAGGCCCATGAAACAGAGCAGAAGGCTGGGCAGAGACCCATGGTGTGTAGGGCATAAGGCCCTGGTGGTGTGTGGTAGAGGCGTGGGAGCCTTGTGAGTGTAGGCGCGGTCCTGTGTGAGGTGAGTACACGTGGTTAGGAGGTACAGTAGAGCGGAGGCTCCTGTGGTGCTGTAGCAACCTGCTGGTTGGCTAACAGCGGTGTGCTCTGGTAAGTAGCGTGCAAAGTACTGTATACGGTATTTATTCTGTCTGTGCGGCGAGTATAGTTTACATTACGGTATTTTGGGTGTGCTACATAACTGTGTCCAGGGGCAAGACGTCAGGCCCCCATTAAAGGTAGGCTCTTGTTCCCTGTGTTTCCTGTGCTAACCCGTGTTGTGGGGACCAGTGTAGTTACCAGCATACACATAGTCAGGGGAGAACACACGTAGTTTCCCTGTCCCTTAGGTCCCCGGGGTCACACTGGTACCCAGAGGGGGTGGCTGAGTGAGTCGGTGGCAGTGCAGCACACCTTGAGGCAGCTCCAGGGGCGGCCGTGGTTCTGATCAAGGGTCCTCAAGGCCGGTTCCGTGCAGGTGGACCTGTGGTTCCGGACGTAGGGACACATGTGAGATACCCGAGTACAGGCAGTCGGGCGGTTCAGTTCGATCGGCTGTTCCATGCGGCAGTCGGCCCGCGGGTTAGTGTGCTGTTCTACTGAGCCTCAGCCGGGCTTAAAGAACCGGTCCTTAGGGTCCGTGGGTGACCCCATAGCAAGAAGGCAGCTTCTTGGTACGACCTGGGTGAGGGGGTTAGGAACCGCCCTCCGGTTTAGGCTGTGAACACCGGCTGGTGTTCCCCGTAGCGTGTAAGTGAGCAGTTCCGTTAGTGCACCACACCTAGTTAGTCATAGTGGTTTGACTTAGTTGCGTTGCCAACCATTAGAACGTTGTTAGGGTCGGGTCGCTGTTGTAGTCAGTCCAGTTTGGTGGGTGCCATCTTAGTCTCACGGAGAGCGTAGAGGGAGGCTGTGTGTTCTTGTCATCCGCAGGAGTCGGGAAGGTGCAGGAGAACCGGATCGGAAGTGGGAGTGTCCCGGTGAGTATCACGCTCGATTCCTCCTTTCGGTTAGGCCCTCACCGGCAGGTGTGTGAGGTACTTGAGGCGGGATTAGTCCTCGGACTAGTCTTGGCCTTCAGTGCCTGTAGTCCCCCGCGTCTTGGCAAGAACAAAGTGAGGAGGCGGCAAGGAGCTTGGACTGACTGTGCCCTTGTTCTTTGCCGTAGTCTCGGACAGCCCTTACTTGGTAGACTCGGTTTAACTGTGTTTTTCCTCTTAGGTGTTACTTGCGGGCGTCCGGAGAAAACCCAATCAGGGACCGAGGTAGGATCCAGTCATCCACGCGGATCGTGGTAAATTCGGAGGTATTAGGAGTTAGTCGCCCTGTGAGGCACATCTCCGATAGGGACCTTACATTTTGGCGTAGTCGGCAGGATCCGCGTTCGTGATGACGGATTCACGACCAACCACGCCTCCCGCCGAGTGCAACCCGCCTAATGTGATGGCTGTGGGTGCCGCGTTGTCCCACCTGCCGAAGTTCGATGGAAAGAATCTTGCTTTCGCCGACTGGCAGGAACGGCTGCATGGCACTGCCCGGTTGTATCATATCACCGGTGCCATGAAGGTGGAGCTGGCTCTGAACGCCCTGGAAGGGGATGCCAGGAAGACGGTTCTTCTTCGATCCAAACCAGATAGGGACACCTTGGACGCCATCTTCAAAATCTTGGAAGAATTGTACGGTGACACCTCCTCTGCGGCAGTTCTGAGGAAGAGGTTCTTCGGGCGTGTGCAGAGGGAGGACAAGAGTCTGACCCAGTTTGGCAACGCTCTCCTAGAATTGGCGGGAGAACTCTGGAAGAGAGACCCACGGGGGTCGGCCGCCATGGGAGACTCGGATGTGCTACTGCGAGACCAATTTGCCCTGGGGCTCTGGAACGTGCCGCTCCGGCACATTCTACTGGACAAGGTGCGGAGTCAACCTAACCTGGCGTTCCAGGAAATACAAGCGGAGGCTGTGTCCCGAGACAGAGATGATCACTACAGGCCTTATGCGGTAGCGCCCCAGCAGGTCCTGCTCACCAGTAGTCCGTCCGAAGCAGAGGCCCACCCGTTGGAGAGTTGTGTGAAAGATCTAAAGGAAGCTCTCTTAGCCATGAAGGAAGAAGTCGCCCAATTGCGGCAGGAAGTCCGTCGGCCGAGGGATCGCCGAGGTGAAGGGGGACCTATAGAGGAACGGCGAAGCGCCCCCAGGTCCCAGCAGGGCCCAAGACCGGGCGTTCGCTGCTGGAGATGCCAACGCGTGGGACATTATGCCCGTAACTGTCCCGAACCTCCAAACCAGGCACCGTTAAACTAGAGTCCCTCGCGGTGAAGGGACCACCCGCGGGGGAGATGGGGGCAAACCCCAACTTCACCAACTCTGCTGATTTGGTGGGGGAGTGCCCTACCGTAGTAGCCACGTTAGGGGGTAAACCACAGCAGTGCCTGCTGGACACGGGGTCTCAGGTGACCACTATGTCGGAGCGGTGTTTCCTGGAAAACTACGCTCACCTGCAGAAGAGCCGGGCCCAAACGTGGATTAAGCTGACCGCCGCCAACAATTTGCCCATCCCTGTCGTGGGAGTAGTCTGGTTGGAAATTGAAGTATGCGGACAGACCTTGGGAAAGAAGGGCATTCTGGTGGTTGGTGGAAAAGAGCTTCGTCATGGCCCGGTGATCCTGGGGATGAACGCCCTACAGAATTTGGATCAGGCCTTATTCCACGCCAAAGGGCCTCGATACTGGAGAGAGTTGGACGTACCCCGGCCCGTGCAGCAGGTTTTCCAGAGGATGGTACGACGGTGTGATGAAGAACCGACTGAGTCGGGACTGGAGCTCCTTGGCTACCTACGGACCAACTATCGACAGACGGTCGAAGTACCCCCTGGTCAGGAGGTGCTGCAATATATGGAGGTGAGGACAAACCGGAGATTAGAGGGAAGAGTGGTGTTGGTGGAACCGGTCAGTCCGGAACGAATGGCGGAAGGTCCTCTTGTTGCCCGTGCGTTGGCCAGGGTACATCGAGGAAGGGTACCCGTGCGGTTATGTAATGTGCAGGACCATACTCAGACGATGGGTCCTGGTACGACTGTTGCTCGAGTTATCGCCGTGGAAGCAGAACAGATTGGAGATGACCGGCAGATACTTCTCAAACCCGCGTCAGAACAACAAGGGGGCTTGGCGGTCCAGGTGGAAGGTGACGATAGCCTGTCCCGCGAATGGAACGGCAACACCATTTTGGAACAAATGGATGTTTCCTTAGAAGGGATCGAGCCTCGGGATGTTACCCGTTTACAGCAGATATTGTGGGCCAGACAGAAAGTGTTCTCCCGAAGTGAAGAGGATTTTGGGTACACGGAGGAACTGGAACATAATATCCGTACCGGAGACATTCTGCCCATTAGGGAGAGATATCGGCCAATCCCGCCCAAGTTGTACCAAGAGGTCAAGCTGATGATTAGGCAGATGTTGGATAGCCACGTGATTACCGAAAGTAAGAGCCCGTGGGCAGCTCCTATTGTCTTAGTATGGAAGAAAGATGGCGCTATCAGGTTCTGTGTGGACTATCGGCGGTTGAATAGTTGTACTGTCCGCGACGCGTATCCATTGCCCAGGATTGAGGAATCGCTAGCTGCGCTAGGGAAGGCGAGATATTTCTCCACTCTGGATCTTGCCAGCGGATACTGGCAAGTACCAGTGGCGGCAGAGGACCGGCAGAAGACGGCCTTCATCACACCAATGGGTCTGTTTGAGTTCTGTAGGATGCCTTTTGGGCTCACTAATGCTCCCGCCACCTTCCAACGGTTAATGGAGAGATGTCTGGGAAACCTGAACTTCGACGCTCTTCTGATCTATTTGGATGATATCATCATCTTCGCTCCCACGGTCAAGGAACATCTGGATCGACTCGACGTCGTCCTACAGCGCTTGGAGAAATTCGGCCTGAAGTTGAAGCCGCGAAAGTGTCATCTTCTGAAATCTCGGTTGGAATACCTGGGACATATTGTGTCCCGGGATGGGGTGAGCCCCACTCCGGATAAGGTTTCTGCGGTGTTGGACTGGAAGATCCCTCGAACGGTGACGGAACTGAGAGCATTTCTGGGGTTAGTGGGCTACTATCGGAGATTCATCAAAGACTTCGCGAAGGTGGCTGGCCCGCTAAACGAATTGTTGAGGGGCATTGCCACTACGGCTAAGAATCAAGCCATAGCCTGGGGAGACGCTCAGGAAAAGGCGTTCACGACGCTCAAAGAAGACCTGACGACGGCTCCGGTGTTGGCGTACGCTGACTTCGAAAAGCCCTTCGTTCTGTATACCGATGGAAGTCTCAAGGGCCTGGGGGCCGTGCTAGCACAAGTCCAAGACGGCAAAGAACGGGTCATTGCCTACGGAAGCCGGAGTCTGCGGGATTCAGAAAGAAACCCCGATAATTACAGTTCCTTTAAGCTGGAGTTGCTAGCAGTGGTTTGGGCAGTAACCGAAAAGTTCACGGAATACTTGACCGGCGCTGAGGTCGACATAGTGACCGATCACAATCCCTTGGCCTACTTGGGCACGGCCAAGTTAGGGGCGCTGGAACAGCGCTGGATGGCTCGGTTGGCCAAGTTCGGATATAAGATCCGGTATCGACCCGGAAAGGCTAATGGAAATGCGGATGCGTTGTCCCGTTATCCCCTGCAAGGGCCGGAGGGGCCTAGTGATGAGGACAGAGAAGGGGAGGAGATCCCGGATCTGACCCAGTTGACATCTCCTGTTTGTGCTCTGAGTGTGCCCAAGATGACCGTAGATTGGGCCGAACGGCAGGCTCAGGATGCTCCATTGCGGTGTGTCCGCCGATGAAGGCAACAGGGACATTGGCCCTCTAGTGAAGAACGGCGTCGACTGTCTATAGCCGGACGACGGCTATTGCACAGATGGGATCAACTGGCAGTGAGGGAAGGGGTGCTAGTTCGCCGAGCCTACCTGGAGCAAGAGCTCCGTCCTGTATGGCAGGTGGTGGTGCCTGAGTCCATGGCGCGGGACTTGGTACTGGAAGCCCATGAAAAAGGCGCTCATCTCGGGGCGGCCAAGACCCATCAATGGCTACGCAGGCAGTACTGCGTACCTGGCGCCAAGGCGTTGGCGGAAGAGGTCTGCCGAGCCTGTCCACGATGTGGGGTAAGTAAGGCTGGGGAGCAGCATGCGCCCGTGCAAACCATCCAGACGGGGCGACCCTTGGAGCTGCTTATGATTGATTACGTCCTGGTTGGGGAGTCAAGTAGTGGTCATAGCTACGCGTTGGTCATGACCGACCACTTTACGAAGTTCACCGTCGTCGTGCCCACACGAAACCAGACTGCGGAAGCAGCTACGCGCGCCATTGTGGAGCACTTCATTCGGAGATATGGGTGCCCGGAGCGGATTCACTCGGATCAGGGAGCCTGTTTTCAGGGACGCCTCATGGAGGGTCTGTGTGACACTTATGGGGTACAGAAGTCCCGGACCACTCCTTATCACCCTCAAGGTAATGGCGCCTGTGAAAGGCTGGGCAAAAGAACCGCTGGCCGGAGTTCGTGCAGGACTTGGTGTGGGTATACAATAACCGGGTACATAGTACCACCGGTTATACCCCATACTTCCTTTTGTTTGGGCGGCCTGGAAGGGAGTGGCGTGATTTGGAGTTGTCCGTCCCCAAAGAAGCGGACAGTTGGACTCCCAGCGGCTGGGTGACCGAGCAGAGGAGGAAGCTGAAGATTGCCGGGGACGTGGTTAGGGGGCAGCTACGGTCCAAAGTCCATCACGGACCAACCAACAGCACGGCTTCCCCCTTCGTAGTGGGTCAGCGAGTACTGGTAAGAGTTAAGAGGCTGGGAAATAAACTCAGCGATCGGTGGGAAGTGTTGCCACATGTAGTGCAACGGCGCATGGCTCCTGACCTTCCTTTGTATGAGGTGGTTCCTGCGGAAGGGACTGGAAGACCGCGGGTGCTACATCGGAATATGTTACGTCCCTGTGGTTTTCTGGATTTGCCTTCCGACGTCCAGGAGAGAAGTGAGCCAGATCCTATACCCGCCCCGACGGGGGTGGATTGGTGGGCACCAATGACCACCGACGACGTTGTTACTCCGGATGCTACTCCAGTGAACATGGACCTTCCGACACCGCCGCTTCAACCTAGAAGATCGCAGCGACCGAACTTGGGCCAGCCTGGAGAACGTTATACTGACCCGGATTTCGTGTGGACCAGGGTTTTGTCGGCAGGGACTGCCGACATTAAAAAGGGGGGAAATGTGGAGGACTTACCTGGCCGGGGCCGTCGTCATCCCTCGGGCGGGGGTTCCCTCAGTTCAGCCGGGACGGTGAGCCAATCAGGGCTCACCTCCCGGCCATTTCAAAAAGGAAAATGGCGACGGACCAATCCGGGCCCGCCATGTCATCACGTGGCGTCGCGTCGACGCTACGTGATGACGTTAGCGCGGCGCCGACTATTTAAGTCAGCGCGCGCGCCGCCATGTTCAATTCGTCGGCGGAGAGAGCAGGAAGAGGACATGTCGCGGAGAACTGCGGGATCAAGACAAGAAGAGAAGACAGCGGAGACCAGCAGTGGCGGCAGAGAGCCCTTGTCAGGGCTAAGAGCACCTCTGCTGCCTGAAGACCGGCGTGATCAAGACAAGAAGCCGGCGGCAGAGCGTGGAAGCAGCGGCAGACGGGGAAGGAGTCCAGGAGAAGCTCCCCGAAGACAGCCCCAGGTAAGGCCTTGCCAGGCAACTCCTCTCCCGGGCCCACGCTCGCAGCACATTCAGTAAAGTTGGGCACTAGGCCCATGGGCACCGTCGGGCACAAGGCCCGTTGGCACTAACTTAGGGGCACAAGGCCCAGGGACCTGGGCACTAGGCCCCAACGAAGTTAGTGGGCCAGTAGGCCATAGTATTGATGATAAAGGGGACAAGCCCCTATTAGTTAGACAGGGGGTGTGAGAGCCCAGGTGTACAAGGGCACAAGGCCCTTAGGTAGTGAGTGGCCTAGAGGCCATAGGAAGGCCACAGGGCCTGGTTAGGGGCTGGTAGCCCGTAGGCTATTAAGGGCACAAGGCCCTCAGTCAGTCAGGGAGGCTACAGGCCTCAGGCAGGGGCTAGGACCCCTGGGTAGCAGGGCACAAGGCCCTAGTTAGTGGGCTCAGAGCCCTGAGTTAGAGAGGGGGCTGAGGCCCATGAAACAGAACAGAAGGCTCTGTGTGTAGCTGGGCAGAGACCCATGGTGTGTAGGGCATAAGGCCCTGGTGGTGTGTGGTAGAGGCGTGGGAGCCTTGTGAGTGTAGGCGCGGTCCTGTGTGAGGTGAGTACACGTGGTTAGGAGGTACAGTAGAGCGGAGGCTCCTGTGGTGCTGTAGCAACCTGCTGGTTGGCTAACAGCGGTGTGCTCTGGTAAGTAGCGTGCAAAGTACTGTATACGGTATTTATTCTGTCTGTGCGGCGAGTATAGTTTACATTACGGTATTTTGGGTGTGCTACATAACTGTGTCCAGGGGCAAGACGTCAGGCCCCCATTAAAGGTAGGCTCTTGTTCCCTGTGTTTCCTGTGCTAACCCGTGTTGTGGGGACCAGTGTAGTTACCAGCATACACATAGTCAGGGGAGAACACACGTAGTTTCCCTGTCCCTTAGGTCCCCGGGGTCACACTGGTACCCAGAGGGGGTGGCTGAGTGAGTCGGTGGCAGTGCAGCACACCTTGAGGCAGCTCCAGGGGCGGCCGTGGTTCTGATCAAGGGTCCTCAAGGCCGGTTCCGTGCAGGTGGACCTGTGGTTCCGGACGTAGGGACACGTGTGAGATACCCGAGTACAGGCAGTCGGGCGGTTCAGTTCGATCGGCTGTTCCGTGCGGCAGTCAGCCCGCGGGTTAGTGTGCTGTTCTACTGAGCCTCAGCCGGGCTTAAAGAACCGGTCCTTAGGGTCCGTGGGTGACCCCATAGCAAGAAGGCAGCTTCTTGGTACGACCTGGGTGAGGGGGTTAGGAACCGCCCTCCGGTTTAGGCTGTGAACACCGGCTGGTGTTCCCCGTAGCGTGTAAGTGAGCAGTTCCGTTAGTGCACCACACCTAGTTAGTCATAGTGGTTTGACTTAGTTGCGTTGCCGACCATTAGAACGTTGTTAGGGTCGGGTCGCTGTTGTAGTCAGTCCAGTTTGGTGGGTGCCATCTTAGTCTCACGGAGAGCGTAGAGGGAGGCTGTGTGTTCTTGTCATCCGCAGGAGTCGGGAAGGTGCAGGAGAACCGGATCGGAAGTGGGAGTGTCCCGGTGAGTATCACGCTCGATTCCTCCTTTCGGTTAGGCCCTCACCGGCAGGTGTGTGAGGTACTTGAGGCGGGATTAGTCCTCGGACTAGTCTTGGCCTTCAGTGCCTGTAGTCCCCCGCGTCTTGGCAAGAACAAAGTGAGGAGGCGGCAAGGAGCTTGGACTGACTGTGCCCTTGTTCTTTGCCGTAGTCTCGGACAGCCCTTACTTGGTAGACTCGGTTTAACTGTGTTTTTCCTCTTAGGTGTTACTTGCGGGCGTCCGGAGAAAACCCAATCAGGGACCGAGGTAGGATCCAGTCATCCACGCGGATCGTGGTAAATTCGGAGGTATTAGGAGTTAGTCGCCCTGTGAGGCACATCTCCGATAGGGACCTTACAGTCACATGGGTGGTCTCAGCAATCACTAGAATACTAAATATTAGTGAGATGGGGCTGGTAGAGGTTTGTATTTGATTGACAACTAATATTCAGATATTGCTTATATATGCCTGTCCAATGGGGTACTTTTAGCTGGCCATAATGGAGTGTTTTGTTTTAACTAAAGGGCCTAATCATTCAGGGTTTGCATTATAATACATTTTTGCATTTTCAAAAAAGGACGCCAACTTTCCAGAAGCCAACGAGAGGATAACAAAGTTGCAAGAGAGAAGAGCAAGGACGGGTAAGAGACAATGGCACAATCTGTCTAAATTTGAATGCTGGAAAATACACCTGAACATTCATATTCAGGAGTGTTCCTATACACCTATATATTCGGAGGAGGGGGGGGGCGCTGCGGCCGTATTAGCCTAGGGCGGCCAGAACCCTTAATCAGGCCCTGAATGGGGTGTTCCTTCATGAATGTGGGCTATGCGCAACTATGAACTTCATATTGTGCAAACATGCAAACATGAGATTTTGTGTTGTAGGATGAGATATTTAAATGAGCTTCAGCACGTGGAAAATGCACATTTTGGGGCTTGTTCCCAGTTTAGCACGGGTCACAAAGCTATTTCCCATTGCTGGTAAAATTACAAGTTTAACATGCATGTATATGGTGAATGGATGTAAACTGATGTGACAATGCACATGAATATAGTAAAAGAGACCTTACATATACGAATGTTTAACTTGCATTTTGGCGTGATATTATGGCCGCTTTTTATTCCGTTTCATTGCATCAGCACAGTTGAAAACTTACATTTATCTCAATGAGATGACTTGCTAAATAAACTGAGATGCTGTTAAATAGCATTTACAAATGACTGGAACACGATAACAACTTCCTGTTTGTCACAGATGGAGGTTTAACAAAAAAGATTGAAAATACTTATAAACAGGGCCGGATTTACCACTAGGCAACCTAGGCACCTGCCTAGAGCCTAGCCGCTCTCAGGGGGCCCAGATGGGGGGGACAAGGGAGAAGATAAAAAAAAAAAAATTCCCCCCCCGAGTCGCGGGGAGGGGGGGTTGCCGCGAATCGGTGGAGGGGCTGGTGTTAGAACTAGGAGTAGGGGCAGTAGTGGCAATATACCTGTAGTGTATGGCATCAGGGTCATGTGATCGCATCGGTCACATGGTACACAGTGAAGGCGGGCTGCTGGAATTCTAAAGTGGTCGGTGCAGGAGCTCCCTCATTTCTTCTGTTCCTGTCATCATTCATGTGAAAAAGGTAAGAAGAAGGGTACTTGGAAGCTGCAGGGGGTGGGCATGTGTGATAGAAACCTGCAGGGGGGACATATGTGATAAAAGCTGCAGGGGGGCATATGTGATGAAAGCGGCAGGGGGGGCATATGTGATGAAAGCTGCAGGGGGGCATATATGATGGAAGCTGCAGGGAGGGCATATGTGATGAAACCTGCAGGGGGGCATATGTGATGAAAGCTGCAGGGGGGACATATGTGATGAAAGCTGCAGGGGGGGCATATGTGATGAAAGCTGCAGGGGGGGCATATGTGATGGAAGCTGCAGGGGGGGCATATGTGATGGAAGCTGCAGGGGGGACATATGTGATGAAACCTGCAGGGGGGACATATGTGATGGAAGCTGCAGGGGGGACATATGTGATGAAACCTGCAGGGGGGGGCATATGTGATGAAAGCTGCAGCGGGGACATATGTGATGAAGGCTGCAGGGGGGACATATGTGATAAAAGCTGCAGGGGGGGCATATGTGATGGAAGCTGCAGGGGGGGCATATGTAATGAAACCTGCAGGGGGGGCATATGTGATAAAAGCTGCAGGGGGGACACATGTGATGAAAGCTGCAGGGGGGTCATATGTGATGAAAGCTGCAGGGGGGGCATATGTGATGGAAGCTGCAGGGGGGACATATGTGATGAAACCTGCAGGGGGGGCATATGTGATGAAAGCTGCAGGGGGGACATATGTGATGAAACCTGCAGGGGGGGCATATGTGATGAAACCTGCAGGGGGGGCATATGTGATGAAAGCTGCAGGGGGGGCATATTTGATGGAAGCTGCAGGGGGGACATATGTGATGAAAGCTGCAGGGGGGACATATGTGATGAAAGCTTCAGGGGGGACATATGTGATGGAAGCTGCAGGGGGGGCATATGTGATGAAACCTGCAGGGGGGGCATATGTGATGAAAGCTGCAGGGGGGACACATGTGATGAAAGCTGCAGGGGGGACATATGTGATGAAAGCTGCAGGGGGGGCATATGTGATGGAAGCTGCAGGGGGGACATATGTGATGAAACCTGCAGGGGGGGCATATGGGATGAAAGCTGCAGGGGGGCATATGTGATGGAAGCTGCAGGGGGGACATATGTGATGAAAGCTGCAGGGGGGACATATGTGATGAAAGCTGCAAGGGGGACATATGTGATGAAAGCTGCAGGGGGGCATATGTGATGGAAGCTGCAGGGGGGACATATGTGATGAAAGCTGCAGGGGGGGCATATGTGATGAAAGCTGCAGGGGGGACATATGTGATGAAAGCTGCAGGGGGGACATATGTGATGAAAGCTGCAGGGGGGACATATGTGATGAAAGCTGCAGGGGGGGCATATGTGATGAAAGCTGCAGGGGGGCATATGTGATGGAAGCTGCAGGGGGGACATATGTGATGAAAGCTGCAGGGGGGACATATGTGATGAAAGCTGCAGGGGGGACATATGTGATGAAAGCTGCAGGGGGGACATATGTGATGAAAGCTGCAGGGGGGCATATATGATGGAAGCTGCAGGGAGGGCATATGTGATGAAACCTGCAGGGGGGCATATGTGATGAAAGCTGCAGGGGGGACATATGTGATGAAAGCTGCAGGGGGGGCATATGTGATGAAAGCTGCAGGGGGGGCATATGTGATGGAAGCTGCAGGGGGGACATATGTGATGAAACCTGCAGGGGGGACATATGTGATGGAAGCTGCAGGGGGGACATATGTGATGAAACCTGCAGGGGGGCATATGTGATGAAAGCTGCAGGGGGGGCATATGTGATGGAAGCTGCAGGGGGGACATATGTGATGAAACCTGCAGGGGGGGCATATGTGATGAAAGCTGTAGGGGGGGGGCATATGTGATGGAAGCTGCAGGGGGAACATATGTGATGAAACCTGCAGGGGGGACATATGTGATGGAAGCTGCAGGGGGGATATATGTGATGAAAGCTGCAGGGGGGGCATATGTGATGAAAGCTGCAGGGGGGGCATATGTGATGGAAGCTGCAGGGGGGACATATGTGCATACTTACCTACTTTCTTCAGCTCCCTTCCGGGAGCCAGCCAGTGGAGGGGGGCGTGAAGGGGCGGGGTGGCCGAAATCGCGTCATTTCGGCCCCGCCCCCTGTGACGTCATGACGCAAATTGCGTCATTTGACAGCGGGGGCGGGGCCAAACGCCGCGATTCACCGGGAATCGCGGCGTTTGGGATCTAATTCTGCCCACTTCACTAGGAAGTGGGGCACTTCCTAGTGAAGTGGGCAGAATTCGGGAGATTGCCACACTCGCCCGGGAGTCCGGGAGACTCTCACAAAATGCGGGAGTCTCCCGGACATTCCGGGAGAGTTGGCAAGTATGCATATGTGATGAAACCTGCAGGGGGGACATATGTGATGGAAGCTGCAGGTGGGACATATGTGATGAAACCTGCAGGGGGGACATATGTGATGGAAGCTGCAGGGGGGATATATGTGATGAAAGCTGCAGGGGTCATATGTGATGAAAGCTGCAGGGGGGGCATATGTGATGGAAGCTGCAGGGGGGACATATGTGATGAAACCTGCAGGGGGGGCATATGTGATGAAAGCTGCAGGGGGGACATATGTGATGAAACCTGCAGGTGGGGCATATGTGATGAAAGCTGCAGGGGGGGCATATTTGATGGAAGCTGCAGGGGGGACATATGTGATGAAAGCTGCAGGGGGGACATATGTGATGAAAGCTTCAGGGGGGACATATGTGATGGAAGCTGCAGGGGGGGCATATGTGATGAAACCTGCAGGGGGGGCATATGTGATGAAAGCTGCAGGGGGGACACATGTGATGAAAGCTGCAGGGGGGACATATGTGATGAAACCTGCAGGGGGGCATATGTGATGAAAGCTGCAGGGGGGACATATGTGATGAAAGCTGCAGGGGGGGCATATGTGATGAAAGCTGCAGGGGGGGCATATGTGATGGAAGCTGCAGGGGGGGCATATGTGATGGAAGCTGCAGGGGGGACATATGTGATGAAACCTGCAGGGGGGACATATGTGATGGAAGCTGCAGGGGGGACATATGTGATGAAACCTGCAGGGGGGGGGGCATATGTGATGAAAGCTGCAGCGGGGACATATGTGATGAAGGCTGCAGGGGGGACATATGTGATAAAAGCTGCAGGGGGGGCATATGTGATGGAAGCTGCAGGGGGGGCATATGTAATGAAACCTGCAGGGGGGGCATATGTGATAAAAGCTGCAGGGGGGACACATGTGATGAAAGCTGCAGGGGGGTCATATGTGATGAAAGCTGCAGGGGGGGCATATGTGATGGAAGCTGCAGGGGGGACATATGTGATGAAACCTGCAGGGGGGGCATATGTGATGAAAGCTGCAGGGGGGACATATGTGATGAAACCTGCAGGGGGGGCATATGTGATGAAACCTGCAGGGGGGGCATATGTGATGAAAGCTGCAGGGGGGGCATATTTGATGGAAGCTGCAGGGGGGACATATGTGATGAAAGCTGCAGGGGGGACATATGTGATGAAAGCTTCAGGGGGGACATATGTGATGGAAGCTGCAGGGGGGGCATATGTGATGAAACCTGCAGGGGGGGCATATGTGATGAAAGCTGCAGGGGGGACACATGTGATGAAAGCTGCAGGGGGGACATATGTGATGAAAGCTGCAGGGGGGGCATATGTGATGGAAGCTGCAGGGGGGACATATGTGATGAAACCTGCAGGGGGGGCATATGTGATGAAAGCTGCAGGGGGGCATATGTGATGGAAGCTGCAGGGGGGACATATGTGATGAAAGCTGCAGGGGGGACATATGTGATGAAAGCTGCAAGGGGGACATATGTGATGAAAGCTGCAGGGGGGCATATGTGATGGAAGCTGCAGGGGGGACATATGTGATGAAAGCTGCAGGGGGGGCATATGTGATGAAAGCTGCAGGGGGGACATATGTGATGAAAGCTGCAGGGGGGACATATGTGATGAAAGCTGCAGGGGGGACATATGTGATGAAAGCTGCAGGGGGGGCATATGTGATGAAAGCTGCAGGGGGGCATATGTGATGGAAGCTGCAGGGGGGACATATGTGATGAAAGCTGCAGGGGGGACATATGTGATGAAAGCTGCAGGGGGGACATATGTGATGAAAGCTGCAGGGGGGACATATGTGATGAAAGCTGCAGGGGGGCATATATGATGGAAGCTGCAGGGAGGGCATATGTGATGAAACCTGCAGGGGGGCATATGTGATGAAAGCTGCAGGGGGGACATATGTGATGAAAGCTGCAGGGGGGGCATATGTGATGAAAGCTGCAGGGGGGGCATATGTGATGGAAGCTGCAGGGGGGACATATGTGATGAAACCTGCAGGGGGGACATATGTGATGGAAGCTGCAGGGGGGACATATGTGATGAAACCTGCAGGGGGGCATATGTGATGAAAGCTGCAGGGGGGGCATATGTGATGGAAGCTGCAGGGGGGACATATGTGATGAAACCTGCAGGGGGGGCATATGTGATGAAAGCTGTAGGGGGGGGGCATATGTGATGGAAGCTGCAGGGGGAACATATGTGATGAAACCTGCAGGGGGGACATATGTGATGGAAGCTGCAGGGGGGATATATGTGATGAAAGCTGCAGGGGGGGCATATGTGATGAAAGCTGCAGGGGGGGCATATGTGATGGAAGCTGCAGGGGGGACATATGTGATGAAACCTGCAGGGGGGACATATGTGATGGAAGCTGCAGGTGGGACATATGTGATGAAACCTGCAGGGGGGACATATGTGATGGAAGCTGCAGGGGGGATATATGTGATGAAAGCTGCAGGGGTCATATGTGATGAAAGCTGCAGGGGGGGCATATGTGATGGAAGCTGCAGGGGGGACATATGTGATGAAACCTGCAGGGGGGGCATATGTGATGAAAGCTGCAGGGGGGACATATGTGATGAAACCTGCAGGGGGGGCATATGTGATGAAATCTGCAGGGGGGGCATATTTGATGGAAGCTGCAGGGGGGACATATGTGATGAAAGCTGCAGGGGGGACATATGTGATGAAAGCTTCAGGGGGGACATATGTGATGGAAGCTGCAGGGGGGGCATATGTGATGAAACCTGCAGGGGGGGCATATGTGATGAAAGCTGCAGGGGGGACACATGTGATAAAAGCTGCAGGGGGGACATATGTGATGAAAGCTGCAGGGGGGGCATATGTGATGGAAGCTGCAGGGGGGACATATGTGATGAAACCTGCAGGGGGGGCATATGTGATGAAAGCTGCAGGGGGGCATATGTGATGGAAGCTGCAGGGGGGACATATGTGATGAAAGCTGCAGGGGGGACATATGTGATGAAAGCTGCAAGGGAGACATATGTGATGAAAGCTGCAGGGGGGCATATGTGATGGAAGCTGCAGGGGGGACATATGTGATGAAAGCTGCAGGGGGGGCATATGTGATGAAAGCTGCAGGGGGGACATATGTGATGAAAGCTGCAGGGGGGACATATGTGATGAAAGCTGCAGGGGGGACATATGTGATGAATGCTGCAGGGGGGACATATGTGATGAAAGCTGCAGGGGGGGCATATGTGATGAAAGCTGCAGGGGGGCATATGTGATGGAAGCTGCAGGGGGGACATATGTGATGAAAGCTGCAGGGGGGACATATGTGATGAAAGCTGCAGGGGGGACATATGTGATGAAAGCTGCAGGGGGGGCATATGTGATGAAAGCTGTAGGGGGGGGCATATGTGATGGAAGCTGCAGGGGGAACATATGTGATGAAACCTGCAGGGGGGACATATGTGATGGAAGCTGCAGGGGGGATATATGTGATGAAAGCTGCAGGGGGCATATGTGATGAAAGCTACAGGGGGGGCAAATGTGATGGAAGCTTGTCTTCGTCTCCGCTGTACTTCGGGAGCCATGGGGCCCCAAAATAGTACGGTAGAGTTATCGGCACATTTGGTGTTGCTGCTGGGGCAGCCTGTTCTGGGTTTTGTGGCCCTGCCGGTACTACTCTCCTGATGCACTCGGATCCTGTTCGGTTTGACGCCAAAGTTTATGTGGTGGTCGAGACGGATGGGATTTCCTTCCCTTACCTTGTTCTCCAGACACGAGTCAGGTTCTTTTCTGTTCGGATATCCGGTGGTCAGGAGATAAATATTTCAATGAAAGGGACAAGGATTAGTCAAACAACTTGGGCTTATTAAGAATGCGTTAAGGATAAATTTGGTAAGCCACCGCACCACTGACCCCTTCAGCTTAATGGTAATGACAAAATAATCGTTTGATCAGTATAGAGCACAATAGCATTTAACATATAATATACACCTGGTGAGTATAAGGCACAATAGCGATAACATCTTCAATATCAATAAATCAATTTTTAGGTAAATCACTTAACATTAACATTCATCTAAAACATTTGGTGCACCAATATTATCCCTGGTAACGTTACCATATTTTACACTCAGTCCTGGGTTGAACTGTGCACAGTAATTTTGTAGTGTTTAAATATCCTGCAGAGGTTTCCAGAAGGGTTTAATAATCCCAATTAAGTCTCTGTACTTTCTCTCTAAAAGGTAGATGTTAAACTGTAGGCAGTGTTAAAGATTATAACAAAACACAGGACTGTTGTTCAATTCAGTCACAAGATGGCGCTGTTCTCTCATCACTCTTCCCTCCTCTGATGCTGGGGTGTGTGCAGTACACTGCAGGCTAGGATTTTACCTTGAAAAGGTTCTGCAGTTCGTGGAGACTGTGTTGGACGCCCCACTGTGTGTCCCCAGCCGTTCTCCAGCCGTGTGTGCTGGCAATGTCACCAGTTCCAGCAGTAGATCAGTCTCTCATGTCAGCTTCCCCTTTCTTGTTGTTATATCACACACTCCTCCTTCCTGCACATCCTCCTAAGTACGTCCTTTCAGTTCAACTGTCAACTGTCATTCCCACTGTGTCTTTCTCAGCCTCTAGTAACCCCTTGTAACCCTGCATATTAAAAGCGTTTATGCACTTCCTCTGTGCTGTTTAATAGGGCTTTGGGGCACCACAGAAGCTGCTCTGGTACAGGGGACATGTGTGATGGAAGCTGCACTGGCACAGGGGGCATGTGTGATGGAAGCTGCACTGGCACAGGGGGGGACATGTGTGCTGGAAGCTGCAGGGGGGGACATGTGTGATGGAAGCTGCAGGGCATAGGGGGGGCATGTGTGGCTAAAGGTGCTGGGCAAAGGGGGCATGTGTGAAGATGCTGGGCAGAGGGGGGGCATGTGAGTTAGAAGTCTGTTCCCCACACTGCCCCTCCTCAGCCAACAATACCCTTACAACACTCACTATCTTTCCTTTGATATTCCCCATGATACGTGCTCATTATCTATTTCCTCACATGACCCGCTGCCTCAATCCTTACACCTCTTACCTCAAAATTAAAAGAGGCACCCTTTATATTAATATAATATGTGTGTGTGAGGGGCCAGGGTATGTATATTATGTGTGTGTGAGGGGGCAGTGTATGTATATTATGTGTGTGTATGAGGGGCTGTTTGTGGGAGGGAAATAGGTTTATTTTTTAAATGGTAACACTATTAATTTAATGTTGGAGCTGGTTGGAGGGAAACAGGTCTATTTATTAAATGTGTATGCTATTAATTTAATGTTTCATAATTTAATGTTTTTCTACTTATAAAATGTGGGTGCTATATTGATTTAACACTGGGGCTGGTTGTAGTTTACTGAATTTCGTGTACCCATTTTTTTTCCAAATAGGACCTCCAACATTCCAGGATCCAGACGAGCAGCAGCTGATCTAAAGACACCAGCAGCCACAAACCGTGCATTCCAGCGCTTTTTCATGTTTCTGTAGGTAGAGGGCTGCAGTCAGTAACTGTAGTGGCGGACGGTCTGTGACGTGGTAGTGATAGGAGACTGCTGTTTTTTTATTACTGGGCTTGCTAACCATGAACCCAAACCAATATCTTGCCTAGGGCACCATGAGGTCTAAATCCGGCTCTGCTTATAAACACATATAAATGCATATTGAATACATAAACACAATAAGGTTTATCTACATTTCAAATGACAGTGTGCACATAACCTAAAGCTTTCAGTGGGAACAATAGACAGTTGACAAGAATAAGGGGCATAGCCTGCACTTCTTTACAAAGTAATACAAAACATTAGATGATAGCAATGGACCAATGTTTTTAAAATAAACAGTCCAATATTTAATTTAACAATATAGAAACATATTTGAAAGACTACTGGACTATACTACATAAAAACAGAAGGCTTAAAGATTTTCTATTTGACTTTTCAATAAAGATGTTTTTAATATCACAAGCATAATCACAGGCACAATTAACAAGCATTTTTTCAAAAAAATTAAATATATATATTTTTTTTTCTACCTAAAATGTCTAATGCTGCCTCCTCAGTGATCGGGGCACCCCTGGTCTCAGGGGGACGGTCCCGTCTGTCAGTGTATCCAATTACACTGATGCAGACACCTAACAGCAAATCCCATGCTGTTACCTGCCCTGTTATTGCAGCTGCAGTGCTAGGTGCTTAGTGTGGTCATGTGAGATGATCACATGACCACACTAGTCACTGAGCCTGCACTGCACTGGCAGGGCAGCTAACAGCATGGGATGTGCTGTTAGCTGCCTGTCAAGAAGACAGAAGTGCCGGAGAGAAGAGGAGCTGAAGACTTCAATGTAAGTTCTATTTGTTAAATATCAGGGGGGAGGAGGGGGGATATGACTAGGGGGGGTGATTAATTGAAAACTGCTTGATTGTGGGGGGAGGGGGGTTAAAGAAGTAGCTAGGGGTGTTCATGAATTAACTGGGGGTTAATGAAGTGCGTGGGCGGGATTAATGAATCGACTGAGGGGTTATTGAAGTGACTGGAGGGGGGGGTTAATGAAGTGACTGGCGGGGTTAATAATTTTCCAATATCAGGTAAGAGATGAAGTGCAGAATGAAGTGTGTGTTATGTATTAATATTTTACAATTTTATATATATATATTTATAAAATTACACACACATTTGTGGTGGGAGGTGAGGTGGGGAGTGCCAACCGGTGTATTAGCCTACGACAGCTGTGACCATTATTCAGGCCCTGTAAACCACATAAATTAATGATAAAGGAAACAACGTTACAACGTTATTATCATGAACACACAAAGAAACAGTTAAATTCAAAGGAGTATAGAGGAACCAGATTTTAGGAGTAACTCTATGTGAACAAATTGGTGAGTCTACTTATATTGTACAGAAAAAATGCCATTAAAAACAAAAAAAGAGTCCCTCTTATATGTATAACACTTGAAAAAACAGTATTTTTTGAGAAAAATCTGACTACAAAGTAAATTTGAGTAGAGAGTTTGCACAGATCAGGAAATAGATGTGTAATTTTGTATATGAGGTAAATAAATAGACTCCTTTGTAGAAAAAAAATGTACATCTGCAGTTACAGTCCCAAAGCTTTATTGAAAGCAGACAAATAGAGGTAGAAGGGGAAGAAGGAGAACTTAGAGGTAGAAAGGAAAGAAGGAGAAGAATCTAGTCCTCTTCTTCTTCCTCAGGACTCTCCATGATGTTATAGTCTTTAAGCAGGCTGTGGATCAACCTGTTACAGTCCTGGATGAACATCTGTGATGATACCAGGATGTTAGGGAAGGTACCCAGAAAAAAGTCCTGGTATCAAGGGGTTCAGGATCACACAGGCAAAGAAAAGGTGTGGATACAACGGTATCTTTATTACAGCTAACTGCAAACAATAGCTTATATATATCAACCAATAATTCAAACAACACCCAGGGCTAGATTTACTATCAGGCGTGATGCATGGCGGCTTCAAACCGCCATGCATCGCGGCGGTTTTCCGGCGTGTTTGCATTGCAAACAGCCGGATTTACTATAGGGCGAATTCAGGCTTCAATTTAAAATGACTGGCGATGTGTGGCGGATTGAAAAAGCTAAACCGCCGGCGGTTTTGTTCAAACCGCCGGCGGTTTGGATGAAACCGCCACAAAACCGCCACAAAACCGCCAGCCAAAAGACAGGACAGGACAGTTTTAATACCTGCTTCAGAATGGCTTGATAGCTTAAATATGCTGTTTGAACTATTTTGCCATTCAGAACATTAGAGAAAGTACCATTGACATTTAAATTATGTTGGCAATCATTATTTATTGATTAAGGGGCAAAATGAATAAAATATTATCTTATGAGGGAATAAAAAATTTTCATTATATAAAGGGGATAAAATTATTTAATTATTACATTATTTGGACAATATGTCATGACAAATTGTGCAACATAAATAATTATATCCACCATTAACAATCAGTTATTAATATTATATATTCACATTTTCTACAAAATATAATGCTATAACAGTGTCCCTTTAAAAAAAAAATATAAAAAAAAATTATTTTATAAATTATTATTACATTTATTTTGTCCCTTTAGCAATAAATAATGATTTTCCAAATGATTAAAATATCAAAAGGTGCTTTCTCTTATGTTCTGATTGACTAAATATCTGAAACAGCACACTGTTTGAACAATCTCGCTGCTCACAAGCAGCGCTTTCATTTTGGTCTATTGAATGGCGGTTTTCCGGCGGCTTTATAAACCCCCTAATAGTAAATCCGGCTGTTTGTATGTTGAACATTGTTGAAACCGTCATGGCGATGTATACAGAGGCGGGTTTGGAAACATCATTTTTGGCCGTTTGGACGGCGGGTTTAGCCTTAGTAAATCCGGCGATGGCTAAACCGCCGCCAAATCCGCCGAAAGTCGGCGGATTTACAAACACGCCTGATAGTAAATCTAGCCCCCAGTGTTCACCAAACTTCAACCATCACCCAGTAACAACCCAGTGCTCAATAACCCCAAATTGTTTATAATGAAAATAGGTTTTCTTTACCAGTCCAAGTTATAGGGGAAGGATGATGTCCATGATTAATAGAATAAGCCAGGCAGAGCAAACAAATCTGCACATCCAGGAAAAGCTTGTAATCCATAAGGCACAATACTCCCAGGTAAAATCCTCAGCACACGGGCAGCAGCTGAAACTCAAACGCCAGAAGTCTCTCCTGCAGGCCTCTTAAAGGGACAGCATTTCCCGTGCGGGAAATCCCTCCGTGCAGGGTTATCCACAGGTCACAGCTGTTGGGATTGGCTGGGAGGTATGAGTGGGATGGAGATGTGAGTAGAGAGCTGTCATCCCCTCATGGTTTCCCTCCTGCTGTTTTGGAGACTAAGGGCCTGAGTCATTAAGGCAAAAAAGGAGTAAATGTTCTCTGGGACAAACCATGTTACAATGCAAGGGGTGCAAATCAGTTTATTATTTTACACATAAGTTAAATCCTGGCTGTTTTTTCATCTAACACACAAATACTTGATAGCTTTATTATTACACTGATATTTAAAGTTGATCTAGGACATGTCCTACCCCAACTATAAATCTGTCCCCACAATTTAAATTTACCTCCCCCTTCAATGCAACATGGTTTTGCCCAGATGCAAATGTTACTCCTTTTTTATGCTTTGCTCTCCTTAATGACTCAGGCCCTAAGAGTCTGACACAGTTCCAGGAAGAACAATAGCTGCTCCAACCAGTTGCTGATTGAATTAATCCTGGTTAAGTAAGAGAGCCTCCCTGTTTTAATCCCTTCCAGTCATTTGTGATGTCAAAGGGGCCCCAGATGCTTTCAGCTTCCTGTCTGTAAAAGGGGGCTCATGCCTTGATCAGGAAACAGTACATATACCATGTTGTAATCCGATATGATGTTCAGATGAATACATGTAACCCACCTGGCTTCACTTTAAAGACAATGAATAACCTTACTGCAAGTCATCCATATATAATACATATATAATACACTTAAAACTTTTCATAAGGCGCCAGGCTTCCTGGATTGCCCCATAGATGTGTGTCCCAGGAAAGAATCCATAAAATACTAATTGGAATAAATAGCAAGTCCTTTGCACTCCGTCTATAAGTTTATGTTACAGGGAATCCAACAGTGCCTGTGCAAAAGAGCAGCACCAAAATATTTGTTGAGATGTTTCCCTAGTGACAATCCACCAGGGGAAGTGAACATATCTGTACAGGTTCTGGGAGTGTATGAATGTCCTGAGAGGCAAACCCCTTTGGTTAGCCATCCATACAATGTCTTTGTGCCTATTAGTTAGCCTCTTAGAGGTCACATTCTCTCAAACATGTTTTGCAGTTGCTGCAGGGTGCCTTGGAACAGACTCCATCACGTCCTTAGCACTGATGAGCTTGTAGATAGTTTTTGGCTTCCACAAGTCTGATTTAAATCCCTCCATGTAGTGCTCCCTCACAAATTGCCCAACATTCCTGTAGAACCAAAAAGTATTCCAGTTGTAAGGGAAGGGGCTGTCGCACTTGTCTCAGCCAAGGCCCCTCCAAAGAGGCAGGAGAAAAAAGCGAGGCATGGAGTTCCCAACAGAGCAGATGGGCTTTTCAAGCAGGGTCCTGCGGATACAGCTGCACACAAAGAAGGCATGCATGATATTGGATATCCCTTTTCCTACCTTTGAGGGGCACCTTGTACATAATCGACCCTTTTGAGGACCCACATGAAGTGGAAGACTGTCCTTGTGATGGTCTTGCAGACCACAGCTAGGGGTGGCCTAGCTTGGTTCACCTATTGCAGAACAGGAAGGATCTTGTTGCGCAGCACCAGTGCTTTCCCTTCAGTAGTGCGCTCTATGAGGCTCTACAGTCCAATTTCCTGTCTCACAGTTGCTAGGGTTTTCTCCCAACACTTCAGGGCCACCACCTCTCCAATACACAAGACTCCCAGAATCTTGATGAAGTCTGATTTGATTGTGAAGGGGTATTGTCACGAACAGCACTCACCTGAGCCTGCGTGATGCGTGTGTGACACAGGGTTAACCAAAAAACAACCACCTGGTTTGTCTACAATTATTAAATCCTTCCCTATCTATGCCACACATTAGCTTTGCGACACTAACTATGACACCACCAAGGATTTTTCTGACAAGAGCTGACACTCTTATTTAGGAAGCCTTCGGTTCTCCCTAGCATTAATCTAACACAATTTACTTTAATCAGAGTTCACATAAACCACAATGTTCTCCTCGTTTCAATTATGTAGCGTCTGGACCAAACTGTCGCGTGAATTCGTAAGAACACAGAGACTTGAACTTATTAAGTGTAATTTAATATGGCAAATACATCCACAATGCTTAAGTTAAACTGCTAATAAAAGGCATACGAATATAAAGCAATTGTTTCTTATAAAATAAAAAGGATAAAACACAGAATTGATACCTAACTTACAATCAAATTTCTGGTGCTGGGGAGAAGCAGGAAAAATGGGACCCTCTTCAATATCAAAGTAACTCCCTCAAGAGTGAACTAGGACTTCCATTTCCACTACAGTTTTAAAACCAAGCTGCAGGGCCCCCAGTCCCCCTTCCAGTGAGGTCAGAACCCACAGGACTGTAGAATGCAAATTAGGGTTTTATGATTCTGCTGTAGAGACATGTTTAATTCAAGTTTTCTTTACACTGTCCTAACTTTTCAACAGTATGACGTACAAACATAATTTTACCTCCACACAACATGTCATAAGTTCCCCTTCATCTGCATACCACACATGTCTCTGGTAAGTATAATATTGGAGAAAATTATATGATCTTTTCCTGTGACCCTATACAGCTTGAATCTGTCATTAACATACAACCCTGTCTCTGCAGTCAGCATGTCTGAGGCCTTCCAAACATGTGTTAGATTTCATTGTCTTGAAAGATATCCTCAAAGGCTTTCACATTTGCTGTCCTGCCATACATGGTACAAGGTGCTACCCTTATCTACCAGGCCCCTCTGGGTAGTTTAGCATAAGCAAAACCCATTGATCTAACAGCTTCTCTGAAAGCCATGTCACACTATTTCTAGGAATTAATTCACAAACACATATTTGCAGATTTATGCCTAAAAATTAGCTTGCACATGACAGGTATAAAGGGGGGAATGACAGATGCCACTGCCCAAAGAGTATCGCCTCTGACTTCCTGCAGTTGACCTTTGCCCCTGAAGCTCGGACAAAGTTCTCTCAGGTGTGGATGAGTGCTGTCACCAAACACTGGTCATTGAAATTTGCGCTTATAATATATTAAGTTATATTATTATCTACCAGTCCTTTCACCAACCGAGAATAATATTTTTTGAGGGGAGAGGGGATAGCCCTTTCAATTTTAAAGAATCAATCCCTACTTTAATCATACTAATAAAAAAATGTAATGGTCTCATCTGTTATTACCATCAAGTACCATTGTGATACTTGATAAGTATGCTGCTTATTCAGTGAGAGCCAACAATACTTAATGCTGGTATATAGAACAAAGCTAAAACAAGCCCGATCTCTGACTATATGCGCCTCTGAGTGACCATTTAGCATACAGTTATCCTTAAACATAGGTAAACCGATGCTTTGTTCTAAGGTGCGTGAGTGGAGTGCTTTAAAAACAGAGCATTTAAATATTTGTCTGAGCATTTAAATGAAGTCAACAGAAATTTGACTAACACATTTTGAGCATTAGAATTTTTCTAATTAGTTTGGACAGGTAGATTTTGGAATCCCAGAGAACGGAATTGAACCCTGAACAAAGCATTTTAATTGCAAGCATAACATTACTGTATATCAGCAACATTGACCATGAATACAAATAAAAAACACAACACACCAAAATGGGAAGAACCAAAGCTTATTGGTATAGAGAATGACTGCTGACAGCACAATTCTCAGTGTTCATTTTGTGGGGATTGCAGCAGAGTGCGACAATACTCAAAATGTGTCCGTGATTATGAATATTAATTTTTTTATTTGTGTAATCTAGTGCTATTAGGTTCCAAGAAGTAGCAAGTCCCATCATGCATCACTCACAACCAACATATCAATTATTAAATGAATCTACATAAGAAGACCATGGCAGGATTTACAAGGCCTGTTGTTAATGAGAATATTCAATTATTAGCTGTAAATTAATGTGAAATTGCACATTCTTGTAATTTACCAGTCCTTGAGGAAGCGTAACGGAATCTAATCTCTGTAATAAAATGACCACTTGTTTAAATAATGGGAGAGAGCTGGAATAGTGTTCACGATTTGAAGATTCCTTGATATACAGTACAGTAATTCTAACAATGCTAAACAAAATGACAATGATATTTTAAACATTAGGCACCTACAAATGTAACATATTTATTAAATGTTACAGTGTTGATTTATAATCATAATTACCTTTAGAAAATGAAAGAACTATTTAGTGACATTTTACAATAAAATTTTAAACGTTAATATCAAACATTGGAAGTTAGTGCTTTTAAAGAGCAATCGTCGCGGTACATTAACAGATTTTCATTTATACCACTGCCACAATCAAGCACTCACTTGAACCTGCGTGATGTGTGTGTGCTAAAGGGCTAATCAAAAACAACCACCTGGAATGTTTTACAAATGATTAAAACTCTCCCTGTACTTCCCACACAGTAACTTACCAATTATGACACTACCAATGTTTCTCGTGAAGAGCTGACACTCTAACTCAGGAAGTCTTCAGTGCTGTCATAATTTCCTTGTATCAGAGATACAATAAACCAAATGATCTCCTCTGTTTCAACGATGTAGCTTTCTAATAGCAAGCTAAGTATGATGTGAATTCGTAAGAACTTGAACTTTTTAAATATAATTTAACATGAAAAATAAATCCACAATGCTTAAGATGAAAACAATTAACAAAATTACATACAAAGATATAATACAATAGTTTTGTGTAAAATAAAAAAGAATAAACAAAAGAAATGGTAAACTCATGAATAATCCATTTTCTGTCTGCTGGGACAGTATAAAAAAATAGAATACTTCTCAATATGAAATTGACTCCCAAAAGTGAAAAAAAATTGGTAGGGCATTTTAACATGCTTCAGATGCTCAGAGTCCCCCTTCCACCGTGATTTCAAAGCTAGAAAGTATTTATACGTATAAATTAGTTGTTTATGGCCTCTATTCAATCACCTTTCAAGTCAGGATTTATTTACACTGGCCTAACTTCTTACCAGAATGTCCTAAAAAGGTAATATTACTTCCAGCCCACAGGTCATACGTTTCCCTTTATTTACATACCAGACATGATGCCTGAAAGTATGGCATTTTAGAAAATATGACAATTTTCTGTGTTGTTATTTCCCTTAATTCAGACTTACCCTGCTGCTCTGTGACCCATTTGAGATGTCCTTAAATATCACAGTCACCAAGACTGTGAGGGGTCTGTTTATTTGATATTACTGAGGATATTAAAATAACATTAAAGAGAGATTTCAAGAGCTTTAGCTTTTACGACCTGTGCCATAAATTGGTATTAGGCGCCCATCTTGAACTACTTGTCTGGAACTCTCTATCCATAAAAACCTCATGAGTAGAGCAGAAGAGTTTAGAACAATGAAAGAGATAAATTAATTTTGTCTCCCCGTACTTGGTTTTAACCCATGACTAGAAACAAAGTTCATCTGAGCCACACCAAGCTAATACTTTGAAGTAATTTACAAACACATATTTGCAGTTTTATATGACTAGTAATTAGCTTGCATATGACAACCACTTTAGGAGGTTTGCTGTGCAGTGGTTAAACCTTTCTCCAAATCCCCGCCAAGCGTCTGCTCAGACACCTTTAAAACTTTAAAAGTATAGGGAACTTAAAGAATAAATGGGACTAGAATAAATAGTTTACTGCTTACTGTAAATTGTAAGGATATTAGTCACCAAGGACTTCTGTGCCAATATAGAAGCACAAAGTTGTAGGCTGAGTGTTTCTATACAGATCACAGTAATCTAAAGTGACTTCTAACAGTAGTCTTCTCCAAAAATTGAAATCCTTTATTGTAGGTAGTGTGGAAAAATAAAAGCTTATTTGTATATCTAAGGTTACACATTAACTAATGGAAAGTATGCTTATAAATAATTAGAAAACGGTTATACTCATTTTAAGTGAATGCTTTATTTAGGTTTATACAAGTTGTTGATATTATTTCCTAATGATTCATATAGGCCTTTCCATATGTAAGTTTGTTTGACACAGTGAATACCTTATATTTATTTAAGATAGCTGTCAACAATCTATTCAGGAACATTTAACAATTCAATGCACTTTGCACTTTTCTAACAAGTGCCATTTGATCAGTTGAATTTTTCATCTACATGACTTTAGATATAATATACACATATTCATAAAATATGGATCTAAATAATATTATTTGATCTTTCTACAGGCTAATGTCTTAATATATTTATTAAAACATGAACATTGGTACAGGCTTGTAGTTTTGAGATGATTCAAAATTTTGTCTTCGACAACAGAACAAGCTGTTAGCACTAATTGAAATTGAATTTGCAGTTGCAAAAAATAAACAAATTTAGATTTGCTAAACATGATTTCACAATCAAATATGTGTTGGTTTTATTCTTAATTCTAGGTTTAAATTACAATTCCCTGTATTACAGCTTGAAGCTAAACTCTGTTTACAAAACAGTATTTACACTTGACTAATTTTGCAGATCAAACTAATTAAATCAATTAAACTGGTGATTAACCAAATGAAGGCTGATTGCAAAAATTAGTGGGTTCATTTTGAAGGAGTGGAAATAAGCTAATTACTGCCGTGATTACTTGGATCTCGAGTACTTTAAATGTGGTATAAATTGAAACCTCATAGTGAATCAGACTGGGAATTCATTACAGTGCAAAAGCGCAGCTAATACTATTCTAGATGCTCACCCTTTGGGAGAATAGCTCACTGCATTTTGCATGATGTTAAACACAGTTATTCAGAGTTTGATCTTTTCACACACAACACAATAGGCTAGCACTTTAGGCATCTTCATCTCATACAGTTTTAATGGGATATATATCTATCAGGAACAACACTGAAATGCAGATGTTCTATTTCAGCATTGCACAGATGTCAGATGTCAGATACAGATGGCTGTTGAAATTGACCTAGTGCTTCTAGATGAGACACATTATTTTCATATGACAATTGCACTCTGTCTTATGAGCAGGCTAGGGTTTTAGATTTGCGACACAGATGAATTTTTTGTAAAATGTATTTTGTTTTTGTAAAGAAACCTTATATTTAAAAAAATATTCACCTCTTGTTGACAGAATTCTCTAATAGATGTGCATTTAAATATTATTGTTATTTTTTTTATAGAACCAAAGAAGCATTCTATCATTTTCATAATTTGGTTACTATGGAGCCTATCCAATTTCAGTCTAAAAAGGATATTTAATTTTTTTCTCAGTAGAACAATAAGTTCAGTAGTAAGGCTATCTGTGCAGGATAGCCTACTTACTTTAACTCTGAATGTAACTCCACTGTAAAATAGACACTGACTACTTATTCTGCAACCAATGTAAGATACTGAATGTCATTGTACTTCAATATATCCAGTACTCAATATATTATATGTTATATCTGTAATAAGTTGACAATGCACTCCCTACTGTAAATAATTGACACATTAGAAGTCACACAGGATTTGTGTAATTGTATAAAAGCGTGTAGGCCAAAGGCTTTTTTACAGGTCACAGAATTGAAAGGTGACTTCTACTATCTGTAATAATTACCAATGTATGAATGAATGGGATTATTACTTTTAATACACAAGTTGTTCTAATGAATACGGAGGTGATGACATCAGATCTTGCCATTTATAAGCAATGTATGCCATCATCAGCAGCAGCTATTTATATAGCACCACTAATTCCACAGCGCTGTACAGAGAACTCACTCACATCTGTCCCTGGCCCATTGGAGCTTACATTATGCTGAGATAATAAAATTGAGCAAAATGCTATAACCATGAGAAGTCACCACTTCTGTAAGGCATGCACAGTAAATGTTTTTTCAATGCATTGGCTGACAACAAGGGTGACTTGAATATTTAATTTCAGCTACCAGTCTATGGTCTGTGAAGGTGGTAACATATAACTGGAGCATTCTGACATCTGAATGCACTGATTATACAAATATTATTTATAAAACATTATTAGAAAATTTAACTAAAACAAACTAGAGGTTAAAAGTAAGCAGTGATTTTTGTGTAAAGCAATTCCAATTTTCATCAAACAGCCAAAAAAGTCTTCCATTAAAGGCATATTAGCATTAATTCTGTAATTATCATTATCTCTGTATTATCTTCAATACATACAGATCTAATATAATATTAAGAAAATTTTGGAGGTACTTTGTGACTATCGAAAAACAAAAATGATCTATTTGTTTAGAAGAGTACAGCTGCTCCTGAAGGGAAAGGGTATTGCTAATGGTAGAAGAACACACTGAGTAAAAAAGTAAACACAAAAAAATAAATAATAACAAGCTAAGGAAAAATAAAGAAAAACAAGAATGTATGTTTGGTTTGGTGCTGGTGTGTACATATAACACAATCAATGTCTTTACTTATGAAGAAACAGATATTTTTTTAGGGTAGTGTAAGGAAAGGTTTTAAAGCTGTGCCATATTTTACCCTTCTATAATTTTGTGTTAGAGCAAATATGTTATGATGTAGCTTTAAAGTATTCCTTTACTGTATTGAACTTTAGGTTAAAATAGTGTTGACATTATTATGCTATGTTGCTTCTGTGGGCATTATGGGCAGCCTATGGGGGAAATTCCATTCCCCCCGAATTTGCGCAACGTTAAAACTATTACCGTTATTACGGTAGTTTTAACCCGGCTTTCTGCTTGCAGATCAGGGAGCTGCGAGCAAAAAGCCGGTGTTGAAACTACCATAATAACGGTAATAAAGCGCATTATTACCGTAATAACGTACTGGCCGCGTTACTTTAACTCGTAACGCGGCCAATTGAATTCCACCCTATGAGTCTGTGAGCAAATAATTGCATGTCACTCCTTCCAGACTCTCCATAGTTTAACAATAGATCATCATCAGTTATTTATATAGCGCCACTAATTCCGCAGCGCTGTACAGGGAACTCACTCGCATCACTCCCTGCGCCATTGGAGCTTACAGTCTAAATTCCCTTACATACACACACACACACACACACACACACACACACACACACACACACACTAGGGTTAATTTACAGAGCAGCCAATTAACCTACCAGTATGTTTTTTGGAGTGTGGGAGGAAACCGGAGCACCCGGAGGAAGCCCACGTAAACACAGAGAGAACAAACAAACTCCTCCCAGATAAGGCCATGGTCAGGAATCGAACTCATGACCCCAGTGATGTGAGGCCGAAGTCCAACCAATAGGACACTATATACAGCATATACCTGATGCTGCACTGTCATAGTACCACATTGATGTTTTTACTGACACATGTGACATCACCACTTTAAAGATGACTTGTCACATATGGGGAGATATAATGGCACAATCTTGCATTAAAAGAAGGCAAACTATGCAGGATTACTTTTTAAGCAAATGCATTCAAAAGAAAAAGACTCTTGATTGGAAGCTCCACCCATATCCTCACAGCTGACATTCCCCTTCAGAATACTGTTTATAGCGCCAGCAAGCAGTGTCATCATAATTGATACCGCTGGCATTCTTAGCAGAGGCTGCTGTCTTTCAAGGACAACAATGCTTTTGTGGCTGTGGACATACTGTAACAGCCTCATTTTAATGGAAATAGCAGTGGTACTTGTTCTAACAAAGCCATCAGCACAGTGCTTTCATACCAACATAAAGGTTACACTAGATCTATTACAAGTTGTGATACTGTTTCTATTGAATAAAGAAATTATTGTAGTACAAATATCCAATTATAACTAATGACATCAATGAATTCTAACTATAACTATTAGGAATGTACCAAATCCATCAATAGCTTCAGGATTCTGACAAAATCAATGATTTTTTTTTTTTTTTAAAAAAGATTTAGGTGAAACAAAATATATTTTTAGCACTTAGGTAATTCCTGCTTATTTTTTATATTATGGTTTGGAATCTACTTGGAATTTAGCAAAATCGTTTGCAAAATTATTTGGTATTTACCTAATAACTAAAATATGGATTTGGTGCATCTCTAATAATATTATTTAGGACATCATTGTATACATATTTGACATGCAATCTTTATTTTGGAGATGTAATTTGTAAATATTGAAGAGTAAAAATAAATGTTATAGAAAAAGTCACCAATACAGAATGGTTCATTTCAGGCAGATAGTTTAAAGATTTCCTGCATAGTAGAGAGATTAGCAGAAACATAAACATTGACCATGGCACTATTTACTGAGTACTTGTAAAATATAAGCAAAACTATCCCTCTTAAATATTGAAATAAACAAAATAAAATATTGCATTACAAAAACTCTGTTAAACTTATTTCATGTCAATATCCATGCTGGCTATTTAACTTATTTAAAACCAGTATATATAGTTTGTTTTGCAAAAAGATGTTTCATTATAACGTAGCTTAGACATGGTACAAATTGATATTGCATTTAAAAATGTTTTCCTATTTTAACCAGGGCCATCTTTTCCATTGGGCACGATGGGCAGGTGCCCGGGGGCCACACGGGCAAGGGGGCCCCATATACACGGCTCTTAATTAGAATAAATAATCCTGCAAAAGCAAAAACCTGCAAAAAAAACCTTCAAGGGTCACTGAGCAAGTACATCTATCTATATCTCTATATATCTATATCTATATCTGTATCTCTATACATCTATACCTATCTATATATATATATATATATATATATCTATTTATGTAGGGGCTTAGGTGCACTGCTTTTTTCCGGGGGCCCATAATGTTGTTAAGATGGCCCTGATTTTAACTACATATTTACTGTTACTTTAATCTTTGAAAAAAATATTATTGAATATAATAATTTTTTTCTTCATTGTAATATATGTAACAAGTGACGCTAAAACCCACAGAACTTGGGATATGTATAATCAAATATTCATATAATGTAAATATATGAAATAATGAGATTATCTGATTATTATGGGATTCTAAAATAAATTGTAAAATTATAGAATAAGAAATCATAATGCCCAATTATTACATGATGTACAGGAGGATGTAATCAGTCTCAATATATATGGCATTTGTGATTTTGTGTAAATTGTTTGGGTTACAGGTGTGTTTTTGATGATTAGCCCCAAATTAATTGTTTATTTTTTTTATTTTTGCACACTAATAGGTCTTTGTCTCCATATATATTTCGTACATGTTTTTTAGTGTCACATGCTACTTAATACGCCGCTGGATGTCCATACAGCTTTGCACATTTTTATTTGAGCTAAACTCACTGAATAAAAACAAATCAATCCACAAAATGAATTATGCAGATTTCTCTTATATCTAAAAGATATCCCTTCAAAACTAAATATGCATAGTTGTGAGGTATAAAAGCACTACATATGTAGTGTAGCTTGAAAATATACTATGCTTAAAAACTTAGTGCTATTATTTTGCAGCTTCAATGTTTACACTATCATTTTTATTTTAATATTTATTGATTTTATCTTTGGTTATTGGTTGTGTTTAGCTATTTAGAGGCACTGTGATCCCTTGTTGAGTTGTTTGTCATTAATTGGTTTGGAAACACTGAGATTGAGCCTCTTATTAACTTGAATACACAAAATGCTACTTAACATGTCTCTTCTACGTTTGCCTGAAGAAGACCTGTCATGCTTCAAAAGTTCATAACTGTCTTCAATATTTAAGAGATGATAACCTAATATGCACCAACATAATGTCTCTGAAGAAGCATATTGAGCCACTTCAGTGCTTTATGATGTGTTAATGTGTGCCATTTGCAAAGACAACTGTGAATACAATCTTCTGCATACTGTGCAATTAGCACTAAAGAGGAGCTGGGGCATTCTTATTACAGCGAGTCCCAGATGTTTTTTGTCCTGGTAGCTTGTGTTGGTCTGTTCTTTGTCAGCCCTAATTATCGATCAATCAAGATGAATGAATGAACTAAAAGACCCTGTGAAAAGTAACTCTTGCATAGGATGAGGATCCTTGGCACAAAGCTAACGGTTCAGTCAGCACTGGGTAGAAATCTTGTGCAACTGAGAACTGCTAGTAAATGATTAAACTGGATCAGCCAACACTGTGGACAAGTGATGTATGCAACATTCTTCATTCATTCATTGTAGCCATTAACCATTATGTGTGTGCAATGTGCACATATCATTATGTACATTATTATTCAATGTTTTTAAGCCAACAGACCATGATAGGCACACCATGAAAATCTCTTAACAATAAGATGTCATTATTTCAGCTTTAAAGTCTTCCTAATTATTTGTATGCAAATAATATAGTGTGTACATGCTGCATTCATTTTAAATGCTGTTTTGTTGTTATTGTAACATTTTTTTACAGTTACTTGTTATATTCATGTACTTAAGTTGTACATTTTGGAGCAACATTCTGGAAACAAGATTTTGGATATACAGTGGCCTGACTTGAAGGTCAAGAGGTAGTAGATTCAAAAAAAATAACCATATTAAATTAACTTTAGAAGCCTGAAATTCCAAAGCTAGTAGATCAGAGCAACACAACAGCCAAGCAGTTAAACAGATACTTAATTTTGTCAGCATTTATTTAAAAGTAATATATTTTGTTACCTTAAATTTCACAAAAGAAAAAAACATATACATACACTTGCGCTCTCTTCTCAGCGTAATGGGATGATAACTATAAACCGAAGTTGCCTTCCTCAAATGCAGACTTATATAATAGATGTAACCCTAAAAAGGACTCATGGGTCCAAAAGACAAAAAATATACCAACATACTGTAGTATGTACAATAGGACATTCAAAATGCCAAGTCCACCACCATATGTAAGGAAGTCCTCAATATTCCACCATAACTATCCAATGTGTATAGGAATAGCACAGTGCTTCTTCACTCCAAACCAGACCCCTTAGGGTATATGCTTACTCAAAAGTGAAAATAATAAGGCTCTTACTAATGAAGGTTGTGCTTCACTTCTGCGTACAATTTTTCAATCCATAAACTCATCCATGTAGATGAAAGAAAATAGGGGAACAATCTTGTGCATTACCATAATAAAAATTGCTTTAATCATAAAACTGAATAAAATAATTAAAGTAAAATGACAGAAGTACAAAACCCATACCGAACAGAAAAGATAACGACAGCATTTATAGGGTCAAACACGATAATGCAACCTGTTGACAGATGTATAAGCTCCAAATACGATCCAATGTGTGCAGGGCCGGATTAAGACACTGTAGGCCCCTGGGCTAGGGGTACTGTGAGGCCCCCATTTGTCAAGCGACTTATGCCTAATCCGATATTATTGGGGTCTCCCCAGTAATATCGGATTGGGCATAAGTAGTTTGAGCTGTGTTTCTTTTAATATACCAAATCAGTATTTTTAAAATGCCAAAAAGAAGTTAAATACAAAATTTTATTATTTTGAGACTATTGCGTGTGAATGCAAGGGAATCACAATATACATGGTGATTTTATAATCCATTTACACATATTAAACTATATATTTTTTCTCTTATCTTTTAGCCTTTTTGTTATTCATGATCTACCCCACCCCAGTCATGATAAGCTCCCAACAGTGCCAGCCATCCTGCTGCAATGCTCTCCCACCCCTCCCCCCAGTCATGATAAGCTCCCAACAGTTCCAGCCATGCCTACAATGATCTCCCCCAGTGCCACTGTACCAGCCCAGCGCTCCTACAATTATCTCCCCAACAGTGCGCACTGTGCCAGCCAGCCAGCCCCCAACCCCCCTGCAAATATCTCCCCCAAAAGTGCACACTGTGCCAACCAAACCCCAACCCCCCCTGTAAATATCTCCCCCAAAAGTGCACACTGTGCCAGCCAGCCCCCAACCCCCCCTGCAATTATCTCCCCCAACAATGCACACTGTGCCAGCCAGCCCCCAAACAGCCCCCCTGCAATTATGTTCCCCAAAAGAGCACACTGTGCCAGCCAGCCCCGAACCCCCCCTGTAATTATCTCCCCCACAATGCACACTATGCGTGCCAGCTAGCCCCCAACCACCCCCCCTGTAATTATCTCGCCCACAATGCGTGCCAGCCAGCCCCCAACCCCCACCCCCCTGTAATTATCTCCCCCACAATGTATGCCAGCCAGCCCCCAACCCCCCCTGTAATTATCTCCCCCACAATGCGTGCCAGCCAGCCCCCAACCCCCCCTGTAATTATGTCCCCCACAATGCGTGCCAGCCAGCCCCCAACCCCCCCCTGTAATTATCTCCCCCACAATGCATGCCAGCCAGCCCCCAACCCCCACCCCCCTGTAATTATTTCCCCCACAATGTGTGCCAGCCAGCCCCCAACCCCCCCTGTAATTATCTCCCCACAATGCGTGCCAGCCAGCCCCCAACCCCCCCCCTGTAATTATCTCCCCCACAATGCATGTCAGCCAGCCCCCAAACCCCCCTGTAATTATCTCCCCCACAATGCGTGCCAGCCAGCCCCCAACCCCCCCCCCCGTAATTATCTCCCCCACAATGCATGTCAGCCAGCCCCCAACCCCCCCTGTAATTATCTCCCCCACAATGCGTGCCAGCCAGCCCCCAACCCCCCCTGTAATTATCTCCCCTACAATGCGTGCCAGCCAGCCCCCAACCCCCCCTGTAATTATCTCCCCCACAATGCATGTCAGCCAGCCCCCAACCCCCCCCTGTAATTATCTCCCCTACAATGTGTGCCAGCCAGCCCCCAACCCCCCCTGTAATTATCTCCCCTACAATGCGTGCCAGCCAGCCCCTAACCCCCCCTGTAATTATCTCCCCTACAATGCGTGCCAGCCAGCCCCCAACCCCCCCTGTAATTATCTCCCCCACAATGCATGTCAGCCAGCCCCCAACCCCCCCCTGTAATTATCTCCCCTACAATGCGTGCCAGCCAGCCCCCAACCCCCCCCCTGTAATTATCTCCCCTACAATGCGTGCCAGCCAGCCCCCAACCCCCCCTGTAATTATCTCCCCCACAATGCGTGCCAGCCAGCCCCCAACCCTCCCCCTGTAATTATTTCCCCCACAATGCATGTCAGCCAGCCCCCAACCCCCACCTGTAATTATCTCCCCCACAATGCGTGCCAGCCAGCCCCCAACCCCCCCTGTAATTATCTCCCCTACAATGCGTGCCAGCCAGCCCCCAACCCCCCCCTGTAATTATCTCCCCCACAATGCATGTCAGCCAGCCCCCAACCCCCCCCTGTAATTATCTCCCCTACAATGCGTGCCAGCCAGCCCCCAACCCCCCCTGTAATTATCTCCCCTACAATGCGTGCCAGCCAGCCCCTAACCCCCCCTGTAATTATCTCCCCTACAATGCGTGCCAGCCAGCCCCCAACCCCCCCCCCCTGTAATTATCTCCCCTACAATGCGTGCCAGCCAGCCCCCAACCCCCCCTGTAATTATCTCCCACACAATGCGTGCCAGCCAGCCCCCAACCCCCCCCTGTAATTATCTCCCCCACAATGCATGTCAGCCAGCCCCCAACCCCCACCTGTAATTATCTCCCCCACAATGCGTGCCAGCCAGCCCCCAACCCCCCCTGTAATTATCTCCCCTACAATGCGTGCCAGCCAGCCCCCAACCCCCCCTGTAATTATCTCCCCCACAATGCATGTCAGCCAGCCCCCAACCCCCCCCTGTAATTATCTCCCCTACAATGCGTGCCAGCCAGCCCCCAACCCCCCCCCTGTAATTATCTCCCCTACAATGCGTGCCAGCCAGCCCCCAACCCCCCCTGTAATTATCTCCCCTACAATGCGTGCCAGCCAGCCCCTAACCCCCCCTGTAATTATCTCCCCTACAATGCGTGCCTGCCAGCCAGCCCCCCCTCTTGTAATTCTCTCCCCCCAAAATAGAATGTACAGACAGCCAGCCCCCAGGACAGAGCCCTTACCTCAGTCTTCAACACTGTTCTCCCCAGCTCACTCCCTGCTGCCTGCCTGTAGTGTCTGTTCCGCGGTGCTCATTAATCTCCTTAGTAAGGAGATCTCGTGAGAGTGAGACTGTCTCACTCTCACGAGATCTCCTTACTAAGGAGATTAATGAGCACCGCGGAAGGACCATTGCCCGGCTGCAGTCTGTCATTTCAGGTGAGTGACGTCACCTGCTTCATTCAGTAGGAGTCGCCGACCGCGGTACAGGCTGTAGCGCGGCCGGCGGCTCGCTACAGGTGTACATTTAAAAAAAAAAAATTACTTTCAAGAAAGGGCCCCACAGATGCCCGAGGCCCCTGGGCTGTAGCCCAGTTAGACCTCGGGTTAATCCGGCCCTGAATGTGTGCAGTCGCCAGGTCCTGCCAAACACCAACGCGTTTCCACCCAAAACAAGGGTATTTTTAATAAGTAGCAAAGAGGTACCACAGAAGCCTCCAAACAGCAATTCAGCGCCAATACCCCTCTCAGCTACTGACACCAACATGCCTCTCAGACAAGATTGGATCACATTTGGAGCTTATCCTCAGATCTGTGATCTTCATCTATCATAGCCTTTGGCTGAAGATATCATGACCCTGTAAACTCTAAAGAGATCCTGATCATAAGTACATACACACTGCAGGATTGGAAGGACATTGTTCCATAGCTGAACGAGATCTATAGTTCTGCTGAACAATCAAAACAAATGATGGTCGGTGCTTTGGAACGACTATCATTCATCGTCTAAGTGTACACACTAATGCCATATCGGGCTGAATGGTCATTTATCGGGTGATTGGCCCGATAATTAGCTGAAAACAATGTAGTGTGTACCCAGCCTAAGACTGGTAAAAGTATTCATAACAAGAACACAGTGATTTCATCAGCCTAGAGTGAAGTACAGTGAAGGTAATTATCTACCTGTGTGCAGGGGCGGGCTGGGGCGGGGGACAGGGGGGCATCGGTCTCCCGGGCCGCTCCGTCTGACCCTTGTTTTTTTTTATATTTACCTGCGGCCGCATCGCAAAGCACGCGATGCGGCCGCGTCAGTGCACAGGCGGCCGCATCACATGACAGGCGATGTGGCCGCGTCATTGATGACGCGGCCGCATTGCCTGTCATGTGATGCGGCCGTCTGTGCGCCCCCCGCCCCGCCTCTGCCTGTGTGTAGCCTGGATCTAATACTGCCTGACATGCCAGTTGCTATTAGATCCAAGTTACACTGAATCGACCAATGCTGCCAAAAGGGAAGACCTGAAACAGGCTCCCTGGTTAAAATAAACAAAAAAAATGAAAAAAGTGAAAAAATGTGAACAATAAAAGTTACCTTGCATCTAGTTTCTATAGCTGCGTCGTACCTAACATACAGTCCAAATAGTTAATATTCTTAAACTCTTGTAAAATATCCAATTCATTTTGGGGTCTAAGTTTTTGGTAGTTGGGTCAAAGTAATAATAAAAATAAAATGTAAGTGTATTTTTTTTATTGTCGCCTATTTTGGCTAGGACAATGGTTATAAAATGATAAATAATAAATCATATAATAGAACAAAAAGAAGTTAAATTTTGTGAAATTAGTGCAAAACTGTTTAAATATACAAAATGTTTAAATGAAAATAAAACACACATATCATTTGAAAAATAACTTTATTTGAATAAATAAACTCCCAGCCCTGTAATACTCACCAACATCCAGGTTCAAAAAATAAACTTATATCCTAGGATCTGGCAGCTTTATACCAAAAACAAATAAAAAATTCTATGTCATTAAAAAATGAAGTGTTTTTTTTCTTTTGCCAAGCAAGAAGCAAGGATCCTCTGGATTATTTGGTTTTTTTCAAAGCTGCAGGACCGAGGATATGTTTGTTTGTTTTTTTCTGGTCATGGATTTTTTTTTTAGTATGTACACACAGAGTCATGGTTGAAGCTGCCATAAGGCAAACATAGCCAGTTGCCTAGGGCACCAATGGTTCAGGGGCACCTAACCAATTTTTTTAATACCCCCATGACGCCCCCCACCTGATGTGCTGGTTGCTGCCATAGAGGTGAAGCAGCCAGCAGCTTCTTAGTAGTGAAACTGTCAACTGCTGCTCCTCATTGTCAGTTATATTTGCTTACACTCCCAGAAAGTCTGGGAGACTCAAGACTTTTGCAGTCCTCCTGGGCACCCGGGTGGGCAGTAACTTTATGATGCGATTTGCAGCGAATCACATCATCTTGGCCCTGGTCCCAATGAGATGCTGTAAATCACTGCATTGCAAAGTGGGATTGGGGCCAAGATGACTTGAATTGAGTTGACATGGCCCCCACACTTGCCACACTCCCAGTCAGCATAGTAACAGAAATGTGCAAGATCCCAGAGACATAATACTGTTCTCATACATTCCCCATATGTGTACCAGCTTTTATAACTTGCTAGTATCACAACTTAGGACATTCCTGGTATGTAACCAGAACTTTTAAAGGCTCCAAGCGACATACATTCTCTTGTATTGACCATCTAGTATCAAAGCAGAATTTGCATTTGTAAAAAAATAAAAATGGCAAGTACAAACTACGAAAAACAAATCACATGCATGTTTCACAATCTCTATGTAGATGTTTTACCCTCAATTTGATATCCGGCTATACCAACCTATTATGGCTGTAATGTTAATGAGCACAATGTACATAGCTGGCAGATATGTCGAGGAGCTGTAAATAAGCTATAACAATATTACATTTGGTTACATCTAACCATAAAACATTCTGTTTAAACACTAGATGCCAGTATCTAAACTCCAGTCAACCTTTACATTGCTTTTTCCTTGGCAACAGCAAATATCCCTGTGTAGATGTTGTGAATATTCAAATACTGTAATTGGATATGATTTACATTGTTTTGAATTAACAGAAATTTCATTGTTAAGCACAAATACAGCTTCACACTAAATCACCATGCTTTTAATAGGGCCACACGAGCAGGTTAGTGTGCGTGTTCAGATTTATAATGCTCTCGGGGAGCTGACCAGTGTATTAGACTTCCCGCTGCTAGGTAATATGCATGACACATTTCTAGACACTAATTCATTTATTTAATAGTAACAGTATGCAAAAACAGAGTTCAAAATGAGGCTGACAGAGAAGATATAAAAGTTTTATTAATCCATGGCTAATCAAAGGCCAGTAGAATGCATGTAATAGTAGGTATTACGGACCATATCGAATGTGAATAAATTAAATTTTGTTTCCAAAATTCTTACTAATAAGAAGCAGGGCGCAGGGAACATTTGTATTTTTAATTACATGTATAGTCAAATCAAGGTAGGTAGAAAGGAACACAGAGAATATATTATTTGTGTGAGGTTTTTTTATTATCTATGTTTTGCCTTTGGTGAGATAAAAAATATATATATAGTAGACTGAAATAGATAATAAAAATATTTTTATATCTATATAGATAGCTTATAACTTATGAAATAACAAATGATCTTCAGACAAACCTGCAACCTATGTGCTGCGCTCAGTGATAATTTCAAGCTGTGTTTCAAACATTGCTGTATTTAAAGTTGCCCTAAGCAGTGGAGCAAATAAAATGGAATGGTTAGGAATGGCGTTCCAGTAAGGCGTTATTTCCGGAACAGTTTCCTAATCAAGGAGGACAAAGTCTATACAATACTTAAAGGGTCTGAATCATTAAGAAAAGTTAATCAAAAAATGAGTAAGTTTTCTTACTCAAGTTCTCTGGACAAAACCATGTTGCAATGCAAGGGGTGCAAATTAGTTTATTATTTTGCACATGAGTAAAATACTGTCTATTTTTTCAATACTTGATAGCTTATTTGTGCACTGAAATACTGAAATTTAAAGTTGGTCTAGGAGATTCCCTACCCCAACTATGAATCTGCTATCACATTTTAAATTTACCTCCCATTCCAATGCAACATGGATTTGCCTTACTTACTTACTTACTTACTTACTTACTTACTTTTGCTTAACTTTCCTTAATGAATCAGGCCCTGCATTTTTGCATTGGAGGGGGAGGTAAATTTAAAATGTGAAGGAAGATGATTTATAGTTGGGGTAGGACATGTCCTAGATCAATTTTAACTTTCAGGACCTCATTTAGAGTCGGACGCAAAGTCCATTTTAGGCACTAACCAAAAAATCACTACCACGCATGTGCAGAAAGCACCAAATTCGCCTGCATCTTGGACGCAATTAACACTTGCTACAGCTTGCGACTCACTACGAGAGAACGGAAGGAACGCGGAATTGTGAAGGTGTGACCATGTAAATGCATCCTAGTCACAGTGAGGCGCAGACGCAATACACGTCAAAACAGGGCTAAAGCTGTGCAGCAGGAATTAGGTGGCGCAAGCTTTAGCTAGCTACAGGAACTGCTCGCAGCTCCATAGCAGTGGCGCACGCAGGGGGGGTTTCTGAGTCTCCAGATCCCCCCCCTGCGCTAACCCAGTGCCCACCATATCGGCACTGTCCTATACAGCAGCCGCGGCGATGTCAAAGAAGCGTCCGCGGCGGTGCTGTATTGTATACAGCACCACCGCGGACGCTTCTTTGGCAGCGCCGCGGCTGCTGTATAGGACAGGGCTGCCGAAACGGAGCTCTCGCTCGTGTTTTTTTTTTGGTCAGGGTGGGTGGAGGGCGGGGGGGAACCCCCCCCTAACAATCCTGCGTGCGCCCCTGCATAGGGTATTAAAAGTGGGACGGGACTGGGTTGCCACTCGTAATACCCTACCAAGCTGCGGCACACTCCCACTCCTACACTTCTTAAACGGACATTGCATCTGACTCTAACTGAGGTCCTCAGTGTACAAATTTGTGTGCTACATGAAAAAACAGACAATATTTTCCTTAAGTGTAAAATAATAAACTAATTTGCACCCCTTGCATTGCAACATGGATTTTGCCCAGAGAACTTGAGTAAGAAAACTTAATCAGTGTTTTGCTTAACTTTCCTTAATGAATCAGGCCCATAGTGTACAACCAAATAGTCAATCCATAGTCAGATAGCTGTTTGTGATGCAGGAGGGTGACACTACTCAATCACACTTTTACATCGTAATAAACTTTCTATGGAAAGTGTCAAATTAAGGCAGAACAGTGCACTTTACCTTCATGTTTTTTAAACAGGCGCATTTTTAATTTTTTATAGAACTGTATGTGTGTTAACCTCAGAAGTTGGTGAGTGCCTCACAGCGCTGGGGTCATGAGTTCAATTCCCGACCATGGCCTTATCTGTGTGGAGCTTGTATGTTCTCCCCGTTTTTGCATGGGTTTCCTCCAGGTGCTCCGGTTTCCTCCCACACTCCAAAAATATACTAGTAGGTTATTTGGCTGCTATCAAAATTGACCCTAGTCTCTCTCTCTCTGTCTGTGTATATTAGGGAATTTAGACTGTAAGCATCAATGGGGCAGGGACTGATGTGAGTGAGATCTCTGTACAGCGCTATGGAATCAGTGGCGCTATATAAATAAATGATGATGATGATGACGAGTGGTACATGGATTGAGTGAAAAATTATGAGGAATTGACATAGAGGAAATGGTAGTGAGGGTTAAAGGATTAAACTAGAGCAAAATGTTCAAAACCGCTTAGTGAAATATTCGCCATGTTACGAATGTGGCCGCAACATTGATCATGTTTTGCTGGTGGAACTTGTCATTAATTGTTCCCAGTCCTACCTAAACCACACCACATAGTTGAATGAATCATCATTGCCCCAGCTCTATTCATATACTGTAACTTCTGTGGAATGGTGAAATAAAAATGTAATGCTAATATTGTATCACTGAAATAATGTACCACTGGGAAACAGCTTATGACATTGCAAAAATGTAAATATCACCACAATTTCACTCATCACTAAATGAAGAAATACAATAAGAGGATTAAGATCACAGAATTAGTTGCATAGATGTGACATTTTATATTTTTAAGTTGGTCTTTGAGTAAGCATTAAAAAACGAAAATATATTCTCTGCCTTAACCTTTGTTATCCATTCCACTTTATTAACAACTATGAAAACATGACAACTAATTGCTTAAAGTGCTTATTTTGTATTTAATTCCAGTTGCTTAATTTCTTTAATGTCTTCTTCATGTACATATTGGCTTGGAATCAATGGCATTGCTGTCAACTGTCAGTAAAATTAGTTTCAGTTAGTACAAAATAAAATAGTAAATATTGTGGTTAGTGCCAGAGGGACATTCTGGGAGCACTTCTAAAATACACATAACATACTTGATTTCAGAGGTTTGGGCCTCAGTAGGACTGGGAAACTTGACCCCATTGTCTTTAAATCCGCCTACCTAGATGTTCATATATTTTCCTATTACATGAATAACCTGCCAATAAAAGGTTTGGTCATAAGATCATTTTTATAAAGCTGTCAATAAGACATATGTATAAAGCTTGACAACCGTAACCATTATCCTGCTGTGTAACTATTTCAATGGCAAATTATATAAACCTGCTTCAGTATTTGGTCATGTATATTTTATGCCTCAGTATTCCTTAGTATAACAGTTATACTTGGAATGAAATACCACCTACTATGCAAAATAATAATATCTGGTAGATTTATTATATGACACAGTGATTTTGTGAAATTAGAATGTCATATTTCTAGGCGCGGGCTGTGAGAGGGATGGCCGGGGGGCACACAGACGGCCGCATCGCATGAAACGGGATGCGGCCGCGTCATTGATGTCGCAGCTGCAACCCCTGTCGTGTGATGCGGCCGCCTGTGCGCCGCCGGTGAAAATGTGCTATATTGCACCCGGGGGGGCGGCCGGCCGGCCTACCCCCGGCCCTAATAGCGGTCTGACCGAGCCCCCCGGGCCAGCCCGGCCCTGCATATTTCTAGTGTCATGGTTCTACTTTTGCAGAATGCTCCCTTTTTTACTTGTATTACTAATTTTCAGATTGTTTTACTAGTCCATTTAAATATCTGCAGAACCTTGACTTGTTACAACTAGTTCTTGATAAATACACAAAGATACAAACATGTGCAGCATTCTTAACATCCTGTAGGAAGTATTGTCCCCATATAGTAGTATCCTAACAATTCATATTTGGCTGTTCAAATGTTTAACTTGAAAAAACTTCTATACATTTCAAAGCACATAGAACATCTGGATGTGTGCACAAATAATTCAAACTAAGTAAAGTGTATACTTTATATATACGTATAGAAATAGGAGGACTAGGTTATAGAAAAGTACATCATATCTGAATGCATTGTAGGAAGAGTGATTTGCTTAGTGAAAACAGAATTGCTTCTGTATGTTGGCCCAGGATAACCCTTTGTAAAGCAAATGTCTTTACCACAAAGTGATTTTACTCCAATTACTGCTTGACCCTATTCTTTGTAGTGCATATAGCTCTGTGTGTGCTCCGCCATGGGCTTGCATCTCAATACAGGGTTCTAACCAAATACCTTCATGTTACATAGAGTGTATTAAGACAATGCATGTTGCCTAATGAGTTTGCAAGAACCCCACAGCAGCGCAGCCTCTCGTGTTAGTAATCATTATAGTGAACAGCTAACCCTTTCATCCATCACTAGACTCTTCCCAGTTGCCCAGGAGGGATGTATTTCCATATCTTTCATCATATGATTGCCTGTCTAGCTCACAAACATAAAAAGACAAACTCTTGCATGGTAGATTTCAACACCAATTAAAACCTGGACAATTACAAGTGCATTTAGATGCGATTATCAAGATGAGCAAATACAATTGAAATTTGGGGAACGAACATATGTGCATTTATATTTCTGATAGTTGAATCTAATCCTTAATGTAGTTTTGAATGTGTTCTTAAACATATGCATCCATGTCCTTAATATAAAAAGACCCCTGGGTGCTTAAAAACAGCAGTGGGGTTAAACATATCAGCCTATTCAATATGAATATCCTTAATATGAACATACTTGCTAACAACCTAAAGACAATGAGATTCTGAGAGGTGTATATTGCTGTACTCATGGGAATCTTTGGGCTGAAAAAAAGGTGTTGCCTACTTTAAAGTTTGTATACAGAAACTATAATCTGATTTTGACAACTTAACCAGGGTAATGTGCGGGACTTTGATAGTCATGAAAATATCCATATGTTGTGCACATGCATACACTATGGATACTATCCATTATAAATATATATATATATATATATATATATATATATATATATATATATATATATATATATATGAATCCATTCATTTTTGTAGGGGAGGGTGGGGGTCTGATCCCCTGTTATTCCTCTAACCCTTGCACTTGCTTTTGTTCATACTATTGTGGGGTATATTTTGGGGTATATTTACTAAACTGCGGGTTTGAAAATGTGATGTTGCCTATAGCAACCAATCAGATTCTAACTATCATTTTACAGCATGTACTCAATAAATGATAGCTAGAATCTGATTGGTTGCTATAGGCAACAGCTACATTTTTTCAAACCCGCAGTTTAGTAAATATACCTCTTTGCATTTTTTATATCACAATTCACAGAGGCTGATGTCTCAGATAAGATATATATATATATATCTTTGTAATATACGCCACAAATTTTACATAAGGTAAAATATCTAAAAAAAAACCTGAACAAATACCGCTCAAACACAGATATAATAATATATTTGACATCTATTTATATAGGTAGCATGGCTCAATGTCTAAAAGCCTTTTAGAGCAATTGAATAACGCAATGTGATAGTAATTGACATGCAATTCCCATAGACATTTTACAGTCTAATCCATGGAATGTTCCTAAAGATTAAATATATAGGTTTTATTATTACTTTAACTCTAATTTAGTGCAAGATCTTCATACAATCTGTTTGTTGTAATTGTGTGGGATAATGTCGTATAGACTTCATTAAAGGAGATGTGTCACCTGCTGGTACATTTTGAGAACACAATTACTGTAAGTGCAGCTTAGTGTGTCAGTCATGAAATAATTACATATGCTATGGCATGACTTGGGATGTGTCAATACAGGCAGAAATTATGAAGTTAGACTATGTTAAACAATTGCAAAAATACCCCAAGCAAACCAACTGTGCAAAAAATAAAGTGTTACAGTTCAGTTGGTGAAAACAAAGCATAACAGGAAAAGATTTACTACCACTTTGCATGCAGGCAGACATTGTATTAAATTATACTGTTAAAGATTCTAAATAAAAAAAAAAACTATGTTAATGCTTAAAGAAGAATTACAATGCGGCATGTTTCCTTTGGACTTGCATAGTGATTTCTGCTGCTGATGTGGATTTTCAGAGATCAAGGTATCAGTGCCCTAAATCCCCAATCATGTTAACACACACTTCATAAACCAGTTAGACAAGCAGACAACATGGAAAGTGCAGAGGTTAAGTACATATGATTGACCTCACAGAAGCTGTGTGCTACAGATCATTAAATATGTTGTGCTCTCCTGCTTCTGCTGGTCACAATGAAAGTGTCCCAGGAACATTATTTAATTCTTACATGTTCTACCTACAGTTCAGTGACACAAAATCAATATTCCTTTGTACCTTCAATTGCACAGATTATTATAGGCTATTAAGTGGCCTTTAAACACAAGATCAAAGAAATATGATTCAAAAACATAATAGCAATATTATACACTTTGCTTTTAGTGTCCATTTACAAACATTTAAAACAATATACATATATATATATATATATATATATATATATATATATATATATATATATATATATATAATTTATATTTACTGTGAAATAGGTGTGAAGGATTAAACAGTGTGCGTGCTACATAATATGTTTGTGCCACATAAATGAAGGGTAATAATAATAATAATAATAATAATAATCTTATTTTGTTCAGATTCATCATGAATTGCAGTATATTGAATAACTATTACAACATAACAGTAGAGCATACAGGTTTGAGCAGAAACTTGTTTTTTCATGTTCATTGTCTGGTTTTGTATGTTTGATGTTTAAAGAAGCAATGGGGGAGCTGACTGGGTAAATACAGAGGCATTCCCTCTCATTTGTGCACTGACTCCCCTCAGTACTTTGAAAAAGTTGATTTAGTGAAGCGGGTAGTCCAGAGAAACATTTAGTTAACTTTATTAACTTTCTAATGCATTTTATGGTAGAGAAGCAGGCACAAGAACTTTTGTTTATGTTGTTTGCATATGCTAAATCAAGACAATTGAAACACTAGGTGGCACTGTTTCACAGATGTCTATGGATGGCCGAACCAGAAAAACTGCACTCCCCAAAACAATTAAATAAATAAGACAAAAAATAAGGTTGCGTAGTGCCGAATAGCTGATGCCAATATGTTTTACTAAACATTTATCAAAAATGTAATAATAAAAAAAACTTATGAGCAGGGTAAACTCCCTTTAATGAGTTCCCATTAGATTATGACACGGTATTAATTGTCAAACTTCTGGTCACGTGTACAAGCAAAAGTATGAAGAAATATATGATCTCTTGCAGGTATGGGAGAGGTGGGGGCAGCATATCGCTGAGCCCCATAGTGAAATTTGGGGTGGGGCCTGCCAATGCCTCCTGGGCCCTTTGCTGTGCTCGCAATAAAACAGTAGTGGGTCCTTTTTTGAGAATGTGCAATCTGGTGAATTTGCCCACTGCACATGTGCTGTCTCAGGGTAGTCCTCTACTTTGATCTTTTGAGAACAGAGAAGTACCCTCATGGAAGTGAGGGCTTCAAAGGAGGGGGGGGGGACTAGAATTGCCAGGTTCCGCTCACCTCCAGACCCAATTTGGCTGCATCCTCTGAACCCCCTGTAGTTTTGCCACTACCTACAAGATAGGATTATGCCTATTTTCTCTCTGGGAACCTTGTTATGGAATATTTTTCTTTTTGTTTATAAAGGGAACTGGTATCTAGTAAACATGTCTATCTCTCTGAGGCAGTCCTCATTTGTAAAATCAAGAGGGGCCTGGTGGGCTATTGTTTAATTGTAATTTTAAAAGCCATTGAGGGCCTGATTCAGAGTGTGATGAACCCCAGTTTGTATAATGTATTTTGCGTTTTTTGGACTGTGCATGTCTACTCAGTGATCATACGCAAATGTGACTATGCAGAACTAGGATTTTTGACACTTACAACTACTTACGAGTAAAGAGGCATGATGCGGGAGGGAAGGGGTTTTATAACGTAGGCCAAGAACAATAAGGGCATGTTCTCACAACTGGACTAGAAAAATATGCAGATATGGCAGAAAAGGTTGTTTTATTTGTGGAAGTCAGGGTCAGGAGTAAGACGCCCTAAGGTTCTGATTCATCAAGCAACGCAAAATGAATGTAATGTGTGTTTAAAAAAAACCGCATGTGCACATCTATATTCAACATGGAACGGATGTAAAGATACGTCTGTTTATGAATGTGGGTATAGGAATGCTCTGCTCTAACAGACAATACACTGTGGAACGATCTTTCACATTCCATCAGGTTAGCATCTACTCTCAAAGGCTTCAAGCGTGCCCTTAAGACTCATTTCTTTATTCAAGTCTATCAGCCCTCATAGTAACTCCCTAGTCGTAGGTATAATTGTTTGAGATAACACGTCGGTCGGAAAATTCTTCAGTGTGTACCTTATACACACTGTGTATAAGGTACATACTGTGTGTAAGTTATAGTGTATCTTCCTTCGCCTTCCTCCCTGCAAACTTTTTTATTTTACAGAGGTGGGGCAATAGCCCCATTCATTTAAAATACCTTCGCTGAAAAAAATATTTATTTAGTCAATAACGCCATCTTTAGATGATATACTAGACAAATAGGCTCTCCCATGCAAAAGTGGGAGCTGCCAATTATCCCCTACCTATATATATATAGTAAAGCAGAAAAAAACAAAACAAAAACACCCATATTTTCTGCCAGTAGTGCTTTATTTTCCTTTGATAAATTGGTCCCTAAATTTAATATTGAGGAGAATGTTACAGATATCTTAGAATGCAAAAATGAAACCCTAAGGTTTAAAGCAAGATTGAATGATTATGTTTCAAGAAAACAGTTTTAATTGCAATCATTTACAATATGTTATTTTTGACAAAGGCCATTCACATACATGGCAGTACTGGTTTTAGAAGTATAAGGCCTTGTTTACAGTTGGAAATTCATCCAACTCTCTACACCTTTGTATATACACTGTTAAACAACGTGGAAAGTAGAGTTCAGTGTAAGTCACTGGCAGATCCAGAGAGGGGTGATTGCCTCCCCCCCCCCCCCCCCCCCACCTAGCAGCAACCTTCATCCCATTAAATTGCAGTAAAGAGGTCCGATCATCCAGGGAAAAGGATCGGGGCTAACCAGGACCAACCAATCAGAGTGAATGAGGCGCGTGGCTATGCAAAACCACCTCCCCTAAAGAAAAGTCTAGGTCTGCCCCTGGTGTCAGTTGTTCTTGCAGCCCCTTAGGCAGATGGAAAACGTGCCGATGCAAACTAAGCACAGTAAGAGCATGCACATATAAGTGTGGCACACCTCCTGGAGATACAATCACATTTGCAGACGTGCCTGTTAGCAAGCATATTTTTCGTGGTTACTCAAGGTGTGATGTAAATATACGTGTTGATCATGATGACCAATAGCATGTATGTTTACGAATGTTAAAAAAAGTATAAATACATACAAAATGTTTTGTTCTCTAAATTGAAAACAGCACTAGTGCTTATACCCTGAGTGGGATATCGCTAATGCAGGAGGATAAACAAGATTTGCCAGTCTGGTGAATTCCATAGGGGAATCTAGCCTTCAAAAGAAAATTCCTCCACCCAGCGAAAACCAGCCCAATGCCTACTCTTCCCAACCCCCCTGCCCATGAAATTGTTAAAATATTAGTTTACTATGTGGTACTACAAGTTATAGCAAGAACCTGGTAGTCATTAACTGCTTGGGTATGCTTGTAGAACTACAAGACGAATAATGTAATCGTGACATGATAATTAGATGATGGCACTAAATTACAAGATACTTGAAGAATAATATTAGTATCAGTATTTAAAGACAATATGACAATATGAGGTCGAGGTAATATCTGAATGCAAATGAGATAAGCACTTGCGCTTGCTTCAGCATCACTGTGACTACTAAGGTTTGACAGCCAAGCTGATAATGGCTCGAACTTTAAGGGGACACAATTTGCACCAACCAGTTGCACTTCAGCAGAGTAGCACATTTCTATGTGGACTTTGTCTATTATAGAAGAATGCATGCAACACACAAAATATGTTTTGCAATAAAGGCAGTGTTGCTATGATTAAATTAAGAGTATTAACAGTATTTTAGGTTGAAAATGTAAAAGTTTAATTTAATCAAAGTAGGGATTGAAAAATAGTTGCTGGCTTAACTGTGATATTTGAGAGCACACTTTTGCATAGCACACTTCTTCAGATTCTTCGACCTTCCTGCAAACTTAAGCGCACTTCTAGTTTGTGAAGTTGTCTCATGAGAATTAACCATGAAGTGCACTAGTTGGACCATGTAGGTATACCAGTACAAATCCAAAGCCATTTGTGGTGTATGCATCTAATCAAGGCCATACGTTAAGTACATACAGTAGATATCTGCCATCTATACTGTAATAAATACTTATGCATAGTGTCATTTAAAGGTGAAATAAGATTCTGTACCTGTTTCTGTTGACTGTCCTTCACAGCTAGGTGAGGGCTGTGTCCTTCTTTGTCTACTTGCTCTACACACATAGGTTGACATTAGTAATTTTTATGGAATGTAATCAATTTCAAATGGATTATCCACATTCATCATGCTATTTATTGGGCCGCACACAGTAATATTGCTCATATTTGCAGATATTGCTTTTGAAATTGCTAAATTCCGAAGACCTAATTTTATTATTAAGGAGTTTACAAACTCTTCTGTGTGATTTAGAATGCAATGTTAGTGGTGTATCCATATGGGGAATGAAGTGCAGGTGTAAAGCCCACTGCTCCTCAAACTTCAAATTTTAGCTTTTCTGGATGTCCTCAGCACCTGAATTGACACAACACATCTGTTTCCTCATAATATCGATAGTTTTTCTTTAGTCAGCGGCTGGTTACCAGATGAGCTTTTGATAAATTGTAGGCACCTTTTCCAATGGTTGTTTTATGATGCCATTGACATGATATAGAATCTCACAAGCGTTGTCAACGAGCAAAGTCTTGTACTCTCCGCAGTTCATTGAATCCATATGAAAGAGAACAGCTGGGAAGATGGGTTTGATTCCTCAGGCCAATATTTGTGTTGTCATCCGCGACTTTAACTTGCTGACCCTTGTATAATTCATAGCATCAAAGGAAATGTTGCACCTTCCTTCCTATTATGTGATGGATGATGTTACTTAAAACTGATTGTCCTGTAAAATCACTCATAGCCCTGCACATTAGACACATTTCAACAAGAAAGTGGTCAATAAATTGTACATCATAACAGATCTTTGTTCAAGCTTCTAGTCCCATAACAGGATCATGGATATTGAGGGTGGAAAAGAGAATGTAACTATGAAATAGAATTTTACTGTCATTATGCTGCAAATATACACTTTATTCAGTAAAGGAAAATGATATAATTCCACATATTATAAATAATAGTAATAAATATAATACAGCACTAAATTTCTCAGGCACAGTGTCTTCTATTAGTTACTGTGGCAAGCAGTGTCTTACGTTTCAAGGAATGCAAACTGGGATTTAAACCAATATTTCTTTTAATCTTTTTTCATAGTTTGTAAATAGCAGGCCAATATTTTCAAAAACATAGTTCAATTGGAAAAAGCAACATTCAGTAATCACATGAACTTACATGTAAACAGTGATAACTAAGTTGCATGGTACCACATGAACTATATATCATCGCTATGCTTATGGCTAAGTTTGCACTCAGGCATGAAGATATGCTGGACATTTCGAGGTGCTTACTTATGGTAGCTAACTTTGATCTTGCTGTGTAATTGGCAACTTTCTGATATAGCGTAAACCTAAAGACCAGAGACTAGAGCTAAGTGACATTTCAAAACCTGTCCTGAGTTCTATTGGCCTCATCTAGAGCAAACTTGCCAACTTTTTTCTATTGGCCTCCCGGGGATCCACAGAGAGGTTGGCTTATAGGGGGCGGGATCTGTAGAATCACGTCATTTTGGTTCCACCACCTATTCGGACATCACCACGTTAGCCTATCACAATAGTGGGTGCGCTCCCAACCACTTCACCAACGAAGTTGGCAGGATCTGGGAGGTTGCCACGCTCTCTCAGAAGTCCGTGAGGACTCCAAGCAATTCTGGAGTCTCCCTGACATTCCGGGAAAGTAAGCAACTATGATTTAGAGTTAAGAGGAAAGCAAAGAAGCAAATATTCTCCTGGATAAACCTTGTTGCAATACAAGGAGCATTTATTTTTTTGTATGCAGGGAACATTCTGGCTACTTTTGCATGTAGTACACAAATATGGCTTAACAGTTAGGTGTGCTTGTAAAAGGACAAAATAATCTAGAGATATCCGCTATCTATTCACCATACAGCTGTTGATCCTAAATCACAATAAACTGTTTCTCTAAATGGAGATAGGAGCACAACATGCTTTTATGATGTTTAACAAAGCCTGAGTTATGACTAGATTGTGTATATAGTAGTGACATGGAAGCAGCTCTGTGTGGGACACATCATAATTAGCACATAAAGGTTTGGTCTAAAGCCAGTACTCTCTTTCCTCTGATTTATTATTGTTACAAGACAAAGCAGAGGTTCCCAGGGGAAGAGAGTAAGTGATCGTGTACGTGGGATGCTATAAATATATCAGTTTTCGCATCTATTGCTGTCATGTTCAGATGTCAGCAAAAGCCAAGATAATCTCTAGCACTGTTCAAGCTGATTTCCCTAATAACCGAAATACTATGAGAAATATCTGCCTTTGATATATTGCAAATAATAAAAATGCAGATAAACATTTTAAATTAAATAATTATTTAACTGCTCCTACTTGACACTTGTAATGTGAGCTGGTACAATTCACTATGCTGCTCTGATTGACGCGTTATCTGTTTTTATTATTGTAGCCAGGGACAGATTGTAAGAAAAAAATCTCCCAAGGGATATTTATCAGACAGGCCCATGGGGTTATTAATAGAGCACTCCAAGTTAATGTTAAAATTAACTGACATGCTACTTTCCATTAGCTGTGCCCTGGGAGCTGCTCTTTTGCTGTTCTAGAATAGCATAGAGGGGTGTGATGCTGTGGTCCAACAGGAAGCCTCAAACAGAGTGTTCTGGAACCCTGCTGATCAGGGAAAACTGTTTCAAAGAAGTTTCATTGCCCATGCTTATGTCTGCTTCTTTAGGATTTTACTCCCATGATTGTTGTTATAATTTTTTGGAAAACATCTGGGGTGAGAAGTACAATGTATACAATGCTGCTTAAAATGCCCCTATCACTAGGTATTGCAATTTTCTGATTTCATACTATATATAAATAACTTTTATCATTCTTACTATTAGAATTGCTCACTGTACCATTTACATTCTTGTCATATGTCTTTAACTTTTAATGTTGCTAATTTGTGCCTGTTTTGCACATTGTATGAAATTAATTTATAAGTAAGTACCAAGGGCATTGAGGTGAATGTTTGAAGGAGGGGGTCTATCAAATAAGCTGGTATATCACCATATACTGTATAGGGGCATATGAATTATGCAGGCGTTTTAGCTATATGAGGACAATTGGCTGCATTTGGGGCTCTCTTTATATATATTGGCTATGTGGTGGCATGCAACGCTATGTGGAGGTGCTGACATATTTAAACCCCCACACAAAAAAAAAAATATCTCAATGGTGTTGCCCTTGAGATTATTTATGGTAGATTGCTTTAGGAAAATGTATTTTGCTTAGAATTCTTGTGTTTTTGCAGTGGTACTAATTGGACTTGAACAATCAAATTGTGCTTAATTAGAAATACTCCAACAACTCCCTCCTTAACACGTCTGAGAGCAATGGGAATCTTCTGTTCCTTTGGCACAATGGTTGTAAGGCTTACAAATTACAAATGTAAACAGACATGTGGTATGTAGCCACAACGCAAATTAATTAAGCCCAATCAGATGGAAAAAAGTAATCTGCAATCAGCCAATCAGAAGGCAACCAATAACAAGTGTCTAACTAATGCTGCTGATTATAATCATCAAAAGTGGGTATTTTGCACAAGTGGTGGAGTACCCACAAGATGTCTCCTGACATGCTGAAATCCATATATGCATCTATGTCCAGGTCGAATTTATGAGAACACACCATTACTGTACTTGGCTTACGCTGGCATGCCCCTTCCCTCTCTACACATAAGAAGTTGTTTAAGATGCAAATGAGTCTGCACACAGATGCGTACAGTGCATAACTTCAAATCTACATGAAGTTCAAATTATTTCCATTTTTGTCATATGACATTTCTACCATCTAGCCTACCATGCATGTCAGATATAAATAGCATTATAATTTATATATATATATATATATATATATATATATATATATATATATATATATAAAACTGGGTTTTTAATAGAATCAATTGTTCATAAACCAACTTTTAATGATATTTTTTATTAATTGCCCTAGAAGTGAATTTCCTGGGATTGTTTGGAGGATTATCGGGATCCCTAAACTGTCTTAAACCAACAAAATTGAACCATGACACATTTTTTTCTATTCCCTCTAGAGTATTCACACGTGAAACCATTTTTCTCTCACAATGCAACCATATTTTTTGTGATCTTATAATGATCTTATTTGAAAGATCTAAATTGAAATTATGAATCACATTTAAAAGATTGTGGGTAATGTCACAAGATCTTGTTAGGAGTGTCATTTCCTTGGGTAAAATGTCTGCACTTCACATGCACTAGCCAAATATATCACACCAATCTAGTATCTTGGTTCAAATAGGCTCAGCAAGTTTTATTCACCAGCATCAAAATAAACAAGATATTAACAAAATTCTATCCTTCCCAGCTTCTAACTGTTACATAAGAAATAACCTCACTAAAGTGAAGGACCTGATGTCCTACAAATACAAAATAACAGCACTTACTGGTAACAAAATTGAAGTGTCTCTGTAAAGGTATCTGACCTATTCCCCATGTGGTGAGAAACTGAGGAAACAATCTCATAGGTTTTTATCAGCACCTTACAGTTGCAACTCCTAATTACCAGCAGAGTATCTGGTATGTTGGTGGACCAGAATGGGACTGATGATTGGAGCCCGCCCTTCTCTCTCCATTCATAACCCCAGCGACCCTAACCCCGACTTTTCCTACAGCCGAAGACAACCTCTGGAAAGCTCTTTCTTACACACAAACAATCTCCCTGGGGTTTTAAAACACATATGACAGAAATTTAAGACATATATGCCTAGCGTTTATCACTTTCCCAGTGCTTCTCTCACAGTCGATTGAATGATTAAAATAAAGCAATATTTTGTCATACATGCTCAGCTCACTATATAAAATGTTTTATATTTAGCTTGGTGTGTGTTTACAAATCATTTCATTAAAAAATATCTTGATTAAAAGGAATAGAATTGTTATTTGTGTGGGACCTTAAGTAGAGATGCTCTAATAATTAAACTAAGCTATAGTAGCTAGAGCTTCAGATGGCCCTTGTTATCTTAGTTTGGTCACTTTAATGTTCTTCAGTTATTGTCAGTCTTTTCCCTATTAAGGTATTCTGTATCATGTGTTATAAGGTTTACAATATCTTAAATTACCTACTCGGTAAATGTAATTTGCAAATGTAGAAAATATAGTTTCAAGCAGAGCTTTTCTGTTTGCACACATGCATCTAATTGTCATTTCCAAACAAAATTCTGTTTGGTTTTTTTTCACCTTTTATCTCAGTTTATTGTACTATTTGCCAAACCACTTTCATAATCCCACAGTTAGAGTATATATTCAGGGCAGAATTGAAACAACATTGTTCCATTGTTGAACAAGATTTGTAGTTCAGTTTAAAAAATCTTGTTCTACGATATTATATGCTTTAGAATGATAATCGTTAATCCTTCCAGGGTACACACTGCTGTGATATCGGCCAATCAGTCATTTATCATCTGATTACACCGATAATAGGCTGAAAACAAAGTAGTGTGTATCCAGTCTTAGTGACACTGGATGTGTGAAAGCGGGGGTCATAATTTTATGTAAATTGCCCAGTTCTAGGGTCTTAAATATGTTTGGGGTACAATTAACCATTTTGATCTGGTTCGAAGATTGCATTCTACAGTTCTATGTTTGTGATTCAAATATGCAGCTCACAGTTCTTAAAGATATTAAACCAGGGGTCCTCAAACTACGGCCCGTGGGCCACGTGCGGCCCGCTGAGGCCATTTATCCGGCCCGCCGCGGCGTCAGCGGGGGGGGGGGGGGGTTTCGGGGCTCCCTTCGTTGGTGGGGGGAGCCGGGTAGTAAAAAAAAAAAAGATACACTGCTCACCTCACAGCGGCACTGGCGTCCCTCCTCCTCCTTCCTCTCTGCACTGTTGATACTGAATGACAGGCGTGACGCCTGTCATTCAGTGAGGAGCAGCGCGGAGAGGAAGCAAGAAGACAGAAGACAGAAGAGAGGAGAAGAAAAGAATAGCTAATAGAAAGGTAAGTAAAAAAAAAGGGAATAACGCAAAAAGGCATAGTATGGAGGAAAAAGGGTAGAAGAGGCACAGTATGGAGGCAAAAGGGTAGAAGAGGCACAGTATGGAGGAAAAAGGGTAGAAAAGGCACAGTATGGAGGAAAAAGGGGTATAAGAGGCACAGTATGAGGAAAAAGGGGTAGAAGAGGCACAGTATGAGGAAAAAGGGGTAGAAGAGGCACAGTATGAGGAAAAAGGGCAGAAGAGGCAGAGTATGGAGGAAAAAGGGTAGAAGAGGCACAGTATGGAGGAAAAAGAGGTAGAAGAGGCACAGTATGAGGAAAAAGGGGTAGAAGAGGCACAGTATGGAGGAAAAAGGGGGAGAAGAGGCACAGTATGGAGGAAAAAGGGGGAGAAGAAAGGCACAGTATGGAGGAAAAAGGGGGAGAAGAAAGGCACACTATGGAGGAAAAAGGGGAGAAGAAAGGCACACTATGGAGGAAAAAGAGGGAGAAGAGAGGCACACTATGGAGGAAAAAAGGGGAGAAGAGAGGCACAGTAAGGAAAAATGGGGAGAGGCACAGCATGAGAAAAAAGGGGGGAGAAAGGCACAGTATAAGAAAAAAAGGGTGAGAGAAACAGCATGAGGAAAAAGGGGGGAGAGAGAGACACAATAGTGGGGACAATTAATTAATTTAAGATGGGGTAATTTGGGGAGAATGAGGTCCCTTTATTAAATGTGCCTATGAATTATTTAATGGCAGTGACGGTTGCGGGAAATAGGTATATTTCTGAAATGTAAATACTATTAATTTATTGCTGGAGCTGTTTGTAGGGAGGGAAATAGGTTTATTTATTAAATGTGAATACTATTATTTTAATGTTGGGGCTGGAGGAAGGCCTAATTATTAATCATGGGTGGTACTGATTTAACACCGGGGGTGGCTGTAATTTTCTAAATGTACCCATTTTTTTTTCCAAATAGGGCCCCTAACATTTCAGGATCCAGACAAGCCGCAACTAAAGAAACCTGCAGCACAGGTGGTGAAAGTGAGAAGAACAGGTAGGAGAGAGCAGCAAAGTCTGTGAAATGTTGTGATTCTAGTGAGACAATCCCAATTTTTGGTGACCGTTCAATGGTGTACACAACAATGCAGTTTTTTTGTCTGTAGGAGGGTGGCCTGGCCATGCCCAATGATGCATTATCAATGGTATTTTAATTTGCGGTATCATTGCTAGTTTTAATGTGCATTATAAATTTTATATTTAAAGTGCGGTATCATTGCTAGTTTTTTTAACTATAGTCCGGCCCTCCAACGGTCTGAGGGACAGTGAACTGTTTAAAAAGTTTGAGGACCCCTGTATTAAACCATAAAATATAAAACTATAAAATCTTTGCTCAAACTTAAGGGGCCAATATTTATAATATTTTTTAACAGTCTTTAGTTTCACAGCGAACATTGTTGTGTTCAAAGTTCAAAGAAAGTCGCTCTCATGTAAAACCGTAAAAATGCTATACAAATACTATGTAATGTAGCGATTAATCTTGAGCAAGATTAAATATGTTTGAACCAGCTCAAACATTCTTGAATCTGTTCGCCGAGCTCAAATTTTGTTTACATTTTTATATAGTCTAAAGTTTGAGAATTTATCACAAATGTTCGACCTTTAAAACCAGTTCAGCACTTTGAAACAATTTCAAACATTTCTAATCTTATAAGATGTGACAGGAGTACAATCTAAATCATAAAATCTTGGCCAGGTCTACGTTAATCAGAGTGTAATTTAGGTTGTATGTTAACAATACTTAGAGCTGTAGAACACTTTATCTTCTAAAAATGTGATCGTATACATTTTTAGGCTAGGGACAGAGCCCTGACTAGTTCAGTTCTCAATAATGTAATGTAAATAGCCTTATTCTTCACTGATGCTATTAAGACTTAACAGGTTAGTGCCTATTATTTATTAAACTGACCAAATTCTATAAAAAAAACTTTGATGACAATTCACGTTAGTTCACATGTGGAAACACTGAACAATGTATTTTACCCTAAAAATTTAAAAGGCCACTGACAGCAGTGGGATTCTGTGTACAGTTTCCCGTTCCAACCGAAACTGACGTGTTGGAAAGTTTTTAACCTTGTGGTTTATTATCAAATGCTAACTGTTTCTGCTCTCTTTCTCTACATAGTAAGGGTTATTTAATAACTACGATCAAAGGTGCATTTATGGGGTACATTAAAGGGTGTACTATATGGGTCAAAGTAACTATGAGAGGAGTCATAGAAAAGAATATTTGTTTCTTTCTTTACCTATAAAATTGTTTTAACATATAGACCTATTTACTTGAAGAAGCTACAACAAGCCCTATCTCTATAAACAAGTTAGCAACATCCACAATTGATCCTACCATGCACAAGCACATGATATATAGCCACAAATAATCAGTAAAACCAGTAACTCTCACTTATTATACTGTTCCTATACTAAAGTTGAAGCTGTAAATATTTTGAGTATGTCAAATAAGTTGCTATAAATAAATGAAAATAATCAAAAATAATGTTAACCCAGTGCACTGAGCTTTAGTCTTCTAACTTGGTCCCTGATAGTAAATATGTCTAACTCAAACAATACAAATTGATAAACTGAGTCGATTACTGATAGACATTGGTTGTATAGAAAATAACACACACTTCTTTTTGGAAAATATGCATTACCTTAGGGGGATAACAAACCATATTTACCTCTTTTCTTTCATTATGTGCTACATTTATATTTTCAGCTAATGCATGTGTAATTATGATTACCACATTTTGTTCCAAAATCAATTTTATTTTAAATGTCCAGAAATATTAAAGGATAATCTGAAGTCATTTAGGAAAATGCAGCGCAAATGCTGTTTTGTGACACCATGTATCTATTTTTGCATAAATACGCCTATTTTTATTGTAGCGCACACAGTATTGCTGGCCAGCATGGCAGCATCTGTGGGGTGCAAAACTTTACATCATCTGGTGGGAGGAGCTGGGTGTACCAGAGGTGTTCATTGCTGTGTTCTGGCTAAGAGCATGAATATGCTGACTTATATACTCTCATGCAAAAACAAGATTTTGTTTTAAGCACAAAATTATTTAAGTGAGATATGGGGGTGAAGAATGGAAGACATTTTAAAAATACAGCTCTGGTTCAATTCAACATATTGGACTTAAAGAGACAATTCCTATATTGGAAAGTATTTGGCATATATATTAAGCATGAACATATGTCACAAACCTTTCACTATAGATAACCCTGTATTATTTACAATAATACACTACACATATACTGAAGATCTAGGATGATAAATAACCATAAAGGCAATATGCATTTAAATCACAACTACATAAACAACATAAATGTTTATTTTGACACTTTATTAATATACATCAACGAAAATAAGCATGCTATTTAGTCAAGAAAGAACAACAAAAACATGATAAATGTAATAAACAAAGGAGAACACTATGATAAACAGACCATCAATCATTTAGTGTAAACCTAGAAGAAGCTAATTAATCTTCAGATGTGTAATTGATTTTAATGAGGTTTTATTTCTATATGTTAGGCAAAATGCCTACAGCCAAAATAAAACACCCCATACCTCCTTTTATTTTATTTTTTTTATACATTTCTATACATGGTTTGATAGAATACCTTCCTGGCATGATCCTAAAATTGAAGTTACCCTTCAACATTATAGGTTGAGTCCATTCTGTCATTAGTTTTGTAATATATTCAGAATTAATTAAGATACATTTTACAGTTGATGTGTGGCAAAGTTAATGCCTAATTTATGTAATTAGTCAATTAAACTATATTTCTAGCATATGTTTAAGATGCCCAGAAGGTATTTTGTATCCCAGGTACTTGTTTTGATGTCATGAAATGCTGCTAATTAATTTTGCATGCATATTAATTTCATATCTGTTTTGCAGCTCCCTTTGTGAAACAGATATAATATTTATCTTTCTAACCTTTTGGGGAGAATTCCTCTGTTATTGTTCAAATAAAAGCGACTTTTCAAACAGTGTTTAACATGCCTTCTTTTTTTTATTATTTTTTAAAAAAATGATATTTGAATTTGACTTCACATATTGAACAATTTATTGCATTAACGTTATTTCTGCAGAATTATATTACTTTGCAATTTGGATTTTTTTTTTCCACAAAATGAATAATTAATAATAAACGTTTTCATAAAGAAACCATGTGTGTTTTTAAGAAAACAATATCCTTAGGATATTTAGATAAGTGTTTTACCTATTGACAATGAAATAAGTAGATAATGCGTATTAGGCATTTTTCAATATATTGTACATTATCTCTATATTTTTTCCCTTAGTATCAGTAGTTAGAAAATTCTGATTAAAAAATATATTTTTTAAAAAATACATGCCTGACCTGGAAGCAAATGGAAGAAAACATACAGAGAGATTTATCCTTTTGAAAGTATAAAAAAATTTAATTTGATTGTGTTCTAAGCACTGAAGATTAAGGAATTAATTTGGGTAAATCAACATATAGCTGATGATTTAGCCAACACAAACAAATTAACACTAAATTCGTTCAATTTAGTAAAACTATGATGGTGTCCATTGCAAGTTAAACCTCCATTGCAAGTTAAACCTCCATTGCAAGTTAAACCTCAAATGCAAGTTAAACAGAAAATTTTAATTAACTATCTCCTTCCTTCCTCCTCCTCCTTGATCACTCAGAGGTATAGTTGCCCCAACCATTGTTATATAGGTCCTGAGTCATTAAGGAGAGTAATGCACAAAAAAGGAGTATCTTTCCACCTTGGCAAAACCATTTTGCATTGGAGGGGAGGTAATTTTAAAATGTGGGGACAGATTTATATTTGGGATAGGACATGTCCTAGATCAACTTTAAATTTCAGTGTATAAGTGAAGCTATCAAGTATTTGTGTGCTACATGAAAAAACAGCCAGTATTTAACTTATGTGCAAAATAATAAACTAATTTGCACCGCTTGCATTTTAACATGGTTTGTCCCGGAAAACATTTACTCCTTTTTTTGCCTTACATTCCTTAATGACTCAGGCCCATAGTGTTTAAAGCAGAGGTGGATCTATACTTTTAGTTTAGGGAGTGCAGTTTCCACATTCCACATACTGTAGCGGTACACATAACCCTGCTCATACATCCCACACTCCGCACCCCAGGTAGTTAAGTGACCTGAATCACCACCTGGGGGTATATTTGATAAACTGTGGGTTTGAAAAAGTGAAGATATTGGCAATAGCAACCAATCAGATTCTAGCTGTCATTTATTTAGTACATTCTACAAAATGACAGCTAGAATCTTATTGGTTGCTATGGGCAACATCTTCACTTTTTCAAACCTGCAGTTTAGTAAATATACCCCTTGAAGTTTCCTAACTAACTGAACTACATATCCCAGCATGCCATAGAATTGGCAGTTATGGGATGCTGGGACAAAGGTTGTATATAGGGAGGTGGTTGCTCCAAATTCCTTAAATAGAATGTAAATTCCAGTGATCTAAAATCCCTTTCACTTCTGGAAAAATAGAATCTATGTTCCTGGCAATAAAATAGATATGGGGGTTCACTGCTCTTTTCACTTAGCAACAGTTCTCAAGTACCGCAATTGCCCCCATTCTCCTCTGAATCTACCACTTGTCTAAAATGGTTCTAACATAGGACAACAATTGTAAAATATAAAGCGTAGAATTACTGGCAATGTATTCAAATCGACAAATTTGCAGCCTGTGCAAAGTCATTCTGTTAACTAGGAAACTGTGAAGCTAAGTTTTGTCCTACAGTGATGCAAGATAGAGAAACAGCTCTACCATAAGTTATCTGCCTAAATATATTTAACACAGTTCAGTATTATTACAGTATATCTTTGTGTTAGGTAAGTATTAACTGGAGTCATTTCAAAAGTGTATTTTCCAACCTTCAATTAATTAACATATTAGTTAGTGATTAGCAGAAGGACTTTGAGTTAGATTAGCCCACCAATAACCACTTCCAAGTTAGCCAGAATTCCATGGTTAAAGAATTGCAGCATTGCCAGGAAGAAACTAACATTAGCTCAGTAATACTGATTTATGCTGCCCTGTTTCTAAACAGTATGACAACCACTGTGGGACTCTATTAAATCAGTCTTCAGGCATACAGGTGTCTTGAGTCAATGCACCACAGGAGTTTACTCCATTCTGATGAAGCCTTGGTCCACTCAAGAAGTAGTAGGAGCCTTTGCTTAGCAGAATTGAGGTTGGTTGCAATCTGGCAATGCCTCACCTATAAAGGGGAACCCTGGAAATTCAGAAGGAATTCTACAACCCATGATAATACATTATTACATATATAATGTATTATCATGGCTTGTAGAATTCCTTCTGAATTTCCAGGGTTCCCCTTTATAGGTGAGGCATTGCCAGATTGCAACCAACCTCAATCCTGCTAAGCAAAGGCTCCTACTCCTTGAAGACCAGTTGGTTTTTCCCCCGATCTGTCATGTGCCACTTCCAAATGAATTATAGAGTAAGAATATTGAATCTACATATATAATAAGTATATTTACATGTATCATGCAAGGTACTATTGTACCTTGCAAATTTGTATTTATTGATGTAATTGGGATTTACTATGCTAGGGTACTGAAAATTAAACTAAAATGTTGCAATAATTCAGCCAGAACTATGCTGAATGATCTGTTGCAAACTAATCTGTAATAAATATTTTTAATATACTTAATGTTTAATATATATATATATATATATATATATATATATATATATATATATATATATATAAGCTTGCGAGCAGGGTTCTCTTACCTCTCTGTCTGTATGTACTACCCAGTATTGTCTTATTAATGTTTGTTCCCAATTGTAAAGCACTATGGAATTTACTGGCACTATATAAATAAATGTTGATGATGATGATGATATATATAATATAAAACACGGTTTGAAAAAACTAAGTTCAAGTAATGGAGGAAAAAACTTACTTTATAACACCATAGAGGAGGCACCCATTCATGCTGTTAATTGTGGTTAATTGCCTTTGTGTACTAATATATATAAATTTTACATTCCAAGCTTTGTTTTTTTCTAGCTGATTGGGAGCTGATATAATGATATCTGTCAATATGGTTGGTACTGATATGTGGGGCAAACAAAATCTAATAAATGCTTTATTCAGGTTGTTGACTATCAAAAGCAAAAATAATTGGTGACTTTGGAATAGACAGACCTTTGTGTACACACAGCAGCTTTCCATGAATGACTACTTAATTATTTAAGTAATAAAATGGACTGTTGAATAAATGGCAAGATAATATCATGCATCCTCCTGTACAGCAAAGCAAAGTATCTTTTTGAGTTTAGTTCAACTTACATAAGCAAATAACTGGTACAAGAATGTAAGACAATCATGTTCATTTTCTACTACTGGATTAAATGCTCTATAAAAATTGAACAATACACAACACATTTTAGCAACAATTCCAGTAAGAGCAAAGAACAAATGTTTTTACATAGGACTTGTCATTGTTCTTAATCCATGGTTTCTGCTGAAGCTAACACAACATCGTTGAAATTGATAATTATGGCAAAATGTACTGTAGATAAAGTAATGAGGTTTTAATTGATAAAGTCAAAGGGCACTGTAAGTAATCTTGTAATGAAGGTAAATGAGTGCACAGTAAAATATTCACTAATCCAAAGCACTGGCAAAAGCCCCTCTAATTCTGCTTAGCAATAAAGGGTTGGAGTACTTATAATGAGATTCTTCTGTCTGCTAATTAATTGACACCCTTCTGAATATTCATATGTACTACTATCAATAGGTCCCTAATTACTCTGTGAAATAGATCACAGATGAAAGTAAATCGCCATAGACTTAATTAAAATAATATATTCCACATATAACATGCTTAAGATGTTAGGTTTACAGCCACGATAAAGGGCACCTGGCTAGCTTAACTATAAACAGACCAAAATAGAATGAAAAATTAAAAGATTTATAAACATATATGTACATTTGATGGTAGGGTGGCTGTACTTAACCCATAGTGACCAGACATGTAGAATATTTAGAATATTTAGTACTTCTTTTTTCTTTTTTTCTTTTTTAAACTAACCATGTGTCACGGGCACTAGGAGTTTCTACCCAGGTTCCACCAGATGGTAATGCTGCCAGAGGGGCGGAGTTACACCACGAACCTCTGAGCAGTGAGGTGAATGGTTGGAGTGTAAGGAACAGCAGGTAGATAGGAGATGAGTGAGGAAGTCAGCGACTTGCAGCTATAGATGTGGTGAGTCAGTGACTTGCAGCTATAGATGTGATGAGTCAGTGACTTGCAGCTATAGATGAGATGAGTCAGTGACTTGGAGAGCAAGTTGTACCACTGTAGTGATGAGGAGACTTGTACTGGTGCTGGTAGGTAGCGGGGTAGTCGGTGGTCTGCGTGTAGCAAGTTGTACCACCGCTGTGGTGAGAAGGCTTGTCCAACACAGATATGCAGGCACAACAAATAGTCTGTAGCAACAATGTGTAACTCGAGAAAGCAGAGCAGGTAATCAGCTGGAGAACTGAAGACACGAGCTGGAGAGTATACAGTTTGTAGCGGTATGGGAACCGTTTGAGGAATAGAGCAGGGAATCAGCTGGAACTGAAGACACGAGCTAAACACAGGAACACCTTCAGAGACTCACAGGGAGTGAGAATCAAGATCAGGCAACTACCTAAGGCTGCAGGTGCCTTAAGTAGGGTGAGGTGATTGATCCATCAATCACATTAGTGGTCAGGTGTAGTTGTTAAAGGGACCTGCGCATGCACAGTGCGACAGGATGGTGGACGGCCGCGGTTCCACAGGTGTGAGTGGGAAAGATGGAGAACCACTTACCAGAGTGGAGGCATTCACACTCCGGTGAGTGACACCATGTGAGTTTTAGATTTTATTAAGAGGGTGGATAGGTGATGTCTTTTGGTACTTGGAGAAATATATTTTTGTTTAGTTGTGCTAAAGGGAAATCAGCAACTTACCCGTAGTCTCTTGTGGTCCCAATTAAAGAGTCTGGTTATGCCCAGACTGTTCATGGTAGCCCGGGCTTTCTGGGACCGGTAGTTCATAAAATAGTGTTTAATTAATTAATTATTTACACATTTATTACCCCACACCTACCACCCAGGGATGTGGAAAGAGTCCTAGTACTATCAAGGGCATTTTTTTGGCAGACCCGAACTCCCTAGGGTATCTAGCTTGGGGCTGGTTGGCATCATGGCAAGAGAACCCCCTCATAGTGCCACCAGCCCCGGCTATCTAAGTCTAGGGCTGGTTGGAGGAAAATAGGGGTACCCCACGCAGTTTGTCTCCTCGATTTTCCGGGTATCTGGGTCACAACAGGAGGTGCAGGATAATAGAACAAAGCAGGAGTCAAATGTCAGGGAGAAGTCAGGATCCAAACACAGCAACACAGCAACCAGCAGCAGAGACAAACGAACTGCCACAGGGCTGTAGGAAAAGGCAGTTTGAAAAAGACCAGATGCAGGTGATCACGATCTAGATCAGATAGTAAGGACTTAAAACCTTGCAGGCAAGGGAAAACTGTCCAGGTATAACAGCAGCACCTCTGGTAGCACAGAGGTACTGCAGCCCAAATTCAGAATAAGGACTAACACATATAATGCAGAAAGCATCCCAGTGACTGCCATCAGCGCTACCATCAGAAACTGTAGGGCCCAGTACTAATTAATCTGGTGGGGCTCCACTCCCCGGGCCTAGTACTAATTAATCTGGTGGGGCCCCGCCTCCCCATACATGTGCCCGCCTCCCTCTTTGCCATACATGCGCCCCCTATCCCTTTTCCCAGTACATTCCCCCCAACTCCCTCATCACCATAAATGTTCCCCTCCCCCAAAGTAAATGTCCCCCTCTCCCCTCCCCGCAAGCACAGTTAATGTCCCTATCTCCCTTTCCCGCAAGCACAGTTAATGTCTCCCTCTCCTCCACAATCACAGTTAATGTCCCCCTCTCCCCACCACAGTTAAGGTACCCCTCTCCCCCAAAGTTAATATCACCCTCACCCCCTTCCAATCACAGTAAGGTCCCCCTCTATCTCCAATCACAGTTAAGGTTTCCTTCTCCCTCTTCCTCTCGCCCCCCTCCACAAATAAGGTCCCCCTCCCCCCTCCACAGTTACAGTCCCCCTCTCCCTCCCCCCTCCACAGATAAGGTCCTCCTCTTCCCCCCTCCCTCCACAGTTAAGATCCCCCAGGCTTTCCCTCACCTCCTCCACAGTTAAGGTCCCCCAGGCTCTCCCTTTTCCCCCCTTCCACAGTTAAGGTCCCCCAGGCTTTCCCTCCTCTCCTCCACAGTTAGGGTCCCCTGGGCTCTCCCTCCCCATCAAAAAAAAAGAATAGCTAATTAACTTACCTTTTCCTCCGCAATGCTGCAGCTCCCGGTCACTGATACACTGGGATTGCGGCGCGCAGTGATGATGTCACCGCGCTGCGCTCCCAGCCTGTCTGAGTCTGGGAGGCGGAGCTGCAGAAGGTAAAAAAAAAAGGGGGCAGCGGGGCCCGGACATTCCAGGGAGTCCGGACAGACGGAGAGGTCTGTCCGGGCCCCCTAGTCTGTCCGGGCCCCTCACAGCAGTACTGGCGGTACCCCCCTGATGGAGGCCATGACTGCCATACAATGCAGAGAGCATTCTAGAGACAAATATACAATACATAGAGTATCCTAGTGCCTAATGTGCAACACAGAGAGCATCTTAATTCATATAATACAATATAGAGATCATTCCAGTGACCTCTATACTATACAGAGAGTATACTGGTGACGCCATACAACACAGAGAGCATTCCATTGACCACCATACAATGCAGAGAGCATCCAAGAGATGGCCATAAAATGCAGAAACCATTTTAGTAACAGATATTCAATACAGACAGAATCCTAGTGACAGATATTCAATACAGAGAGCACCTTTGTTATAAATATTCAATACAGAGAGCATCCTAGTGGCCACTATACTATACAGAGAGCATTAGAGTGTCCGATATACAATATAAAGCATCTTAGTGTAAGCCTTCGCAGATGTGGCCGATTCAAATCCTGTGTTTATCTTAAGTGTGCTTGGTGTCAAACGTATCGTTTGCACCAGCTATAGGGCAGGTGTCACGGGCACTAGGAGTCTTTACCCAGGGATCACCAGGTGATAAGCTTACCAGAGCAGTATAGATGGTAATATGGTACTCTGGTAGCGGGGTGATCACGGAACAGGAGACAGCAGATGATAGAGATGCTCGGGAAAGTCTATGACTAGCAGCACTGGTAATATATATGTAGTAATACACGAGGAACTGAATGGACAAAGGACACGTGAGGGTAGTCAGTGGTCTGCGGTAGCAAGTTGTACCACTGCTATAGTGAGGAGGAATGTCCAACAGCAACGAGGAGGTGATGAGAGTCAGCGGTCTGCGTTTAGCAAGTTGTACCGCTGTCTAGGTGAAGGAATGGAATCCAGGTGGAGGTATCCGGGGAGTCAGTGGTCTGCGTTAGCAAGTTGTACCACTGCTATGTGAGAGGACACAGGAACAGGTGACACAGGAACAGGGATCAGTGGTCTGCCACTAGCAAGTTGTACCACTGAATATATATGTGAGGAGGAGCACGGGGAGAGACTGCAATACAGAGGATACACGGGCACCTTGAACTTGATCCACAATGACATGCACAATATAGTAATGACTGAACAGCACTGCAATAACACAAAGTCACAGAAACTATCCGGGCAAAAGATAACACAGTCAATGATGGCAAAAGTCTCAGCGGATAGTAAGCTCCAGAGGAGAACAACTCAGTCCAGCAAAATATGCAATACACCAGCACAGTCAATGAGAAGTATGCATACCGTGGTTCAGGAGCAGGCTGTCAGACAGGAGTGCAGAGATACCTGAACGGCTGGAGGCCAGCAGGATGCGAAGTCCCTGGAGGGTGAAGCGGTAATCAAGTAGGTGCAGCGCACAGGTAGGTAGACCAACAGGGATAGCAACAAATACTCAGGAAGCAGTAGTATGTAGAACTGGACTCCTGGGGAACCCTGAAGAGTAGCAATGGTCTAGACGAGATGAAAGCAGTGAGGCGTAGATCCGATGCAGACTGGCGAGTAGACACCAGCAGGAACACTGAGAAGCACGGAGAGCGGATCAGCTGCTGCAGACACGAGTAGAACTGAGGAGTAGCAGCCAGCAGGACTCTGCAGGTACACGGAGGTAGCGGATAGAAATCAGCAGGTGCAGTCACGATGAAACACGGGAGAGTAGAGCTGAGCTGGAACAGTTGAGCACGGAGAGCAGTGAATAGGAATCAGCTGTTGCAGTCTCGAGGAAACACAGGAGAGTTGAGATGAGCTGAAGACTGTAGCGCACGGAGGCAGCGGATAGGAATCAGCTAAACAGTCATGATGAAACACAGGAGGGTTGAAGTGATCTGAAGACTGTAGTGCACGGAGGCAGCGGATAGGAATCAGCTAACAGTCACGATGAAACACAGGAGAGTTGAAGTGGTCTGAAGACTGTAGTGCACGGAGGCAGCGGATAGGAATCAGCTAACACAGTCACGATGAAACACAGGAGAGTTGAAGTGGTCTGAAGACTGTAGTGCACGGAGGCAGCGGATAGGAATCAGCTAACAGTCACGATGAAACACAGGAGGGTTGAAGTGGTCTGGAAACCACAGGAGAGTTGAAGTGGTCTGAAGACTGTAGTGCACGGAGGCAGCGGATAGGAATCAGCTAACACAGTCACGATGAAACACAGGAGAGTTGAAGTGGTCTGAAGACTGTAGTGCACGGAGGCAGCGGATAGGAATCAGCTAACAGTCATGATGAAACACAGGAGGGTTGAAGTGGTCTGGAAACCACAGGAGAGTTGAAGTGGTCTGGAAACCACAGGAATCAGCAGCGCTGAATACACGAGGAAACACAGGAACACCTTCAGAGGCTCATGGGGAATGAGACTCCAAGATCAGGCAACGAGGTATGGAACTCAGGTGCTTTAAATAGGCAGTGTTGCCTGATCAGCCAATTAACTAAAGGGACAGGTACTGAAGGTTTGAAAGGGCTGCGCATGCGCAGACCCTCAGGATGGTGGACGGCCACGGTTCCTAAATACACGGGAAGAAGCACTCACAGTCTGGTGAGTGACAGTACCCCCCCTTTTAAAGGTGGGCACAGAACACCTGGAACCGGGCTTGTCCGGATTTTTGGAATAAAACTTCTTAAGAAGAGCTGGAGCGTTGAGATCTTCAGCTTTAATCCATGAACGCTCCTCAGGACCAAAGCCCTTCCAATGAACGAGGAAACGAAGAATTCCTCGCGAAATTTTTGCGTCCAATACATGAGTAATCTCGAAGTCCTCCTCCTGATGAACTTGAACTGGCTGAGGTGCTGAAGGAGGAGCCGAGAAACGGTTGATGATGAGAGGTTTGAGCAAGGACACATGGAAGGCATTGGAAATACGAAGGTTCTTAGGAAGTAGAAGTTTGAAACAAACTGGATTTATCACTTGAATGATCCTATATGGACCAATAAAACGGGGAGCGAATTTCATAGATGGGACCTTCAAACGAATATTTTTGGTAGATAACCAGACACGATCTCCAATTTTCAGTGGTGGAATAGCCCGCCTCTTCTTATCTGCGAAAGACTTATATTTGGCAGATGTCTTCTTTAAACAGGTTTTGACCTGAGACCAAATATTTTTGAAGGTCTGACAAACAGTCTCTACAGCAGGAACTTGGGTGGGAGGGAGGGCAGGAAATTCTGGAAAAGACAGATGGTGACCGTAAACCACAAAGAATGGAGTTTTGGAAGATGACTCATGGTACATGTTGTTATGAGCGAATTCAGCCCAAGGAAGCAATTCTACCCAATTGTCTTGATTGGCTGATGAGAACATCCTTATAAAGGTCTCGAGATCTTGATTGACCCGTTCAGTTTGTCCGTTTGATTGAGGATGGTAAGAAGATGAGAGTGCTAATCGTATGCCCAAGGTTTTACAGAGGGCCAGCCAGAATCTGGAAACGAATTGTACTCCTCTATCTGACACAATCTCAGACGGACATCCATGAATACGAAAGACTTCTTTGATGAAATGTTCAGCCAGAGTAGACGAGGAAGGCAAACCAGACAAAGGGACAAAATGAGCCATCTTCGAAAATCTGTCTACCACTACCCAAATAGTATTACAATTTTTACTAGGCGGAAGATCAGTAACAAAGTCCATACTAATATGGGTCCAGGGCTTGGACGGAATGGGTAGTGGTTGAAGCAACCCCGCTGGAGTTCTGCGGGAGGATTTAAACTGAGAACACAATTCACAAGCAGCTACAAACTCTTTGACGTCTCTCCTCATCGAGGGCCACCAGTAACTTCGAGAGAGAATCTCAAAGGTCTTGCGTTCACCAGCATGTCCAGAAAAACGAGAAGAATGGAACCACGAAAGGATTTTCCTCCTAGGAGTAGGAGGCACGAGGGTCTTCCCAAATGGTAGCACTTTAGTGGAAGAAGCAGCCAGCGAGATACATTTGGGGTCTAGTATAGAATGGTTGGGAACCTCTTCAACGTCAGAGGACGTCACAAAAGCTCGGGATAGAGCGTCAGCTTTCTTGTTCTTGGCAGCTGGTTTGAAGGTTATGATTAATTCGAAACGGGAAAAGAAAAGAGACCATCTTGCTTGACGAGGATTCAAGCATTGGGCAGACTGTAGGTATGACAAGTTCTTATGATCCGTGAAAATCGTCACAGGGTAACGAGCTCCTTCCAATAAGTATCTCCACTCCTCTAATGCAACTTTGATAGCCAGCAACTCCTTGTCCCCGATAGTGTAATTTTTCTCCGCAGGCAGGAGACCCCGAGAGTAAAAGGCACAAGGATGGAATTTTTGTTGCTCCGATCGTTGGGAGAGAATGGCTCCTAAGCCAACATTAGAGGCATCTACTTCTAGGAAGAAGGGAAGTGTCACATCAGGCTGGCGAAGAATGGGAGCAGAGGAGAAGGACTCTTTAAGGAATTGAAAGGCTTGGAGAGCCTCGGATGACTATTGCTTAGTATTGGCCCCTTTACGAGTCAGGGCCACAATCGGAGAAGCAATAGACGAGAAGTCTTGAATGAAGCGTCTATAGTAATTGGCAAAACCTAAAAAACGCTGGATGGCACGAAGGGTAGTTGGCTGGGGCCAATGTAATACAGCATTCACTTTTTCTGGATCCATTTGTAGACCAACTCCGGAAACAATATACCCCAAAAATGGAATCTGGGGTAACTCCAATGAACATTTTTCTAGTTTGCAGAATAATGAATTTTTCCGGAGTCTGGAAAGGACTTCTGCCACATGTTGGTGATGAGAAGGCAGGTCCTGTGAAAAGATCAATATGTCGTCCAGGTAGACAACGACACATACATATAACAAGTCCCGAAAGATCTCATTAACGAAGCCCTGGAAAACAGCGGGGGCATTACACAACCCGAAAGGCATTACTAGATATTCATAATGCCCATCTCTGGTGTTGAACGCTGTCTTCCATTCGTCACCGGGCCGGATTCTAATTAAATTATAGGCACCCCGAAGATCCAACTTGGTAAAGATCCGGGCTCCCTTGATGCGATCAAATAACTCAGTGATCAACGGAATGGGATACCGATTTTTAATAGTAATGGCATTGAGTCCACGAAAATCTATGCAGGGGCGTAGTGATCCATCCTTCTTTTTTACGAAGAAGAACCCGGCTCCAGCGGGAGAGGTGGAAGGTCGAATAAACCCTCGCTGGAGATTCTCTTGGATGTAATCAGATGTAGCTTGAGTTTCAGGTAACGAAAGTGGATACACCCGACCCCTAGGAGGAGTCTTGCCAGGTAGCAGATCGATCGGACAATCCCATGAACGATGAGGAGGAAGACGTTCAGACTTAGCTTTATCAAAAACATCGGCAAATGAAGCATACTGAGGAGGAAGTCCCGGTGAGGAAGATGAGATGGAAGATTGCTGTATTTTCAGAGGAATGACTTGAGAAAGACAACGATGATGACATTCAGCTCCCCAAGACGTAACTTGAGGAGTGCGCCAGTCAATCTGGGGAGAATGACATTGAAGCCATGGAAGGCCTAAGACAATCGGACTTGTCGTAACAGGAAGAATTAAAAACGAAATCTCTTCATGGTGTAGCACACCAATCTGAAGCATTACTGGAGACGTACTCTGGGTGATGAGACCATTGATGAGACGTGATCCATCTATAGCAGTCACAGTAATCGGTGTTTTCAAAGTAATCACTGGTAGGGACCATTGATTCACTAGGGATTTAGAAATGAAATTTCCTGCTGCTCCAGAATCAATCAGTGCTTGAGACTCAAAGGATTTGGTAGCAAAGGAAATCGTAACATCAAAAGCGCAGACTTTTAATTTCGCAGAAGATGGAGAGGACTCCAGGGACCCTAACTTCACCTCTCCAGAACTAGTTAGGGCCTGGCATTTCCCGATTTCTTAGGGCAAGAACTGAGCATATGTGTAGAATCAGCACAATAGATACAAAGTCTATTCTTTACTCTTCGGTTCCTCTCCTCTGAAGTTAATTTGGAAAGTCCGATCTCCATGGGGATCACAGGAGATGACGCTGGACGAAATTGAGGGGTTGAGCGAAGAGGTGCTTTAACTGAAGTTGTTTTCTCAGATTCCCTTTCACGAAACCTCATGTCTACCCGATGGCAAAGAGAAATCAAATCTTCTAATGAAGTAGGAAGCTCTTGGGTAGTCAGTGCATCTTTAATTTTATCGGAGAGCCCCTGCCAGAAGGTGGCAATTAATGCTTCAGTGTTCCACTGAAGTTCAGAGGCTAATATCCTAAATTGAATGACATACTGGCCTACTGTACGAGAACCCTGACGTAAACGAAGAATGCTGGAAGCAGCGGAGGTCACACGACCTGGTTTATCGAACACACTTCGGAACATAGAAATGAATTTGGCACTATCTTGTAATACAGGATCGTTTCTCTCCCACAGAGGGGAAGCCCAAGCCAGAGCTTGTCCAGAAAACAATGAGATAAGATAGGCCACTCTGGAACGATGGGTAGAAAAATTTTGAGGTTGGAGCTCAAAATGAACTGAGCATTGGTTGAGAAAACCCCTACAAGTTTTGGGGTCTCCATCGTATTTTGACGGAGTAGGCAGGTGAAGCGTGGAAGCCGTAGACACCTGGCATGGCACTGGGGAAACGGAGGAAAGCACAGGAGCTTCAACATTAGCTGTAACGGTCTGTCCAGATGTTCCTTGGGAGGCTAACGACTGGTAACATTGAAGTAACAGCTGTTGGCGAGCATCCTGTTGCTCCACACGGGTGACCAGATGCTGCAGCATCTCTTTGGCTGTAGGTTCCGTATCTGGGTCTGTCATGGCCTGATCTTACTGTCACGGGCACTAGGAGTCTTTACTCAGGGATCACCAGGTGATAAGCTTACCAGAGCAGTATAGATGGTAATATGGTACTCTGGTAGCGGGGTGATCACGGAACAGGAGACAGCAGATGATAGAGATGCTCGGGAAAGTCTATGACTAGCAGCACTGGTAATATATATGTAGTAATACACGAGGAACTGAATGGACAAAGGACACGTGAGGGTAGTCAGTGGTCTGCGGTAGCAAGTTGTACCACTGCTATAGTGAGGAGGAATGTCCAACAGCAACGAGGAGGTGATGAGAGTCAGCGGTCTGCGTTTAGCAAGTTGTACCGCTGTCTAGGTGAAGGAATGGAATCCAGGTGGAGGTATCCGGGGAGTCAGTGGTCTGCGTTAGCAAGTTGTACCACTGCTATGTGAGAGGACACAGGAACAGGTGACACAGGAACAGGGATCAGTGGTCTGCCACTAGCAAGTTGTACCACTGAATATATATGTGAGGAGGAGCACGGGGAGAGACTGCAATACAGAGGATACACGGGCACCTTGAACTTGATCCACAATGACATGCACAATATAGTAATGACTGAACAGCACTGCAATAACACAAAGTCACAGAAACTATCCGGGCAAAAGATAACACAGTCAATGATGGCAATAGTCTCAGCGGATAGTAAGCTCCAGAGGAGAACAACTCAGTCCAGCAAGATATGCAATACACCAGCACAGTCAATGAGAAGTATGCATACCGTGGTTCAGGAGCAGGCTGTCAGACAGGAGTGCAGAGATACCTGAAAGGCTGGAGGCCGGCAGGATGCGAAGTCCCTGGAGGGTGAAGCGGTAATCAAGTAGGTGCAGCGCACAGGTAGGTAGACCAACAGGGATAGCAACAAATACTCAGGAAGCAGTAGTATGTAGAACTGGACTCCTGGGGAACCCTGAAGAGTAGCGATGGTCTAGACGAGATGAAAGCAGTGAGGCGTAGATCCGATGCAGACTGGCGAGTAGACACCAGCAGGAACACTGAGAAGCACGGAGAGCGGATCAGCTGCTGCAGACACGAGTAGAACTGAGGAGTAGCAGCCAGCAGGACTCTGCAGGTACACGGAGGTATCGGATAGAAATCAGCAGGTGCAGTCACGATGAAACACGGGAGAGTAGAGCTGAGCTGGAACAGTTGAGCATGGAGAGCAGCGGATAGGAATCAGCTGTTGCAGTCTCGAGGAAACACAGGAGAGTTGAGATGAGCTGAAGACTGTAGCGCACGGAGGCAGCGGATAGGAATCAGCTAAACAGTCATGATGAAACACAGGAGGGTTGAAGTGATCTGAAGACTGTAGTGCACGGAGGCAGCGGATAGGAATCAGCTAACAGTCACGATGAAACACAGGAGAGTTGAAGTGGTCTGAAGACTGTAGTGCACGGAGGCAGCGGATAGGAATCAGCTAACACAGTCACGATGAAACACAGGAGAGTTGAAGTGGTCTGAAGACTGTAGTGCACGGAGGCAGCGGATAGGAATCAGCTAACAGTCACGATGAAACACAGGAGGGTTGAAGTGGTCTGGAAACCACAGGAGAGTTGAAGTGGTTTCAAGACTGTAGTGCACGGAGGCAGCAGATAGGAATCAGCTAACACAGTCACGATGAAACACAGGAGAGTTGAAGTGATCTGAAGACTGTAGTGCACGGAGGCAGCGGATAGGAATCAGCTAACAGTCACGATGAAACACAGGAGGGTTGAAGTGGTCTGGAAACCACAGGAGAGTTGAAGTGGTCTGGAAACCACAGGAGAGTTGAAGTGGTCTGGAAACCACAGGAATCAGCAGTGCTGAATACACGAGGAAACACAGGAACACCTTCAGAGGCTCATGGGAAATGAGACTCCAAGATCAGGCAACGAGGTATGGAACTCAGGTGCTTTAAATAGGGAGTGTTGCCTGATCAGCCAATTAACTAAAGGGACAGGTACTGAAGGTTTGAAAGGGCTGCGCATGCGCAGACCCTCAGGATGGTGGACGGCCACGGTTCCTAAATACACGGGAAGAAGCACTCACAGTCTGGTGAGTGACAGCAGGTGTAAGTGCTGACTGATACTGATGACTGGCTCGTCATAGTATTTACTGGGAAAAGTACACATATGTGTGCCACTAAATAAAACAGAACATATGTATGCAAGTAAGATAGACTATAAAAATACATTGTATGTACAGTATGCATTAAAAACATCTTGATTTATGTAATGTAAAAAAAAATTGTAAAAATATATTTTTAAAACTTTTCTTCAGACAAACTCATCGCGTTTTCAAACCACCGTCTTAAACTCCCTAAATGTATTTTCCTAATTGCAATGTGCTGTGAATTATGCAAGTGCTATATCATTAAATAAAAGTAATAATAAATAATGACCAACAAAGATGAGTCAGGGATATACAGAAATGTACAGAAACAGAACAGAATCAGCAGATGGTAATGAATTGAGGGCAATACAGAAAATAAGATCAGGAAGACATACTTCCAATCTCTCATCTATGCTCAGGCTTCTAACCCAAAACGCCTTTTTAACACATTTAAATCTCTTCTCAATCCTCCCGCCCCAAATCCTCCAATTACCATCAGTGCCCAGTATATTGCTTTCTATTTCAAGGACAAAATAGATAAAATCATACTTAAAATTGTATCATCTCTCTTGACAAGCAATCAGCTCAATTCCTTTGCTCAATTCCTTAATTCTGACACTCTGTCTTCAGTTGATCCCACAAATGAAGAGGAAGTTTCTACTCTCTTCTCATCTTCCTACTCTACCTCTTGTCCTCTTGATCCCATTCCCTCATAAGTTGGTAGGTCCCTGTCTCCTGTGCTCATTCCCCCTCTGACTAAAATCTGTAATCTAGCTCTTTCTACTGGTATTTTTCCATTACTATTCAAGCATGTAGTGATTACTCCCATTTTAAAAAACAAAATTCTGACCCTAGCTCTCTCGTAAATTTCTGCCCCATCTCTCAGGCTCCCATGCCCCTCCAAGCTTCTCGAGAGAATTGCCTACAGTCGCCTTACACACTTTCTTACAGCAAACTAACTATTGGATCCTCTTCAGTCAGGCTTTCGCTCTCAACACTCCACAGAGACTGCGCTGACCAAGGTTGTCAATGATTTGATCACAGCAAAAAGTAATAACCATTACTCTCTTCTAATTCTCTTGGATCTCTCTGCTGCATTTGACACTATTGACCACTCTCTCCTCATACAAACGCTACAATCCCTAGATCTTGAAGGCACTGTCCAATCCTGGTTCTCAACCTACCTATCTAATCGTTCTTTCAGTGTTAATTTCTCTGGATCCACCTCTGCTCCACTTCCTTTATCAGTTGGAGTACCACAAGGCTCAGTCCTAGGTCCTCTGCTATTCTCTATGTACACCACTTCTCTTGGAAAACTAATAAGCTCATTTGGATTTCAGTATCATCTCTATGCGGATGATACACAAATCTATCTATCCTCTCCTTAACTTTCACCATCTGTGTTGTCTCGCGTTACTGACTGTCTTTCTGCCATTTCATCTTGGATGTCTTCTCGCCAACTCAAACTCAATCTTTTAAAAACTGAATTATTAATATTCCCACCCAAAAACAGAAGCTTCCTGCCTGACATTTCTATTTCTGTTGATAACATGACCATAAATCCCACCACGCAAGCTCGCTGCCTAGGTGTTATCCTTGACTCACAACTATCATTTATTCCCCACATCAACTCCATATCTAAATCACAAGACACTGCAAAAACCTTAATTCATGCACTCATCATCCCCTGCATCGACTATTTCAATTCCCTCCATACTGGTCTTCTCAAAGTCAGACTTGAACCCCTACAATCTATTTTGCACGCAGCGGCTAGATTCCTCTGCTGAGCCACTCTGTCAGTCTCTACATTGGTTGCCTGTATTTCAATGAATCCAATATGAAATTCTTCTACTAACATACAAGGCCGTCAACAAAATTGCACCGACATACACTTCCTCACTTGTCTCAAAATATCTCCCAACTTGACACCTCCGTTCTGCACAAGATCTACGTCTCTCTTCCACTCTCATCACATCCTCCCATTCTTGGTTACAGGACTTTTTCAGGCTGCACCCACTTTGTGGAATTCCCTCCCTCGCACAGTAAGACTTTCCTCTAGTCTTCAAACCTTCAAGCGTTCTCTGAAAACCCACCTCTTCAGACAAGCCTATGATATTTCTCAACCACCATCTTAATCTCCCTAGATTACCCTATTACCACCCTCTAGACAGCTAACACAAGACAACAACCCTCTGACCAACATTGGTACACACACAGACCACTCAATACTTTTACCTTTGCATTCTAGCTGGTCCATTGTGCAATATGATGTAGCATATGCCCTGGTGTTTCAAACTCCCTTTGTCCTATAGATTGTAAGCTTGCGAGCAGGGTTCTCTTACCTCTCTGTATGTATTACGCAGTATTGTCTTATCAATGTTTGTTCCCAATTGTAAAGCGCTACGGAATTTGCTGGTGCTATATAAATAAATGTTGATGATGATGATCATGATGGTCAGAAACAAAGTGAAGGAAAGCAGCAGTAATCTAATAAGACAGCAGCACTCAGGTAAGAAATCAATACCTATGAACTGGCATGAAACTGATGCCAGGTCTGGACGCTGTCACATTAAGATGTGTATGTGGACCAGAAGATGCTGAACATGTAAGTAGCTTATAGCAACCCACAGGATGGTGTTAAGATCTTTATGTTTAGACTTTTTAGGAAATGTTGTTTTCAAGGACAAGATACTCTAAATTTCTAAATGATCACAAACTTTCTTAGGTTAATTGTCTACCAGAATATGAAGTGGTGAAAATGAAGAAAAATAAATGTATGTTTTTGCAGACTTTAAGAGAGAGTTATGTGAAATGTATTCAGAATTTGGAGTTTAATTATATGTAACAGGAATGAATTCTGCAATTTTATGGACCAATCAGGGGCGGATCCAGACTTTTGCTATACCCCGGGCGATTTTAGGGGGGGGGGGGGGGGGGGGGGCTGATTAAGGCCCCGCCCCCTTTCTAATTTCTAAGGCTGCCGGCGGCTGCACAGTATGTGCAGGTCCGCTCGGCAGTGACAGTGTGCTGCCCCGCTGCTCTGATTGTGTTTAAAACACAATCAGAGCAGCCGGGCAGCACACTGTCACTGCTGAACGGACCTGCACAGTGTGCAACCGCCGGCAGCAACCCCCTGCTAGGGGGTTGAACTTAGCTGAGAGGAGATAAACTCAAATGAAACCTGTTTTTATTTTGAAAAGGCATAGATTAAACGCACTTGGGCCTCTTACTAAGGTCCCTGGTACTACAGAAGAGAGAGAGGAATATGAAGATTCAGGATGTTTAAAATAGGCTCATAAAATGTTGACATTTATTCTTAACTGTAGTTTTATACACACCTTGGTAATCAATAAAAGGGCAAAGACTTCTGTTTCTTTAACCAACAACAAAATCCCTGCTTCGAAAGGAAAGTGAAAGATTGAATAAAACTATAGTTCAGATTGTCCTCTATATATTCCTGCATAACCTTGCTCTAAGGTTTGGTCAAGGCAGGTGCGCACTTAGGGGGGTTCAAGTTGCCTAGAAATCCCGATTCAAGCCTGGGACCAGACACGTTAATGAATGGGGCCCCAAACCATACAAATCTGCTCTTCCCCTGCCCTCTGTGTGTGCCTGCCTTTCCATGCAGACTGCAAACACGTGGATGACACTCAAAGAAATGGACTTTTTCCAGTTGTTAAGTTTTCTTTGCTCCGCTTTTCTCCGGCTCCCTAATCACCACCTAGTGAATCACTGAAGCCTCTCTCTGGGAAAGCTTTATCATATTAAGGAAGCCATATGGATAAGCTAGTTGATTGCTAGCTGTGTTGGATGAGTCAAAATATATATGTCACATGGACCTAACGTGAACATTGTTCCTGTATGCAGGCATCAAAAGAAGTAGACAGAGGAGTTTCTCTGAGATTTATTGTGCCAAATGCAATAAGGTAAGTGTTGGGGATGGAGTGCTCTAAATGTAGATGGGGAGTTTGCTATAAATTAAATTCTGATGGCGGGGGCTACTTTATTGGATTGGGGATATTGGTAGGGGTACTAAATCATGAGGGAAAGGTAGTTTGGTAGTTTTGGTTACAAGTTGTTAGTAGATATTTTCTTATCTTCTTTCTTTTATGTGGCAAGATATTTGGAAAAGAAAAATTGTTGTGGTGGCGTGCAGATTTCCAGAGAATATTGGTTTAAGTTACGTCATCATTGATCCTATATTAAAAAATAGTCTTTTTATTCACAAAGGGTTGTGCTGAGGAGTATCAGTTGGTTTCTGTACAGATATCTGGTTTCAACTTCCACACCTGTTGAATTGTTTTTTGAATTTTAATGGTTAGAGCATTACACTATTGTATGGTATTTTTTCTGTTTTGCATGTTATTGGAGGAAAAAAATCCACATGGAACCTTGGAACTGTTTAATCTGCACTAATACATAGGAATATTGATGTACACAATACAAAAACCTTTGTATATTCACTAGGTGGATTTGATTTAGGGATTATTTGTATCTAAGTCTGCATTGTATATTTGCAGTATTTTGTGGGTTTAAGCGCCATGCTTTACTCTAACTATATTTGCATATAAGCATTTGATCAACAAGGAGTTTATGGTGAACCCCTAAGAGTATTTAAGCAACATTTACCTAGGCGTGCCATAGTGGCGTCATTGATTTTTGTCATAGTTTAAATGGCTAGTTGCATGGTACTTTTCAAAGCTTCTGGAACACGATGATGTACCATTTTGTATTTTACAACTTCAGTAGATGCTACACAAATTTTTTAACAATACACCTTAGCAGACCTTGTACCCTGTATCAAAGAGCACTGTGCAAGCTCAATGCACAATCGACATGTGCAGCCAAGACTGAGAGGTCAGACACTGCCACGCTCCTTCTCCTGCATCCACAGGGGTTGTGTTCTCCGGTGCTCTGCTCCCTCCTTCTCACGGACTGTCAGGCATGATGCCATCATCGAGTCTCGAAGTTGCCAATGAGGAGCCGTGCCAGAAGAGAAGACAGAAGAGAAGAAGACTGAAGAAAAGAAGACAGAATAAAAGAACAGGGGAGAGCTGTGTGATGACAGTGTGAGGAAGGGGGCAGCAGTGTGATTAAAGGTGCAGCAATGTGATGAAAGGGACAGCTGTATGATAAAGAGGAGTAGTGTGATGAAGGGGGTGCAGTGTGATGAATGAGGAACAGTGTGATGAAGAGTCACAGTGTGATGAAGGGGAAGCAGTGTAATGAAGGGGCATAATGTGATTAAGGGAGAGCAGTGTAATGAAGGGGGAACAATGTGATGAAAAGGGGCATTGTGATGAAGTAGTCACATGGTGATGAAGCCAGAGGAGTGTAATGACGTTGTACAGTATGATTAAGGGGCACAATATGATGAAGGAGGGGAGCAGTGTGATGAAGGAGAGCACCAGTGAGATAGATAGGTTGACAGATAGATAGATATATATTTTATAAAAAATGTGCACCAAAAATTCTCACATAAGATGCTGCTAGACCTGGGAACAGCCCTGAAGGAACACATGGCAGCCACTGCAGTGGCAGATCTGTCAAGTTCATCATACAGTAGTCCCAAATCCTCCAAAAATTAATCAGGGAAGATAATTCTCAGGATTCAAACTAAAGTCCCAAACCTCCAAATATCTGCGGTCACTTTATGGTAGGTGAGCACAAGACTCGCAGTGGACCATCAGAAGCATGAGATGACCTCCTGCTGCTAATAAGAAGATACATGACAGATAAATATCTTACACTTTATAGTATACAGATAAATTTGCTGTGTGACAAGTTCTTACTTGGAAGACAACCTAAATTACCACAGGTTATAAACTACAAAGATTTTGTTTGAAGACATAGAAATGCATATTTATTATACACATGTAGGCATTAACAATGTAAATTACACCGCCAGCATTTGCTGTTTGTTTATTAATTAGATCTTTAGAAAATCTACATTGCCTCTAGATAGATGGATAATAATGTGAAATACACAAGAAGATATAGAGTTAGCTTAGTAGGCTTTACACATGATAACTAGGTGTCATAACAAGCAGAGTTAGCATGTAAACCCAAATAAAACACAGCTATAACTTAATCCCAATATGTAATTCTCACACATACTATGCATGTGTCATATGTGTATTATGCCAGTAAACATAAACTAAAATAAAAATAATTTTTTTAAATTTTTTTTAATTTCTTGTGGACACACAATGTGATGAAAGGGGCAGCTAGCTGTATGATGAAGGGGAATAGTGTGATGAAGGGGCATAATGGGATGAAGGGGGAGCAGTGTAATAAAGGTGCACAGTGTGATGAAGTGAGAGCAGTGTGATGAACGGTAATGTGATGAAGGAGAAGCAGTGTGAAGAAAAGCAGCAGTGTGATGAAGGGGCACAGTGTGATGAAAGGGAAGCAGTGTAATGCATAGTTGCCTACTTTCCCAGAATGTACGGGAGACTCACAAATTTTTGGAAGTTCTCCCGGGACAGCAGGGCAACCTCCTGCATCCTGCTCTGTTCGTTGGTGATGTGAGTGGGGGTGGGGCTTTTTGTGTCATCCAGGCCCTGCCCCCTGCTGTGATTGGACAAAATTGGTATGGTTAGCAGAGGGGCAAGGCCTAAATACGCGCATTGCGTGCTACTCCCCCAGGAGCTGCATGGAGCTCTCCCCTCCCGGATTGGAGATCTCCAAAGTAGGCAAGAATGGGGTAAAGAAAGGGGCACAATGTAATGAAAGTGGGCAGTGTGATGAATGTTTTTAGTTTTAAAAACTACATATATATACATATCTATATATATCTATCTATCTATCTATATATATATATATATATATATATATATATACATATATATTTATATATATATATTTATATATATATATATATATATATATATATATATATATATATTTATATATATATATATATATATATATATATATATATGTGTGTGTTTTTTATTTATTTGAGTTGTTTTGCTTGTTTTTCATTTCTACCCTACTTATTCCTCTTCTGGCTTCCGCTTTCCTGGCATTTACCCTCTCTAGTTTCAAAATTCATATAATGTCAGGCTGCAACTGTATACTTATGTCTCTCAGGTAGATTGGAAAAATTGAGATTCTCTATGTTGTTTCTATATTTAAACATCTTGAGCCTGATGTAGAGTAGGACCTATGCCTGTTTGCATAAAATAAATTACGCAAATTTGTACTTCACACGCTCACAAAAACACATGCATATGAGCATGTGCAGATATGCTTGTATCTGATACTTGCGCATCATTACGCTTGGAGAAACAGAACAGGAGAGGCATGGGGAGGGCTAACGAGTACTGAGGACAGAAAGGGTGTGTTTGCAACTGAGGCAGGCCAACACAGAGATGCATATAAGCCTGTTAATAGCCATATTTTTTGTGGATACTAGAGGGCCGGTGAGGATCTGTTTGGATGATTGCAGTTTCAACACTACAGTATTTTGCTATTTTCAGTCAGACCATCACAGTACTTGAGTTCTATAGAGGTATGTAATTTTATTACACTGAATAGCTAACATGTCCCATGTCACTTTTCTAGCATGTCACGCTAGCAAAATGAAAGTCAGAAAATATCCCTGCTTAGGACATTTAGATTATAGTAATGTTTGGCTAGTCTTATGTGATTGTATATGATTAGTGTGTTATGATTGACATTTTTAAAATTAGTACTGTAAAGAATATATCCTTTAAATATATTTAATATATTTTTTCACCATCAGACCTTTTGTGCCTTGAAAATAAAACACACCAGTTTTCCTACCAAATATTTATTGTTTAGAATTTATTGCTGGTTATAATAGCAATGCAAATCTACCATATATGTATTTGTGGTGACACACTCATTTTTAAAAAATGTTTTAGCTAATAACAACGGCCGGGGTGTGTGTCTACAGGTCACATGTATGCCTATTTGGGATGCCAGACATAGAGGTAAAAAACTGTTTCCCACATCATGTCATCATGAAAACTCTGCAGAATATGCACACTAACCTAGATCCTAAGATCGGCATCTGAACAGAAATACCACCACAAACTAAAATGTTGGCTGTGTTACATTTCTGTCTGTCTTACTCCATACCACAGTAGCTGTGGTGGCAGGAATGTCCCAGACTGCTTTAAGTTGGGTAATCAAATGGCAATTAACGACATAACGACATTACTGCAGCTTATATGTTCGCTTATATGTTCGTCATTGGAGTAGGAAAGCTTTGAGAAAGTGCTCTGAGAAGCATGAAACGCGTCAGCGGGGTCTTGTGTGCTTCATATCCGGATGTGAGTGTGCCTTCTACCGTATCATTCAAGTGTACAATACCGAAGTGGCGATTAATCTCTGAGTATTTAAACTATACTCTATGGACCAACAGATATAGTACAATAGTACTATATCTGTTGGTCCATAAGAAGCCTTTACATCATTGGCTCCCATTATTTGTACCATTGGATTGAGCTCACTCCAGCTGGGATCGAGACAACACTATTGTCAGATCTGTGTTATCCAGCGGAGTTAGTGCTATTGAGACTGGCTAACCTTGGAGGGAACAAAACCATCTGTGAAACGGATCATCAGCTTTACCGACGGACCACAGAAACCAGGTGATCGAGACTTTAATTTGCCACATACACTGTATGGTTACGGAGGAGGCCGTTTCTATAAGCTATTATATATTACTTTTTAATCAGCTTATTATTTATCAGCACATGCTGAGGACTTTGTATGCTCCGGATTTATGACTGATTACTTATATCTGGATGCTTTTTTCAGTGTACACCAACATTTTTTCTGCAGCCGCGGTTGTGTGTTTTTTTTTATATACGTGTTTTTACTAATATGTGTGTTTTCATTTAGTGTTTTAAATTAGGCTCACTCCAACACAGGATTTATTTGGATTGTCCAGGATTTTTATCTTCAGTCCAATTGATTGTGGATCATTGATGCATATATATTAAATGTAATGTGATACTTATCTGGCTTACTGTCGAATGTCTTACTCTGCACGACAGGAGATTGAGGCTTTTATTTAGCTAATAACAATTTGACCTATTGCAGCGCAACCCTCATTTGTTGTTGTTTGTGTTATCTACTATCATTAGTGGGATTGAGCTGCCCACTGTGGGTCTGGAGCAGCTAATAAGTCTGTTTATTGTTAGGTCTCCCCATTTCAAATTTCCCTCATATTTACAATGGTTTAACCCCTAATTCTCCTTCAGTGTGCGCCCTAACCCTATTGGGAATTTTTGTGTTACATTTCTGTCTGTCTTACTCCCTACCACAGTAGCTGTGGTGGCAGGAATGTCCCAGACTGCTTTAAGTCGGGTAATCAAATGGCAATTAACGACATTACTGCAGCTTATATGTTCGTCATTGGAGTAGGAAAACCTTTTGCCAATAAAGCACAATTTCACAACATTGTTTAATTTCCGCATATCATAGGGGCAGTGGATGATACTCATGTAACCCTGGTACCACCAGGAAGAAAATAATCAATTTTCGGAATGTGAAAAATTCCATCAATGTGTGATGTTGCATCTCTCCTCATCCATTACATTGTTGCCAAATTTCCATGGAGTGCCCATAATTCATTTGTTATAAGGCAATCAGCAATATGTCAGAGATATTCACAGAAACAAGGTGAACACACATTACTATTAGATAAAAAAAAAAATTGTATTAGAAATTAGTGCATTTGACTTTAGTGTTCAGTATTGTAAATATTAAAGGTCACAGTGCACTAACATTGCCACAATGCTGTGTTTGGTTTAGTCTTCTTTTCCACACATATATATATATTTTTTCTACTTTTTATTGTTCTACTTTTAGGAGACAGTGCCGATCTTTGCCAACTGTGGCTGCTCACTCCTGCTTTAAATCCAGTAACAGATGTAGTCAAGCAACTTTTTTGAGTTGAAATTTAAATTAACTAATTTATAGCCATTTCAATAAAAATAATAACAAAACATTTTTACACTAACATAATTCTGTTTGGCCAACATATTTCTCCCACGGCCCTAACACCTGACAGCATTTCACAACTAACAAATGATTACAACAAATATGCCTCATGTGCTTCTGCTCCTTTGATAATAGAGGAGCATATTAGATCAAGTATTACAATGAAAATAACCACCAACCACTATACCACCATATATATATATATATATATATATATATATATATATATATATATATAGTTATCAGAGTGTTTTATTGAAGAATCCCATGCTTCATTTATACATAACTTTCCTCAGTTGTTATATCCCTGAAGAAAATTAATATGTATAACTTCAGACTGTGATTAGTGTGATTACTTTGAAAAATTCCTGAAGGCCACTTATTGTAAATATTTGTGTGGCGTTATTGGGGCTTGTTGTGTGGGAAGGCAACAGGGTCAAATACTATAAGATACCGCAGGCGTTTATATATATAAAAGTTTTAGCTTGTTTACATTCATATATATGTATATAGGGTGTGGTTTTCCACAAGCCACTATGAGAGGAATTAGTTGTTCAGCTGTCAATCTGTAGTAGGGAGAGAAGGCTGCATAAAGTGGTAAGGTCCTTGCCCAGTGGAACTCCTAGGCTGATCAGACACAGGTGGTGGACAGGGTCTAGTATTGTGCATATAAAACTGAGTATGCATTTGTACAGTGCCAAACAGTGGCCAGTGTCTAAACAGCATTGTGTCTAGTAAGAGTTGGGTCATCTGGTGCCATCCTGACGGAAAGTGTGTAGTTTATCTGTGATTGTGACATGAATAATAAAAGAAAAAGTTTATTCAGCAATAAGTTGTTTGTTTGTGCATCACCAGAAGGGTGCCCGTGTCACAATATATATATATATATATATATATATATATATATATATACACCAATCAGCCACAACAGTAAAACCAACTGCCTAATATTGTGTAGACTCCCCTCGTGCAGCCAAAACTACTCTCAACTATTGAGGCATGGACTCCACAAGACCTCTGAATGCGTACCAAGATGTTAGCAGAAGATCCTTTAAGTCCGGTAAATTGTGAGATAGGGCTTCCATTGCTCTGACTTGTTTTTCCAGCACATCCTACAGATTCTCGCTTGATCTGGATTGAGATATGGGGAAATTGGAGGCCAATTCAACAGCTTGAACTCTTTGTTATGTTCCTCCAACCATTTCTGAACATGTTTTGCAGTGTAGCAGGGTGCATTATCCTGCTGAAAGAGGCCACTGTCATCAGGGAATACCATTGCCATGAAGGGGTATGCTTAGTCAGCCACAATGTTTAGGTAGGTGATATGTGTCAAAATAACATCCACATGAAAGCCAGGTTTCCCAGCAGAATATTGTCTAGAGCTTCACACTTCACACTCCACACAGCTTGCTTCTTCCCATAGTGCATCCCGGTGGCATCTCTTCCCAAGTAAATGACGTACCCGGCGTCCAAATGATGCAAAAGAAAACATGGTTCATGACACCAGGCCACCTTCTTCCACTGCTTCATGGCTCATTTCTGGCACTTACCTGCCCATTGTAGCTTCTTTCGGCAGTGAACATGGGTCAACATGTCACTCTGACTGGTCTTTAGTTGCGCAGCCCCATATGAAGCGAGCTGTATGTTCTGACACCTTTTTATCATAGCCAGCATTTACTTTTTCAGCAATTTGTGCTACAGTAGCTCTTCTGTGGGATTGGACCAGATGGACTAGCCTTTGCTCCCCACACACATCAATAAGCCTTGAGCATCCAAGTCTATGTTGCTAGTTCACCGGTTGTCCTTCCTTGGACCACTTTTGGTAGGTACTAACCACTGCATACATGGAACACCCCACAACGACTGTCGTTTTAGAGATGCTCTGAGCCAGTCATCTAGCCACACAATTTGGCTCTTGTCAAAGTTGCTCAGATCCTCACACCGTTTTTCCTGCTTCCAACACATCAACTTCAAGAGCTGACTGATCACTTGCTGCCTAATATATCCAACCCCTTGACAGGTGCCATTGTAGCGAGATAATCAATGTTATTCACTTCACTTGTCAGTCGTTTGTAATAATAATAATAATAATAATATATGTTAACCTTTAGAAAGACTCAAAGAAGGTTAAAATGCATAGGGAAGAACAAGGTATTGGCAGTTCTTGCAAAGGACATAGTTTTTTGTGTTTGCAGATACACACAGCTTTAATGGGATATCTATATAGAGGTTGAGTTGAAATACAAGCTTGAAATACAAAGAAAAATTCTGGTGCAGATACTTGCAACAAAACTTGTTTTAATAATATGCTTTAAACATTTTATAAAATTGTTAGTGGCATTGCTATTTAATTTGTACATAATAAATGGTAATATGTCAGATCTTTCTTGTTTTCTCCTTTGTGCCTGTGAATATACCAACAAAAGGAATGAATATCTCACAAGAAATTTAAGAGATGAATAATGAAGAAGTAGACATATTTTTTTGGAACAGTAGACACAGAAATGTATGTTATCAAGGCCTCATATTTGCATTCAAGTGTGTGCATTGGAGGTTCACCTATTTTTTGGGGGGAAGAAGTCTTTAAATATCTTTGCCTAAATAGTTTTTGGGTGAAAACTGTGAACATTGATATATAGATATATTTAAACTTTTCAATGTTTCAACTATACAAGGTTATACATACTCACTGAGCTTTGTAGTCAAATTCTGATTGTGTGCATATAATATGGTTTGGAAGTGTGGTGGCATTTGACAGGTTTTAGACAGGGCTGTAGTGTATTGATATACTGTAATTGAAGTGCTAGAGGAGCTCAATTCCTTGGTAAACAGAACTGAAAACCATGTTTTCTATGTAACCATAACACTGTTGGAATGTAGATGAGTTAATGTTGGCCAAGCCAAATGATTGTGTCCTTGCAACTTCAGAGAGTATGTAGTTGTTTTCTTTAAAAAATAACAAGCCCAAACCTCAAAAATGATGTATGTATTGTATATTAAAGGAATGTTTAATTAGTGAACATAAGTTATTATTGTAAGAGTGATATTTGATGTTTGAGGGCATTTGTTTATGCAGAGCTCTCCTAAGATCCCTGTCACAAATCATGGGTCAGAGAATCCTTTTATGGGTTTACCTTGTTTGGCGCCACCTACTGGGAGGCACGGAGTCTAAAGACACAAAAGGTTTTCACCAGTGACCCCCTTCAAGGGGATATGGGCTGCTTTCGTGCCGCTGGTCGAGGTTCTCGGAGTTAAGGCTAAGTGAAACCCAGTGGAGAAACAACAGAGGAGAGTATATGAATTCGTAGTGGTGTGCTGCAGGATACACAATAGTTCTGTTAATGCCTAGGGGCACAATAACAGGAGTACAGGGTACAATAGTTTGTGGCTGGTAGATGCTAAGGTCCGGGGATGCTGGCAGCAGGGTAGCTGGATCAGAGTATAGCAACTGGTAGCAGCACAATACACGAGAGTCCTGAAAATGCCTGGAAGGGCAAAAACAAAAGTACAGGGTGCAATAGTCTGCGGCTGATGGATGCTGAGGTCCAGGGATGCTGGCAGCAGGGGAGCTGGATCAGAATATAGCAACATGTAGCAGAGGAATTGCAGGGAGCCAGAAGAAACGCGTCTATCCAGGGTGAGAGACAACAAAGAACTGGCAATTGAATGAATGAAAAAGGGTGCTTTAAATAATATGGCCACTGGGGGGTGTCTGCCAATGAAAGTGGATGGAAGACTTCAAAAGACAGGACTACACGCAGACCTGATTTCAAGATGGCGCTGCCCAGGGACCCGACCACAGAAACCGCGGGCCTGGCAGCACGTTGGCTTAGTGGATAGCACTTCTGCCTCACAGCACTGGGTTCATGAATTCGATTCCTGACAATGGCCTTTTCTGTGTGGAGTTTGTATGTTCTCTCTGTGTTTGCGTGGGTTTCCTCCGGGTGCTCCGGGTTTCCTCCCACGTTCCAAAAACATATTAGTAGGTTAATTGGCTGCCATCAAATTGACCCTAGTATCTCTCTCTCTCTGTCTGTCTATGTGTGTGTATGTTAGGGAATTTAGAATGTAAACTCCAATGGGACAGGGACTGATATAAGTGAGTTCTCTGTACAGCGCTGCGGAATTAGTAGAGCTATATTAATAGTTGATGATGATGATAATCCCACTAGAGCATCTCAATGGGGTTGAGGTCTGGACTTTGACTTGGTCAACTAAAACCTTGATTATTTTCTTTTTCAGCCATTTACTTGAAGATTTGATGGAGTGCTCAGGGGCGTTGTCCTGTTGAATGATCCAGGTTCAGCCAAGCTTCATTTGTCAGTAAAATGGCCTTCTGTATACCTCTAAAATACTCTAGTATAAAGTCATGGTGAACTTACTGATTGTGAGACATCCAGATCCTGCAGCAGCAAATTATCACCCCTCCAATATTATGCTTGATGGTTGGTAGAAGGTTTTGGTGATCATATTATGCTGTGTTTCAGAAACATTTTGTTTCGTTCTGATGCAAAATTACAAACCTAAGCCATACTGCAATATTTTTATTTTGAGAGAGAGAGGTTTTTTTCCGGCTACCCTTTCCTTTCATGAAAGCCATAAATGTTCCTGTTTCTGATACTAGAGTCATAAACTTTAAGATTTACTGTTTTGAGAGGCCTGGTGATCCCTGAATCAAATGGTCTGATTTTTTGGTGAATTAGCTGGAATGCCTACTCCTGAGAAGATTGGTAAATGTCTTCACTGTTCTCCGTTTGTAAATAATCTTTTTTACTGTAGAATGGTGGGCTTTTATGGAAATTGCTTAGAATGGCCCTAAAACTCTTTCCAGACTGGTGAATATCAACAGATTCTTCTCTGAGACTATTGCAGATGTATTTTCTTCTTAACATGGTGCTAACACAAACCTTAATGCTCCAGACTAAGGATGGGTACACACTACAGAAAAATTCTAACAATGCAATATCGCTAGTGATTTTACCAACGAATGAAGTTCCGATCAGCACGTCAATTCATGAGCACATACTATAGATGTTTTAAACCATTTTTGCACGATTTCATGTGTTTTTTGTCTGTCATAACCATTGTCTAACCCTCAGCGCACACAACACCCACAAACAAAGAATAAGGAAAAGGAAATACATCATCACCATTCATTTTATTGTACAACTTTGTGTATAATGTACAGTTAAAAATGTAAATACACACAGGTATAGGAAAAACACATGTAATATTGTTAATATAATAATAAAGAAGTGAAGAAATGGACACGTCACATCAGTAAATAAATGAAACTTTAATGAGAATATATATTTTCACATGTGTTAGCAATGCATGTTGTATACACTTGTATACAGAAGCACATAAATGACATATGGGGAAGGCTGGCAAATTTTAGCCCGAGAGCAAGACTGGACTCAGCAGACTATTAGGAAGATTTTAGAGGGAAAAAAATTGCATGTGGCCCAGTGACCCAGCCCAAGGTAGCCCACTATGGGCCCACTGGGACTGGCAAAAGCCCCCCTGTCCCCCAGGCAAACCTACCCCTGCATATGGAGCATGTAAAGAGGTTTATTATTGCTTTGCCATTAAAAGAACTATTCCCATTTGCTTGATGTTTTGACAGCTCACCACGTGACAAACGTGGAGACAACATCATAAATTTAAATATACACACCCAGAAAGGCATTGCTGTTGGAGGAACTGGTGGTCGAGGGTACGTACAAACTACAGAATTGGAACGACATTATTCCATCGTTGAACGTCATTTTTAGTCTGGTTTACAAATTAAATTAAATGATACGATGAGCTTTGGAACAATATTCGTTCATCGTTGCAGCGTACAATGCGATATGAGATCAAATGGTCGCTTATCGTTTGGTTGGCCCGATAATCAGTTAAAAACACTGTAGTGTGTACCTAGCCTAAACTGAAGCTACTCTTTTTACATATAGGTAGTAGTACTTCCTGATAATAATAGTGTAGTGCACTTGATTAGCAGCTCAAATAACCCTCTAATATTATGTAAACAGCAAGGGTGTACTTACTTTTCACACATCTCTTCTTCATATTGGTTTATCTTTTGATGAATAAGTAATAAAAAAGTAAAATCTGTTATGGGTTATATTAGATTTATTATATTTTAGCACTAGATGATTATTAGTTATATCTTTGTCTTTATATGTGAAAATACAAATTTGAAAGCAGATAAACTTTATTTTTCAAATTACTGTAGCGTTGAAATTCTACTGTTGCCAATCTGTGTCCTTAGATTTAGTATTAAAATCATACTTACCTACTTTTGAAGCCAGCTGTCCAGGAGGGGGTCCATCGAGGAGGCGTGGCTAAGTGCGATGCAACGTTAGGCTCCGCCCCTGTCAATCTTAGGAAATTCCGGCCAATCGTAGCAGGAGGCGGGGCCACGATGCCACTGTTAGCCCCACCCCCATCATCTACAACAACGGGGAGATGCTGGTTCCGGGATTTTTGCTCTCTCGGGAGTCGGGAGGACTCCCAAAAATTCGGGAGTCTCCCGGACGTTCCGGGAGAGTAGGTAACTATGATTAAAATCTGGTCACCTTACAGTTTTCCAAAATCAGTTCTATTTTTGGCTACTGTAACTATAGTTCCAACAACTTAATCCTGACCGCAAATATAAGTAACTAAGATGTTTTCAGCTCCACTTGTTCACTTTTGAAAGTTATTTTTAATTGAGTCATCAAAGTACTTTTTTTTTCTGCTCATCCTTTGGCACTAGTCTATTTCTATTATTAGCATCCAAAAGAGGTACACTCTTACAGGGAATGTACACTTAACTAAAAAAATTATTTGACATAAAGATAGCCTGTGTTTTTCTTTCTTTTACTAAAATGAATTATTTAGTATTTTATTGAGGATTGTACATTGGGAAACATCAGCAAATATTTATATGAATTTGCTAGTAGGTGGTACACATTACTTGTTTGCCTCTATAAGCTCACACACATTTACAGACAGCAAAGTGCAATGAGAGTGCCAAACAAACAGAATCAAAATGGTAAATATATTGGTTGTGGTTTTATGTAAAACAAGATGTAACAGGGCTAAAGTCCCTATTTACCAAAACAAGTCAATATCAAATATTTTCTATCGCTGCATATCACAGCAATAGAAAATCTTCTCTTGCCTCAATTTATCAATAAAGTTTTCCAGGGCATGTGAGGATATCACTCTTAGCTGGGGTGGCAGTTACCCTCTGTGGGATTCAACTCACTCAGGTAGACCAGAGTATATCCAAAATAAGGCTTTATTACGACACCACAAGACATTCACAAGATAAAGATAAATGTTAGTATATACCCTTTAGCAGCCTTTTGCAGTCAGCACTCAAAAGTAATAATCTCAGTCTCTTTCAGAGTCTTATCTTCCCACAATATCATCACTACCATTTAGCTAAACAGTTAACATGTCGCCCAACCTGGGTTACTGGCTCACACAGAACCTGTCCTGGAAGGGTTTCCTCCAGCGGCACTACAATGCCTTCCCAGAGTCTTTTTTGCTGATGTCTGGTACAGCAGGATCCTCCAAGCTAGGATAGTTCTCTTGGCATTCTGCACTCCCTATATTCTTGGCTATATACACAGGGAGCAGGGTCAAATGTCTCAATCCTCCCCCTTACAGCAGGGGTCTATCAGTGGACACTTTAACTGTTAAACATAAAGGGCTAGATTTACTAAGCTGCGGGTTTGAAAAAGTGGGGATGTTGCCTATAGCAACCAATCAAATTCTAGCTTTCATTTATTTAGTAACTTCTACAAAATGACAGCTAGAATCTGATTGGTTGCTATAGGCAACATCCCCACTTTTTCAAACCCGCAGCTTAGTAAATCTAGCCCAAAGTCTCTGTTACCTTGATTATACAAAGGAATGGCTTGACTAAATTAGCTATTTGGCTGGATACACTAAACAAAGGGTTACAATATAACATCAAGGAATGACACTTCAGGCTTGCGTGAAACAACAAGACATTTGACATTGTATCTGCAACATTACACAATCTGAGAGATACATTTTGATACAATAACATTTATATTGATACATATTAATACATTTCCCAATGCTATTTCAGCCAGTATATTACTATGGAGGCACATTGCATATCATCTAGAAGTTCTAACCTAATTACCTCTCAGATTGCCTGATGACCTAGCTAATTAACATGGGCTGCTAGCTAGCTTTGTCAAGTTAATCAGACATTGTCTGATTACAAACCAGGTCTACGCCACACGTCATCACAATGGGCATTTCTGACAAATTTTAATTACCTTAGCTAACTCTAGCAAAATTATTTCTGCTGTCATGTTATTTTCACACAATATGGCAATATTCTTTCTATTTCTAATACATACAATTTTGCAGGTAATAGCAAGGGCAAAATGTACCTAATAACATGAAATAATACACATAATACACCGATGCTCTGGTGTATATACTTAGACTAGGCCAGGGATTAAAAAGCACATTAAATTGTGAGAAACGGGTGATAAATAAAAAGTTCTCAGTCCAATAGCGCCCTGTTTCGTGACAGGGCAGCTGAATGAGCTCCACGGTGATACTGGCAGGCAGTGGTTTGAGGCTGGGCCGCGGAGCAGGGGGGCATCGGTCCCCCGGGCCGCTCAGTTTCGCCGCTGTTAGGGCCGGCCGGGAGGCCAGCCGGCCACCCCTCGGGTGCAAAATCTCCTGATTTTTACCGGCGGCCGCATCTCATGACACGGGATGATCATGTGATGCGGCCGCCTGTGCGCCCCCCGGGCTGAAATATGCCAGCCCGCACCTGGATCTAGGTCCAGTTTGTTCTAACAGGCAATACACTGCAGGATACATCATATACTTAAGTAGGATATAAAGTCAAAAAAGAACGAACAGTTAATGTCACCTGTTAATAAAGTAGTCATTAATGACAAAATGTTTTAAATAAAAAAAATAATTCTCCATAAAATACATTTATTAGGATGTTATTTACGGCTTCTGTACATAAAATGCATTTTTACAGTTTTTCCTGACTGTAAACACATGTTCTAGCATCACTAGTAATCAGCACTTACACCAGACATGTAGCTGGTGCAAGTGATACAACTGAAAATCACGTGCCTTTGAGATGCCCAAATCTTGAATCTGACGCTGCTGCTTACTGTATACTGCACACACAAAGTCAGACCTGTATCAATAATTCCATACCTTGTACTTGTGCATGGCCTTTCCACTTTGATACATGAATCGATCATGCATAATGAGGAAGGACTTTCACTATATTGCAGCATACATGTGCTGCTGATTCATGTGGAAGTCCTATATGCAGGAGTGATACTGTTTTTACTTCCCATCATGTGGTGTTGCTTGTGGGGGCTTGTGCAGGTAAAGTATATGGGATGGAGCAGGCTCATGTGTTGGAGGGCAGTCTGTCAATATAGTGTATGGCATAATTTCCCCACTAAGCGCCCTTTAGAGCACCTTAGTAACTAAACGATGTACCTCCAGTCATACACATTTTCAGCCCCTGCCCCAGATCTTTTGCAGGACTCCAAATTATTGAGTTCCCTTTGACCCAATCTTCATTTGCCTTGGTTAATGGAGAAGGCTCTCTCTCACTAAGTCCTCATAAGCCAAGATCCTCGTCTGCCTGTTGGAATATAATTTGGACTTGAATTGTTACAAGCAGGGATGGGATCTGTAGGCCTGTAGTCCTTTATCAGGTCAACACTCATGTCAGATGCCATCCTAATATTTCCATAAAAAATTATACATGTATTACAATATTTCCAGACACATAAAAAATGATCAAAATAAAGTCTCATGTAATAAAGTACTTACCTTGCTATAATAGCAATTAAATTTGTTATAGAAAGTGTTGAATCCATTCATAAAGTACAAAATATTTATTAAATAGTGTTAATGTAGAGCTGCAAGTACCACCAAAGATGGACAAATGGACAGTCGCTCACAATGCTCCCCTCTGCAGCAAGAGCTGCCATGATTGGTCCATACCAACATATATGCACTAGCAGCGATTATATCAAAAGAGAGGAGGCAGGGAGTTGCCATCGGTAGAAAGGAAAAGATAAAAGTGAGGGAGCAGTGGAGGGGGAAGGAGAAGAAGAAATGCCATTGGAAGAGGTGAAATGAGTCAAACCAATGAGTCCAAGGGAGATGGAGATGATGGTCAGAGTGCTGGACCAACATGACTACAAAGTCAAAAAAACAAAATACAGAAAATTGAATTATAGAAATTAAATAATAATGCAAAAGCTGATTAATATGCTATGTGAAAAACTTGGGGGGGAGGGAGTGGGGCTCTGGATATATAGAAGCAATGGTTACAACAAGGAGCAACAAGAAGAGAATCAGAACTAAAATTAAAAAAGTGATTATGAAAAGTGGTTAGTAAAACTTTGTTACACTTGCTGGTAAATGGTATTCGTAATTAACGATAATAATAATGATTAGTATGATTAGTAAAAAAAAGTGACATCTAATTACAGAAAGAAAAATACGAGATGAAGCGTTCTCAGCAACATACCAAAGAAAAGAGGGAGGCATAGCCAAAGTGAACATAAAAGAAGAAAACACAGACATAGAAATTGGAGAAATAAAAGAGGAACCGAAAGATTGTAATTAAAATTCATTAAAAAGTTATAGGTAAGATGTACAATTTGCCTATGTATTTGAAATCTATATTTCTGTTGGTATGGACCATCACTGCAGCATGCCTGGACAAACCCAGGATGGACATCAGCAAAGTAATTTCAATCAGTGTCCAAGGTAAGTGAATGCTAGTTGTCCAGGAGAATGTCAAAAATGATGTTATGTCCCATATCATTGCTAAAAAAATCCTAAATTATGGTTTCTGTCCTTTATTTAGATACCACCGTCATTTCACATGAAAGTTCGGAAGAAGAAAAGGAGCACACAAGCATCAAACGTTTCCTGGCTTCCAGTGATGCAACAGGTGTGGCTGAAAAAATGGCAAAGCTGAATGAATATTTTAATGAATATGAGAGCAAACATAAATGATGTCAAGAAGAAATTCCTCAAACTGGAAAAAAATCATCTTGATTTATTTCACATGTATGTAAAAGTATTGCTTAAAGCCTCTAACCTGCTGAAAAATTAAAATATGTATTTATATCATAGTAATTAGTCTATTATCCTGTTCTGTAGTGTGAGGGATTCTTATTTCACAAAAACGTGCTAGAAATTACTAGAATTATTATAAAGCTTTATTATGTTTGAAATAAAGGATTTTCTCAACAATATTCTGGTTTCTTTGGTGAACTGAAATATGGACTTATCCATTTGGTTGATAATGGCCATAACAGGTACAAGAATAAAACTATATACAACAGGTGAAATAAGTATTGAACACATCAACAAGTTTCTCAGTAAATATATATTTAATATGGCTATTGTAATGAAATTTACACCAAATGTCAGCACCAACCCTTGCAATCCACACATGCAAAGAATTCAAACCATACATGTCCATAAATTAAGTTTCGTGCAATGGGAAATGACACAGGGAACAAGTATTGAACAAGCTTCCTGATTGTTAGGAACCCTTCTAGCCGGTACAGCACAACCTGGAGTCTGCTCTGCCAGTCAGGTGTTCACTGGAGCCCCTAGTGGTGGGGACAGACTTGGCCGCAGCCTAGCAGAGGGTCATAAAGTGCGTACCGACTAGGGAGAACCCAGGAAAGCGGAGTAAGTCCAGGCAAGGGTCGAGGGCCAGCAGCAGACAGGGAAACCAATACACAATCCGGGGTCAAGGGTCACAGGCACAATAGCTAGGTCCAGATACAGGCAAGAAGGTCAGGGTCACAAGATACACAGGCAGGGTCCAAATCCGGGCAAAGGGTCATACACAGGAAATCAGTCCAACAGGTTTTCACCAATACAAGGCAGGAGCAGGAGCAAGTTAAGCTAACAGGCAAACTGGACGCTATAACCGGCAGGGAGGCTAAGCCCTCCCTGCCTTATATACAGACTTTGGCCAATCAGGGCTTAGCCCTGCAATACATCACAACCCATGCCCCTGACATTAATTAGACCGCAGGCTATCCTAGCGCATGCGCCCGGCGGGCTCACTTGCCGGGGCGCACCGCTTGTCACACTCGGCGTCCGGAAGTCATGGAGACGGCCGGGACGTTCCCTAGAACCAGGAAGTGAGTCGCGGCGGTGCCCGAGGCCGCCGCGGCTCCTGACAGTACCCCCCCCCCTTGAGGAGGAGTTAAGGAACCCCGACACCCAGGTTTTAAAGGGAATTTTTTGAAAAATTCTCTTAAAAGTTTTGTAGCATTAAGTTTTCTCCGCGGGACCCAGGACCGCTCTTCCAAGCCGCGATTCCTTCACTGTACCAGGAAGTGCACCTGGCCCTGAACGTTTTTAGAATCGAGAATCTTCTGAATTATGTATTTTTGAGGCTTATTCCGATTCTGTACATGTGGACTTGGAAGCTGGGATTGACTTGGGTATAGCACAGGCTTAAGCAAAGAGCAATGGAATGTGTTTGGTATCCTTAATGACCCAGGAATTTTCAACCTAAATGCCACGGCATTGATCTGCTTAACAATAAGAAACGGACCGATGAATTTAGGACCCAATTTCCTGCAAGGCTGTCTGAGCCTAATATTTTGTGTAGAAAGCCACACTTTCTGGCCCACTTTAAGGGAGCAGGTGGTACGGTGGCGATCAGAATTTTTTTTTCCAGAAAATGAGGCCCGTCTTAAAGCAAATTGCACTTTTTTCCAAATGAACTTGAGGTCAGCCGCTGTGGAACGAATCTTCGGAATACCAGCGACTCTGAGGGAATACAAGGAATTGGATCTGGGATGGAAACCAAAGTTGCAATAGAATGGCGAGATTTGTGTAGATGAATGATATGAATTGTTATAGGCGAATTCTGCCCAGGTCAATAAGGACGACCAGTTGTCGTGAAATTCGGAAGTGTAGCATCGTAAGAACTGCTCCAAGGACTGATTAACCCTTTCAGTCTGCCCATTAGACTGAGGGTGGTATGCAGATGACAGGCTAATCTTGATTCCAAGCAGGGTACAAAAGGATTTCCAAAATTGTGCTATAAATTGTGAGCCACGATCCGACACGATATCGGTTGGAAGTCCATGAAAACGGAATATATGCTGGATAAACAGGATAGCCAAATCTCGGGCACTAGGGAACCTAGGTAACGGTATGAAATGTGACATTTTGCTGAACCAGTCAACTACCACCCATATGGTGTTATGTCCTGCAGAGAGTGGTAGATCGACTATAAAGTCCATTGACAAGTGTGTCCAAGGCTTCGCAGGGATGGGCAATGGAACCAATTGGCCTGCAGGTCGGCTCCTGGGGACTTTATTCCTGGCACAGTTATCACAAGAGAGGACATAGCTTTTGACATCAGCAGACAATGACTGCCACCAGACCGTTCAGGAGAGAATTACCAGCGTTTTCTGGATTCCAGGATGTCCAGCAGTCTTACTATTACTATACTGTGCCTCTGCTAGAACCGCCTTCCTTAAATGAACCGGAACGAAAAGACGTCCCTCTGGCATATTATCAGGAGCTAGTCTTTGGAACCTTTGAAGTGTTGTGCTCAGGTCTTGAGTTAGCCCAGCATGAATTATGGACGAAGAAATGATGGGTTCCGGATTAGTAACTGGAACATGATGTGCCAAGAAGCTCAGAGATAGCGCATCTGCCCGGACATTTTTAGAACCTGGTTGGTAGGTGATTACAAAATTAAAACGAGTAAAGAACAGCGACCAACGGGCCTGTCTGGGGTTCAGGCGTTTGGCTGATTGTATATACTGTAAGTTTTTATGGTTCGTGATAACAGAGATTTGATGTATTGCACCCTCCAGCCAATGTCGCCACTCCTCAAAGGCCCATTTAATTGCCAGTAGTTCCCTATTGCCCACATCGTAGTTGGTTTCGGCTGAAGAAAACTTACGCGAGAAGTAGGCACATGGGTGCAGACGGTGAGTATGAGTGTCCTTCTGAGATAATATAGCACCAGCACCGACATCAGAGGCGTCGACCTCAAGAACAAACGTTTTTTTAGGATCTGGGTGTCTAAGGACCTGAGCGGATACAAAGGCCTTTTTCAAGTTTTCAAATGCAGTTATTGCTTGAGGCAACCAATTAGTGGAATCCATTCCTTTGCGGGTCAGGGTGACAATAAGAGCCACAATATCAGCAAAGCCATGAATGAATCTTCTATAATAATTAGCAAAGCCCAGGAACCTCTGCACCGCTTTGAGATTATTTGGTTGCACCCAATCCAGGATAGCTTGGACCTTGGTTGGATCCATAGAGAACCCTTCTGAAGAAATTACGTAACCTAGGAAGGATACCTTCTGCACCTCAAACTCGCACTTTTCTAATTTGGCGTAAAGGTGGTGTTCCCGCAATTTCTGTGGGACCTGTTTGACGTGACCCTGATGTATAGTTAATGATTTGGAATAGATGAGAATGTCGTCTAAATAGACGACCATGAAACAATCGAGGAACTCCCGTAGCACTTCATTAATCAGATCTTGAAACACAGCAGGTGCATTACTGAGGCCAAACGGCATGACCAGATACTCGTAGTGGCCGGAGTGTGTATTGAATGCCGTCTTCCATTCATCTCCCTCTCTGATGTGGAAGAGGTTGTATGCTCCACGGAGATCGATTTTGGTGAAGACCGTGGCACCTCTTAACTGATCGAATAACACTGAGATGAGAGAGAGAGGATAGGTGTTCTTGACTGTAATTTGATTGAGACCCCGATAGTCAATGCAGGGCTGCAGTCCACCATCTTTTTTTGACACAAAGAAGCATCCGGCACCTACAGGAGATTTAGATGGCCTGATGAACCCCTTCTCAAGATTCTCCTCAATATAAACTTGCATGGACTTGGTCTCGGGACCAGAGAGAGAATATAATCGCCCCTTAGGTAACTTGGAACCAGGAATCAGCTCAATAGCACAGTGGAAGTCTCGATGAGGCGGTAACGTGTCCGCAGCCTTTTTGGAGAACACATCCCAGTATTCATGATATTGTGCGGGAAGTTGCTCCGGAATAGACTGGATCACACGCAGAGGCAGAGTCAAGCAGGACTGTGTACAATACGAACTCCACTGGACAATTTCACCTTTTGCCCAATCCACGACAGTATTATGACGGGAAAGCCACGGATGGCCCAGGATCAGCGAGACTGATGAACAGTCGATAAGGAAGAGGGTTATGGCCTCGGAATGGAGAGTTCCTATGTTCAGTTGTAGTAATGGAGTCTTACAAACAATTTTACCTCCAGGCAATGGACTCCCATCTAGCCTACAAACTGTAACTGCAGAATGAAGCTTCACCATAGGAATCCCAGCAGAATGGGCAACCCCGATGTCAAGGAAGTTGCCTGCAGCTCCACTATCAATGAAGGCCGACAGGACCACAGAACTGGCACCGAAAGTGACTTGTGCGGAAATCAGGACAGCATTTTTTTGGGAAACAATTTGGAAGCCTAAGTGAACCTTTCCCAGACATGCTCATTTTTCAGGTTTGTATGGACAAGAGCAGGAGAAGAGGCCTTTATTACCACAATAAAGACATAGGCCTTGTGACCGTCTCTTGTCTCTCTCCTCAGGAGGGAGGCGATACGCCCCTGACTGCGTAGGCTTCTCAACATCCGTGGAAGTCGGAGTAAATGTAGATGAAAAAGAAGATGACTATTTCTCAGTCCTCCTCTCCTTGAGTCTTCTGTCAATTTTAATAGTGAGATGCATAAGACTCTCCAATGAGGAGGGGGAAGGATACTGGACAAGTGAATCCTTTATCTCCTCTCACAGTCCTAGGCGAAATTAGCAACGCAATGCTGGGTCATTCCACTCACTGTCAGGTGACCATCTGCGGGTTTCAGAGCAGTAGTCTTCTGCCAGACGCTGGCCTTGTTTTAAGGCCCGTAGATGAGCCTCAGCAGAGGCAACCCGATCTGGATCATCGTAGAGGAGACCTAACGCGTTGAAGAAGGCTTCCAATGATTGCACGATAGGACTCGACTGTGGTAGGGTGAAAGCCCAGGACTGGGGGTCACCCTGCAAGAGGGAGATGACAATTCTAACTCTCTGCTGTTCTGAACCAGAAGATAGAGGTTTCAGCCGAAAATAGAGCTTGCAGCTTTCCTTAAAGTTCCGGAACAGGGCTCTGTCTCCGGAGAACCGGTCCGGCAAGTTCAATTTGGGTTCATTGGGGGAACCGAAAAGGCTAGTGTAGTCCGGGGGTCCTTCTCTTGGGCGGACCAACACTGGGACAGTTCCCGGATCATCTGGTACAGGGTCTCAACATGACCCGCCAGGGCTTGCAAAGGAGACGATTGGGTTCCGCTTTCTTCCATCCCAACTTCGTCTCCGGAACGTCTGTATTGTGGCCGGTTATAATGTTAGGAACCCCTCTAGCCGGTACAGCACAACCCGGAGTCTGCTCTGCCAGTCAGGTGTTCACTGGAGCCCCTAGTGGTGGGGACAGACTTGGCCGCAGACTAGCAGAGGGTCGTGAAGTGCGTACCGACTAGGGAGAACCCAGGAAAGCGGAGTAAGTCCAGGCAAGGGTCGAGGGTCGGCAGCAGACAGGGAAACCAATACACAATCCGGGGTCAAGGGTCACAGGCACGACAGCTAGGTCCAGATACAGGCAAGAAGGTCAGGGTCACAAGATACACAGCCGCGGCTCCTGACACTAATATGTATTTAATACTTTGTACAAAAGACTTTGTTGGTAATCACAGCTTAAATACACCTCCTGTATGAAGAAACTAGTCGCATGCGTTGCTCGGGTGAGATTTTGCCCCATTCTTCAACGCAAATAGTCTTCAAATCTTGAAGGTTTCATGGGCTTCTTCTATGAACTCTGATCTTTAGTCCTTTTCATAGATTTTCAATTGGATTCAAGTCAGGTGATTGGCTGGGCCATTCTAGCAGCTTTATTTTCTTTCTCTGAAACCAATTGCGAGTGTCCTTGTCTGTGTGTTTGGGATCATTGTCTTGCTGAAATATCCACCCTCGTTTCATCTTCAGCATCCTGGTAGATGTCAGCAGATTTCTATCAAGAATGTCTCTGTACATTTTTACATTCATCCTTCCTTCAATAATATGCAGTATGCCAGTACCGTGTGCAGAAAAACAGCCCAACACCATGATGTTCCCACCTCCAAACTTCACTGTTGGTATGGTGCTTTGGGGTGATGTGCAGTGCCATTTCTCCTTCAAACATGATGTGTATTATGGCATCCAAAGAGTTCAATTTTGCTCTCATATGAACACATTATATTCTCCCAGTATTTCACAGGCTTGTCCAAATGTTGTGCAGCAAAATTTAAACGAGCTTCAACATGTTTTTTCTTCAGCAAATGAGTCTTGCGTGGTGAGCGTGCATGCAGGCCATGGCGGTTGAGTGCATTACTTATTGGGTTTTTTTAAATGCTTGTACCTGCAAATTCCAGGTCTATCTGAAGCTCTCCATAAATGGTCCATGGTTCTTGGACAACGCTTCTGCTAATTTTTTTCAGTCCTCTGTCAGAAATCTTGCGAGGTGCACCTGGTCGCGGCCAGGTTATGGTGAAATTAAGTTCTTTCCACTTCCAGATTATGACCCCAACTGTGCTCACTGGAACATTCAGCAGTTTAGATATCCTTCTGTAACCAATGCCATCAGTATATTTTACAACAATAAGGTAGCGAAGGTCTTGAGAGAGCTATTTGCTTTTACCCATCACGAGATGTTTCTTGTGTGACATCTTCGTAATGAGACACCTTTTTATAGACCATCAGTTGTGGCTGAATCAGATGGCAGGATTGCTTTTTGATTACTGATAGATTTCAGTTGGTGTCTTGGCTTCCCATGCCTTTTTGAACCTGCCCTTCTTCAAGTGTGCAATACTTTTTCTCAGTGTCATTTCACATTATTGCACAAAACTTAAATTATGGACATCTATGGTCTGATTTGTTTGCATATGTGGATTGCAAGGGTTGTTGCTGATATTTGGTATACATTTCATTACAATAGCCACATTAAACATATATTTACTGAGAAAAATGTTTATGTGTTCAATGCTTATTTAACCCGCTGTATATACTAAATGGACAAAAATATTTGGACGCTTGACCACTATACCAACAGGGACTGTAATGACATTTTATTCAAATACATATACTTTAATATGAAGTTTGTCCTATTTTTGTGTCGTTAACAGATGCCCCTCTTCTTTGAAGGTTTTCCTCAAGATGTTGGAGTGTTTCTGTGGGAATTTGTGCCCATTCAGTCGGTAGAGAATTTATGAGGTCAGGCACTGATGTTGGACGAGAAGGCCTGGCTCCAAATCTCCATTCTTGTTCATCCCAAAGGTGTTCAATGGGGTTGAGGTCAGGGATCTGTGTGGACCAATCAAGTTCTTCCACACCAAACTCATCAAACCATGTCTTTGTAGTCCTTGCTTTGTGCACTGGGACACAGTCATGTTTGAATAGATAAGGGCCTTTCCCAAACTATTGGCACAAAGTTGGAGGCATAGCATTGACCAAAATGACTTGGTATGCTGAAGCATTTAGATTGCCCTTCACTGGATATAAGGGGCCTAGCCCAAACCCTGAAAAACAGCCCCATACCATTATCCCTCCTCTACCAAACTTCACAGTTGGCATAATGCAATCAGGCAGATAACATTCTCCCAGCACCCGCTAAACCCAGACATGCCCATCTGATTGCCAAACAGAGAAGCTTTATTCGTCACTCCACAGAACACGCTTACACTGATCCACACTCCAGTGTCGGTGTGCTTTACACCACTCCATCTGACACTTGACATTGGTCTTGGTGATGTGAGGGTTGCATGCAACTGCTCTACCATGAAAAGCTATTCCATTAAGCTCCGCCTCACAGTTTTTGAGCTTACATTAATGCCAGTGGAAGTTCGTATATCTTCAGTTATGGAATCAGCAGAGTGGAGGTTGTAGGGACCCTTTTTAGGGGGTTTACCTTGGACGTCTGCGCTTCTTTTTGTGTTTTGATATTTGTTGCTGCCATTATGGGTGTCACGGTCGTCCCTATTTCCTTGGATGAGGTCTTGTATTTTGTTGGTTCTGCCGTGGCGCAACTTGAGGGTCCTGGGAGTGGAGAAAAGAGGGTGTGGGAAGGGGAGAGAGATATGGAGGTGGGGTGGGAAAACAGAATAGTAGCGGTACAGACAATATACTGGCGTACTGATTGTTGTAGCCGGGTGATTATAGCTTATTTGCAGATTTAAATGGAATCAGCAGAGTGTTGGCGACTTTTATGTGCCATGCGTCTTAGCAGCCGTTGACTCCGTTCTGTAATTTACATGATCTACTGTATTGTGGCTGAGTTGCTGTTGTTCGTAAATGCTTCCGCTAATAATATCACTTACAGTTGACCATGGAATATCCAGCAGGGATGAATTTTCATGAACCGTCTTATTGCAAAGGTGGCATCATATCACAGTACCACGCTTGAAGTCACTGAGCTCTTCAGAACGACCCATTTTGTATCAAAAATGTTTGCAAATGGAGACTGCATGGGTTGGTGCTTAATTTTATACACCTCTGGCAACGGATCTGATTGAAACACCTCAATAATTATATATATTATATATAATCTCTCAATAGCACAGGGGCATTAAATAGACATACATAGAGGTAAATGAAGCAACATAAAATAAATGTGCACATAACACTCCAGTAAATAAATTAGACTTTGTAGATGTTATGTACATATATGTACATGTGTTTACATTTCATGATGAATAAATACACTTTTCTCCACTTCACATGTGTTGTGGTACAGAAGGAGGGTATACACAGGGGCACTGAACCTATGGATTGGTCCATGTGGTTGATAATATGTATATATATATATATATATTTATTGCTGTCTGCAGCACAGGACAATTCAATACATGTACATAATACAGAATAGAAGAAATGAACAAGTCATATGAGATACAAATGAGACTTTATGGAAAATATGTATTGTCACATATGTGAGCAACTCATTTTGTATACACTGGCATAAAGGAACACATAGATGACATATAGAGCATGTAAATAGGTTTATTATCGATTCGCTATGAAAAGAGCACTATTTCCATGTACCTAGACAACACAGCATGTGGGAGATGTAAATGACAACATCATATATTTAAATATGCATGTCTAGAGAGGTGTTGCTGTTGGAGGAACTATCGTCAGATTGTCGGACAGATAGTAGTACGTACACACTGCAGAACTGGCAGGACATCGGTCCATTGTTTATCAAGAGTTTTAGTCCGGTTATAAAATCAAATCAAACGATACGATGTTCTTTGGTAGGATAAAACATGATCTTTGGAGTGTACACACTAATGCGATATTGGACCTAACGCTCATTTATCGTGTGATTGGCAGAATAATCGGCTGAAAAACCTGTATTGTGTACCTAACTTTACACTTCACCACGTGTGATGTACTTACATGTAACAAAACTTGTACATGGCATGTAGGAACTACATAGCAGAACTGTCAATGTTACCTCTGGTCCATTTCTGATGGATAATGTAGGCTGCAGCTACCAACTTGTTAAATTATCAATAATGTTATTGCCATAGTAACCTGATACTCCACTACTGTGCCCCGTCAGCCTATGAAGAGGAGAACCTTTAAGAATAGTTTTAAATGTGCAAATAACATTGGTGCCCCAGTCAATTTACAATACTGTATAACTTTTCTCTTCGAGGATACATATTAAAAGGCTTACCTATTCTGCTAAAAATGAGAAATTATATCTGTCTAAGCAGAGATCCATTTTAATCATAGGTAGTTTTAGAAAATACTTACAAAGCACTTATTTATCAGCTCAAAAAGTGAGTTATTTTTAAAAAAATGAACTTTCCATTTCTGTTCCATGATCATAAAAGTTTCCTCTCAAGAAGTCTAAGCCACAATCTCTACTTTAGGCAAGTGATTAAATCCTGCCTATCTGTGTGATATCTTTCAGAAAAATAACACAAAGGAGGGGATAGCTGCGGGGGAAATCCTTTCTAAAGTCAGATCTAAAGAACATATTCCCAGAATTAAATATTAAAGAAGTTAAATATATCCTTCTGCTCAAGCACCGCGGTTTGGTAAGACTTTCAATAGGATTAACGTTAACATTATGTTGAGCAGATGTCAACTATCTATGCAATGGGAAGTATTTTACATTTCAATAAAATATTTTTTCTAGTTCTAAATTGAGCATCAATATACATCGTATACACACACACATACCTATAACTATACACACATATACACACTAGATAGACACACAGACATAAAATATATTGTTCTATGTCCACACAGAGATACATTACCTGCCAATAACTGTTAAGTTAATATGTTCTTTCTGGAATGTATGAAAAGAGAAAGATTTGTAGATATTTTATTATTCTCTGCCGGTACCATCTTATTTTAACATGAAAAAAAACTCTATATTGTGTCTCAAAGTCTTTCATGTCCAGACTTTTTGCAAATGACCTCTTTCCTGTAGAAAGTGCTTGTTTTTGTGCTGAATGCAAAGATCATTCATTGGAAAGGGATCAATGGTGCTCTTAGACACTAGGAATTAGCCATCCTTTGGTTCACTGGAGGTTAGTTATAATCACATGACATCTTTTTGCCAGCTTTGTGGGTGGCAAGGCAGTGGTGAACTGAGGAAAGAGAAATAAAAAAGACAAGTTGAAAGGAATGAATGGAGTTCTATTAACCTTTTCAAGAGCCAATAATAAACTGTTGGTATACTTAAACCATGTATATGATTAGCAGAATAAATAGTATAATACAGGCATTCTAATACTAACAACAAATAAGTACAAACATGCTTGTATTTGCAACTATCACAAAGACAGCAAACTAAGTAACTATAATAAAACTCACTTTTAATAAACATTATACACCAAATATAATTGTTTTTATTTTAAGCATCAAATGCACTACTTAGCGCCAATAGGTGAAATTAAAGGATATTTGGATGGAAATTACAGTAATTACAGAATGGTGGTAGACATACAGTATGTATTTTATTTTATGTAGTTTAGACATGCTGATGTTTGTTTTTAGGCTTTTTAACAACAACCACTTAATGTTTCATCAGAGTTAAAAAGTGTTGCAGTCTCTTATGAAACCAAACACTATAGCCTATTCTGGGTGGCACTGCATAGAAGTTGATTCCGTTCTGACAATGTTGTTTAGCTATCATTTGCTATTTTAAATGAATTGGAGCAATCCCCCTTTATACAACATTTGTTTTCTATTATGGAGAGGTGCAGCAGTTGAGGGCAGACATGTGAAAGTGGCTGTTTGATTCTCTTTTTCATCCCCCTGACCCTGCCTTTGTCCCATCTCACCCTGGGAATGTCACGCCTCAGTACTTCACTTTGAGATGCTCTAGAAAGTGGCTTTGTTATTCCATTTTTTTAGACACACACAAAATTGTTCTCATTCCCCCTGCTGTAAAAGATACTTCAAATTGGGACTCAGTTCACAAGTGCAATGCAATTTGGCTAAGCTCAACCTTTGTTCTGTTTGTACAAATGACCAAACAGAGTACACATTATACAGTTGATCTACTGCTGCCGTAACACTGAAGTGAGAGGCTGGGAGAGAGCTAATCCCTCCAGTACCAAGGTGGCATTTTCTCTATTGGTACTATTTCCAACAGGGAAAAATGTGGAAATTCGTATTTGATGGTTTTCACAAAGACTTAGCGTCCCACTGCTCATAATCCAATATCAATTGGTCCTTTTATATTAAGCACTTAATTATTTAGTTTGATTATGTGCCATATAAAATATAGACTTGGATAGACATAACCCTACACAATTAAATTAAAATATCTAAACTGATTTAAAGAAAAATGTATTTAATGATAAACTTGTGAGTCCACGCAGTTTAATAAGTACAAGTTAGTGTGTTGAATTTAGTATGTACACGTAAGCATTGAAAGTTTAGAAAGAAGGTGCTGTTATATAGATTTTGGTGTGTGAAGGTTACTGCGCTCTCTCTCTCTTTCTTGGGAAAACTGCTTTCAGCATTGTTCAGAGAAGGCCAAATACATAAAAAAAGAAAGGCGTTGGGAAAGTGTTGGAGATCTTCATGCAACATATCTATGATTAAATATTTAGCTTTTATTTCACCCTTTTCTAATATTGGCAAAAATAGAGCTTAATTTAGTGAATTGCAATTGTTGTATATTTAGTTTAAATCACACAATTGCCACTTTCACAAAAATAATTTCAGCCAAAACCAGATGTCATACAGGTTCAGGCTATGTTTGCTTTTTTTTAGATGTGACTGTAAGTATTTTCCATTTAAATTTAGTCAACTGTCTACAACACTTTTACCTGCATTTATGTTTAGAAAACTACTTCACGGTATTGCATACAATAGCATAAAATAGATATAACATCTTAGAAATTAAATAGAATTGTTTATAGAGTATAAGTGGCAGATAAAATCAAATACAGTACAGGAATTAGGTGCTGTGTATGGAAAACCTCTTATCCAACAAGTTTAGAAAGCCAAAAAGCAACAAAAACAAAATTAAACAAATTGCTGCTTGGTGATTATATCATGCACATAGACATGATCGCTACTCACCTCCTACTACTGTGAGGAGCACAGCTGCACCACTTAATGGCTGTGAAATTGTGATGAGACACAGGTAACTTATATGGAATAGTGTCAATCCTAAGCATTCTGGATAATGTGTCTCATAACTGTACATGTACTCTATAAAATAAATGGGTCTACCTACTATTTAATGAACCCTCTGCTATATGTTCCCCTACGGTTTAGTACCGTGATATGCAACCTGATACACTTCAAGCGGCTACATTGATGGTCCTCTGTCTTTCAAAAGTGCTGGTCATTACCCTTAATCTCTGTAATAAGTTAACACAATATGTCAAATAAAAAATACATATCTTCAATGCATATCTTCAGCAGGCATCTTAAACAAGTTTTACAAATTATAACTGTCAAATCTGACAATAAATCAAGGAGGAGCCGGTTGACGCAGGTTAAGGCTCGGAGGTCTGCAAGCAGCCCTAAGTCCACATGTAGCCCATTACTGCCTTAAAAGCTTTCAGGCTTCCGCAAAGGGTTGTCCAATTAGTAGACTTCAAAGACTCTGTTGTGCCATTAACTTAAGGTACCTGACCACACACACCATGAACCATTGGATAGAAGTATTTTAGAAAACAAGAAGTGGGTGATGCTGTAACTTAATATTTCTAGTGACTCCCTTCTGTGTTACATTTAGACCTGTATTTGTGGAAAGACCACATTGGTCTGAAACTTAGGTAGCAGAATAGTAGGACAGGCAGGCAAACCATGTTTATTATTCACTTTTTCATTATATATAATAATTTACATTACTGGATGGATACATATATTTATTAAATCAAGGCTTGGTTATTTTAAAATCTAGACTGAAGTCACTACAAATTTACATGACTATTCAATGAGTATGGTACTAGAATGGAAACCTCAATCACATCATGAAAAGTTATTGGATTTGTATGTTTTCATATCTTTTATTCAACATACTTGATGATAATGACTAGTGTCACTCGCCAGGGTATCGGGCAGCTCATCCGCAAACTTACCTGACTCCAGCGGTCCGCTCCGTCTCGGGCGCAGACCCCCAACTTATAAAACCTCTGCCCGCATCCCTATTGGTAATTTTGGCACCAAATACAAAAGGCACCTCCTCTAATCACTCAGTCCCTGTTCCTTTAGTTACTTTAGGTACTAGACGGGGCTACCTCTTATTTCTGTCTGCTTGTCTACAGAGCTTACGCTCCAACCAATCACCCGCTATCCTGTCTGCTTGTCTACAGAGCTTATGCTCCAACTAAATACCTGCTATCCTGCCAGCTTGTCTACAGAGCTTACGCTTCAACCAAGTACCCGCTATCCTGCCAGCTTGTCTACAGTGCTTATGCTCCAACCAAGCACCCGCTATCCTGCCTGCTTGTCTACAGAGCTTACGCTCCAACCAGGTACTTACTATCCTGTCTGCTTGTCTACAGAGCTTACGCTCCAACCAAGTACCCGCTATCCTGTCTGCTTGTCTACAGAGCTTACGCTCCAACCAAGTACCCGCTATACTGTCTGTTTGTCTACAGAGCTTACGATTCAACCAAGTACCCACTATCCTGCCAGCTTGTCTACAGAGCTTGCGCTCCAACCAAGCACCCGCTATCCTGCCTGCTGGTCTACAGAGCTTACGCTCCAACCAAGCACCCGCTATCCTGCCTGCTTGTCTACAGAGCTTACGCTCCAACCAGGTACCTGCTTTCCTGTCTGCTTGTCTACAGAGCTTACACTCCAAAAAAGTACCCACTATCCTGTCTGCTTGTCTACAGAGCTTACGCTCCAACCAAGTACCCGCTATCCTGCCAGCTTGTCTACAGAGCTTACGCTCAAACTAAATACCTTCAGATCCATTCACTTGTCTATAGAGCTGGCGCTCCATTAGCTGTTCTGGTATTTCATCTACCCTTCATCGGTATTGACTGTCCCTTGTCTCCTGACTTCCCAAGAGGGTCTCGCTCAGTACTCTAGCAGGGGCCGCGACCTGCGAGCAGACGCAGCTAAGACCATACTGCTTTGCGGCGGTTCCTGGTGAACACGTCTACTCGTTAGACTCTGTGTCCTGTTGGAGTAGCGATAAACTGTACGAACCCTAGGATTCGCATCGTAAAGACCTGCCAATCGCTTGAGACCATGACAACTATCAGCAGCACTATTGTATTCTCATTGCCTGTATGTGGATTGATATCCAGCAGTTAGTATGTAATTAATTAGCATTGGGTCTATATTAATTCAATTAATCAAATGAATTAATGGCTGTCTATGCACAATATAATATATATATATATTACTGTATAATATAGTAAATGCATCTTTCATTTTCATTAATAAGACGTAATCTTCTCCTGTAAAAATACTGCTATATTTCTACACAAGATAAAAATGTATTAAACATGTTTTTATTATGTTAGGTTGTGTGCAAATAGGGTAATGCCTCTTCTGCATTGGGTACTAACACATACGTTTTCAGCAGGTCTGTATATACCCACTGGTACATCTTACGCAAGTTATACTTCACTTTACAAGGTGGGTCTGACTTTATATATGGATGCAATTGCACTTTTTCTTGCATGTATCTTAGGTAAGCCAAAGTTTCATAAGTGTCGACCTCTAAATGGGCCCCAATATAAATTAAATATAGTCTCTGTAAATCATCAGTAATTAAAACCTTGTGTGACTTTTGGAGCTATTTCTAATGTGCTGATTGGCTGTAAAGTACATGTGATGCTTTGGGTCATACCATTGGTGGCATGGTCAAAGGTTATTAGTGCCTTTTCCTGATGACAGTCATGAGCAGTGTAGATGTCATATGTCACACTGTCATGCATGTGCATCAGAAGTATTCTATATGTGCCCGCAACCTGTGTGTTTCAAAGTAATGAGTCAATATAGTTTAGAATGAATGCATACGCATCTATTGCGCGTGTGTGCGCGCATCTAATTCCATAGTGACAAAATTGTATATTGGTCTGAATTATGCTTGGAATAACAGCAAGGACTATGTGTATGTTTTGGAGATCATATTTAATTGAATGTGAATAAAGCTTTTGGTACCTTCATTGTAGTTTAGTTATGGGTATGTTTTGCTGATTGTTGAAGGGGTGTCATTTGATCATTTGATTTAGTTTGACTAAATCAAATATGCTTGAATAATAAATGTGTGGTAATTAATAGGTGATATAGAACGAAAAATGGTGGAGAAGAGAATAATGGGGATTTGTATTATTACTACATATAAAAGAAAAGATTAAACAATTGGGAGTAAGTGTGTGTTAGATTATTGGTCTTCATAATGATCTTACAGTATAGGTACTGTAAGTTCATATCTAAGATATATATATATTGGATCCTCTTCAGTCAGGCTTTCGCTCTAAACACTCCACAGAGACTGCGCTGACCAAGGTTGTCAATGATTTGATCACAGCAAAAAGTAAAAACAATTACTCTCTTCTAATTCTCCTGGATCTCTCTGCTGCATTTGACACTGTTGACAACACTCTCCTCATACAAACGCTACAATCCCTAGGTCTCGAAGGCACTGTCCTATCCTGGTTTTCATCCAACCTATCTAATCGCTCTTTCAGGGTTAAATTCTCTGGATCCATCTCTGCTCTGCTTCCTTTATCAGTTGGAGTACCACAAGGCTCAATCCTAGGTCCTCTGCTATTCTCTATCTACACCACTTCTCTTGGAAAACTAATGAGCTCCTTTGGATTTCAGTATCATCTCTATGCGGATGACACACAAATCTATCTATCCTCTCCTGATCTTTCACCATCTGTGTTGTCTCGCGTTACTGACTGTCTTTCTGCCATTTCATTTTGGATATCTTCTCGCCAACTCAAACTCTTTCAAAAACTAAATTAATAATATTCCCACCCAAAAACAGAAGCTTCCTCTCTGACATTTCTATTTCTGTTGATAACATGACCATAAATCCCGCCACGCAAGCTCACTGCCTGGGTGTTATCCTTGACTCACAACTATCATTTATTCCCCACATCAACTCCATATCTAAATCTAATACATGTAAAGAACATTTCTAGAATACGCACATATCTCACACAAGACACTGCAAAAACCTTAATTCATGCACTCATCATCTCCCGCATCGACTATTGCAATTCCCTGCTTACTAGTCCTCCCAAAGTCAGATCCCCTACAATCTAATTTGCACGCAGCGGCTAGATTAATTTTCCTTGCAAACCGTTCTACCTCTGCTGAGCCACTCTGTCAGTCTCTACATTGGTTGCCTGTATTTCAACTAATCCAATATAAAATTCTTCTACTAACATACAAGGTCATCAACAAAATTGCCCCGACATACATTTCCTCACTTGTCTCAAAATATCTCCCTACTCGACACCTCCATTCTGAACAAGATCTGCGTCTCTCTTCCACTCTCATCACATCCTCCCATTCTCGGTTACAGGACTTTTTTCAGGCTGCACCCACTTTGTGTAATTCCCTCCCTCGCACAGTAAGACTTTCCTTTAGTCTCCAAACCTTCAAGCCTTCTCTGAAAACCCACCTCTTCAGACAAGCATATGATATTCCTCAACCACCATATTAATCTCCCTATTACCACCCTCTACACTAACGCAAGACAACAACCCTCTGACCAACATTGGTACACACACAACCCCCTTAGTACTTTTACCTTTGTATTCTAGCTGGTCCAGTGTGCAATATGATGTAGCACATGCCCTTGTGTTTCAAACTCCTATTGTCCCATAGATTGTAAGCTTCCGAGCAGGGTTGTCTTACCTCTCTGTCTGTATGTATTACCCATCATCATCATCATCATCAGTTATTTATATAGCGCCAACATATTCCGTAGCGCTTTACAATTGGGGACAAACGTAATAAACTAATAAACAAACTGGGTAAAACAGACAAAGAGGTGAGAAGGCCCTGCTCGCAAGCTTACAATCTATGGGACAATGGGAGATTGACACATGAGGTTAAGTATACATTTTGCATCTTGGCCCAGCCAGACTGCAAAGGTAGGGTGACTCATAAGCTAAATGATCCTGTCACACAATAATGTTGGTCCGGGGGTAGTTGTCTTGTGTGAAATTGTGTAACAGGCTAAAGGTAGTGAGGTTAAGATGGTGGTTGAGGAATATTATACGCTTGTCTGAATAGGTAGGTTTTCAGAGAACGCTTGAAAGTTTGTAGAACAGAGGAGAGTCTTATTGTGCGAGGGAGAGAGTTCCATAGAGTGGGTGCAGCCCGAAAAAAGTCCTGTAACCGGGAATGGGAGGATGTAATGAGGGTGGATGAGAGACGCAGATCTTTTGCAGAACGGAGTTGCCGAGTTGGGAGATATTTTGAGACAAGAGAGGAGATGTATGTTGGTGCAGCCTTGTTGATGGCCTTGTAGGTTAGTAAAAGTATTTTATATTGGATTCGGTAGAAGACAGGCAGCCAGTGTAGAGACATACAGAGTGATTCAACAGAGGAATAGCTATTTGCAAGAAAAATCAGTCTTGCCGAAGCATGCAAAATAGATTTTAGGGGTTTGAGTCTGTTTTTGGGAAGACCAGTAAGGAGGGAATTGCAATAGTCAATGCGGGAGATGATTAGTGCATGAATTAAGGTTTTAGCAGTGTCTTGTGTGAGATATGTGCGGATTCTGGAAATGTTCTTTAGATGTATGTAACATGATTTAGATATAGAGTCAATGTGGGGAACAAAGGATAGGCGTGAATCAAGGATTACACCTAGGCAGCGAGCTTGTGGGGTGGGATTTATGGTCATGTTATCAACAGAGATAGAAATGTCAGGTATGCTCTTGTTGGCGGGTGGGAATATTATTAACTCTGTTTTAGAAAGATTAAGTTTGAGTTGACGAGAGGACATCCAAGATGAAATGGCAGAAAGACAGTCAGTTACACGGGACAACACAGATGTCGAGATATCAGGAGAGGATAGATAGATTTGGGTATCATCCGCATAGAGATGATACTGAAAGCCAAAGGAACTTATTAGATTTCCAAGAGAAGCGGTATAGATAGAGAACAGCAGAGGACCTAGCACCGAGCCTTGTGGTACTCCAACTGATAGGGGAAGCGGAGCAGATGTGGCTCCAGAGAAATTAACAGTGAAAGAGCGATTAGAGAGGTAAGATGAGAACCAGGATAGAACTGTGTCTTGAAGACCTAGGGATTGCAGCGTTTGTATGAGAAGAGAGTGGTCAACTGTGTCAAATGCAGCCGAGAGATCAAGGAGAATTAGGAGAGAGTAATGGCGTTCAGTCTTAGCAGTGATCAGATCATTAACAACCTTGGTCAGCGCAGTCTCTGTGGAGTGTTGAGAACGAAAGCCTGACTGAAGAGGATCCAACAGGTTGTTTGCGGAAAGAAAGCGTGTGAGGCGAGTGTAGGCAAGTCTCTCTAGAAGCTTGGAGGGGCAAGGGAGCTGAGAGATGGGACGGTAATTTGAGAGAGAGTTTGGGTCGGAGTTTTGTTTTTTTAGAATAGGAGTAATCACTGCATGCTTGTATAGTGATGGAAAGATGCCAGTAGAGAGTGAGAGATTACAGATTTGAGTTAGAGGTGAAATGAGCACAGAAGACAGGGATCTACCAATTTGCGAGGGAATAGGATCAAGAGGACAGGAGGTAGAGTAGGAAGATAAGAAGAGCGTAGAAATTTCCTCTTCATTTGTGGGGTCAAATGAAGAGAGGGTGTCAGAGGGTAGTGGGAAGGAAATGAGCTGATGGCTTGTTGAGGAAGAGGATACCATTTCTAGTCTGATCTTATCAATCTTGTCCTTGAAGTAGGTAGCAAGATCCTGAGCACTGATAGTAGATGGAGGGTTCGGGGTGGGAGGATTGAGAAGATGATTAAATGTATTGAAAAGGCGTTTGGGGTTAGAAGCCTGAGCATAGATAAGAGATTGAAAGTATGTTTGTTTTGCAGTGTCCAGAGCATTTCGATAGGAGTGGTAGACAGAAGTATATGTGAAGAAGTCATTAGAGCTTCGAGATTTACGCCAGTGACGTTCTGCTTTACGGGACAGTTTTTGAAGATTTCGTGTTGCTTTGGTGTGCCACGGTTGACATCGAAGTCGACGTGTAGTATGAAGTGTCGCTGGAGCCACTTGATCAAGGGCCGTTGCTAGTATTGCCAGTATTGTTTTATTAATGTTTGTTTCCAATTGTAAAGCGCTACGGAATTTGCTGGCGCTATATAATGGCGCTATATAAATAAATGATGATGATGATGATGATGATATTTATATATATATATATAATTATGGATTTAGTGTGATTGAAGGGGTTTTTCTTTTGGTGTAGTTTTACTCTTGTATTAGTAGAAACTCCAAAGGTCTGTGTCTGTATTTAGGCTGTTAAATATGTGTAAAGTATATCTGTTCAATGGTTTGTAATCTAAAGAGTGTTTTTACACGTCTCCATTGTATTGATGGGTGTTTAGCAGATTAATCTATCTATCTATCTATCTATCTATCTATCTATCTATCTATCTATCTATCTATCTATCTATCTATCTATATATCTATATATATATATATATATATATATATATATATATATATATATGATGTTAACATTGCCATTTTTATAATGCATATTGTTAAATTGTTCTACTCAATCTTGTGTTTGTTTATTCTTTTACTTTTGCATATTATTAATGTGTTTGAGCCTTCTTTTGTTTAGTTGTCTTGCTATGTTCCCTCCATATGCATACCCCAAGGTGGATTAGCTTTAAAATAGCTGAATATTTTAGTTGGGTTTTTTTTGCATACTTTGCAATTCCCACAGCTCCTGTTCTCTTTTAGATCCTGTATGCTATTGTAGGTGGTAGTAGTCATCATCAGCATCATCATCTTCAACATTTATTTATATAGTGCCTGCAAATTCCATAGTGCTTTACAATTGGGGTCAAACACAATAATATATAATACTGGGTAATACAGGTAAAGAGGTAAGAAGGCCCTGCTCGCAAGCTTATAATATAAGGGACAATGGGAGGTTGAATCTATAAATTGCATTTCGGTCCAGCCATATTACAAAGGTAAAAGAGATCCAGTCACACAGCAATGTTGAGGGTGGTGGAGGAATATTATAAGCTTGCCTGAAGAGGTGGGTTTTCATAGAACGCTTGAATGTTTGTAGACCAGAGGAAAGTCTTATTGTGTGAGGGAGGGAATTCCATAGAGTGGGTACAGTTCAAAAAAAGTAACTGGGAATGGGAGCATGTGATTAGAATGGATGAGTGATGCAGATCTTGTGCAGAGTGGAGGTGTCGAGTTGGGAGATATTTTGAGACAAGTGAGGAGAACTAGCCTCAATCTAGCCTCTGTGTGCAAAATACATTGTAGAGGCTCAAGTCTGTTTTGGGGAAGACCAGTAAGGAGGGAATTGCAATAGTCAATGCAGGAGATGATGAGTGCATAAATTAGAGTTTTGCAGTGTCTTGTGTAAGATATGTGCTTACTCTGGAAATGTTTTTAAATGTATGTAGCATTATTTAAATATACAGATGATGTAGAGTCACACCTAGGTAATGAGTTTGCTGGGTGGGATTTATGGTCATGTCAACAGAAATAGAAATGTTAGGTAGATAACTTCTCTTGGTGGGTGGGAATATTATTAACTCTATTTTTGAAAGATTGAGTTTGAGTTGGTGAGAGGACATCCAAGATGAAATGGCAGAAAGTCAATCAGTAACGCGGGACAACACAGATGGTGAGTTTAAGGTAAGTGGGTACTTTGTGGATCCTGAGTTTCTTGCTTTGCTGTGTGTTAATTGTGGTGCATCTGGTCAGGGCCGCCATCAGGGGGGTACAGGGGGTACCCGTGTACTGGGCCCGGGCTCACCAGGGGGCCCGGTAGCACTCTCTAACCAGGGGGCCCGCTATCTTCAGCCTGGCTGTCACTGTGACAGGCAGACTGAAGACAGCAGCAAAGACGCTTCAGCAGTGGAACGCATCCACCAACAGGAAGTTCCAAATGCCGAACTTCCGGTTGGTGGAACGCATATGCGTTCCACCAACAGGAAGTTCCACATGCTGGACTTCCTGTTGGTGGAACACATATGCATTCCACTGCGGGAGTTAAGGTCAGAAGTATCTCTCTCCCTCTCCCCTAATACATATACATATACATACATATATATATATATATATATATATATATATATATATATATATACACACATACATATAATCACTTTTTTTTTACATAAAAGATATATTATATATATTATATATATATTATATATATAATATATATTTTATGTAAAAAAAAAGTGATTTTATATATATATATATATATATATATATATATACATATATATATATATATATATATATTAGGGCCCCCCTTAACTTACCTTTCAATCGCCTAAGTCTGACCCCCTTCATGGAAGAGAGGACCAGGGAGGGAGCTGGAATGTGACCACAAAAGGTAATTATTTTTTTTTGTTTGTTTTATCTACAGTATTTTTTTTTTCATTGCCTTGGGCCCCCTTTCCTCCTGGGCCCCCAGGCACCTGCCCATCGTGCCCAGTCGGAAAGATGGTCCTGGTTCATGGGGGGGGTCATCTAGCGGGGTCATGGGGGGTGTGGGTCATCGGGGGGGGGGCCCTGCCTGCTTCATTGTACTGGGCCCCACGATTTCTGATGGCGGCCCTGCATCTGGTAATAGTGGGCGTATTTATTTGACATTTTTTAAAATGATCCAATATTTCTCAGGGACTTTTCAGTTTCTTAACCATCTTTCTTGTGTTATGTTATGGATCTGATTTCATCCTTTTGTTGCTTGTTTGTTTGAAGGTGCTAGGGGCTTAATGTCGTATGTTGTTTATTGTTGACCTATTTCTTCTACTCTTTTTTTTTTAGCATCTGTTATCATGAGAATGCTATAATCTCTGCGTATGGATCTTTCTGTCATGTTGTTTGCCTGATCTTGATAAGTGATGTATTTGTGCAGTTTCTTCTTTGAATGGTATGCTGTTGAGCCGTGAGTTTTGTGGCAGCTGTTCTTTAGAGCACAGTTATTTCTCTCCACGTGTTTCTAAAAGGTTTTAGAGTTAGAGTTTATTAGAGAACTGAGTTAGATCTAAGGTGTTGCTGCTAGTTTGTTAGTGACTTTTAGGCAGGGTCTGTTTTGGTTGATGTGTGTATTGAAGTTGCACGTATTTCCATGCATATGTTGAGTTGGTCGCATCTCATGAGCATTTGCACTGGGCATATACATCAGGGGTAACAAGTGTGTGTATTTAGTTTTCAAGAGGGCTTAGTCATAGTGGAGAAATGTGGCTTGACAGTGATATTAGTAAATGCTAAAGTCACATTACCCTATTTGTACACATTACAATAATGTAATGAACTGTCATATACCTGAGAAAGAATATTGTCTTGGCAGATATTGATAAATGCTGAAACGGCATTTCAATATAAAATATATGTAAATACATAAACAAATATAAGGTTAAAAATTCAATTCAATTCAACATCTGTTTTCCCCTTAAAAAATCAAATGGGAATTTTCTTTACAGCAGTAGTCCAGATGGAACTGAATATAAGCAAGGCCCTATTAAAGTTTGTGGGGGCACCAGGGCATATAACTTCTGGGGTCCCTGCCAATAAAATTGCCTTTACACATATAAAATGCACATATGTTATACGTGCCCCAATGCTTCATCCATGATCCCTTTGAATTGCCTCATGTGTATTGTCTGTTAACCCTTTTATTAACCCAAAGTGTAATTTTTTGCCATATTGTTTTCCCCCCTTGTGCATTGTCTGTGCCCATTTTGGACTATATGTCTATTGTTGCAACAATAACTTATATTTTGTGTCTATTTCTTCAAACATTAATGTCTGTGTGATCCCTTATTTGCACCTTCCCTGTGCCTGTAGTAGGGAAGCTGCAAGATCGTCAGGGACATAGAATCTGCACACAAGCTTTTCATCATATCAGGAGCCTACTGATTTCTTGTCAGTGCCTTGTACAGTGATAAGCTTGCTCTACTAAGTCACTCTTTAGCAGGCTTCCATTATCTTGCTTATCTTGCAACGCACATTGAATTTCTCCATAAGATTGACAGAACCAGGCTTCTGTAGGCACGAAGCAGCCATGTGTTCCAGCATGGAGTGTATCTTTTAAGCATTCTCTTGGTAGACAGAGGCCTAGATCACTTAACAGGTAGGTGATCCTCCTGATGTGCCCCACCTATGGGTAGCACGGTGGCTTGGTGGTTAGCAATTCTGCCTCACAGCACTGAGGTCATGAGTTCAATTCCCGACCATGGCCTTATCTGTGTGGAGTTTGTATGTTCTCCCCGTGTTTGGCTGGGTTTCCTCCGGGTGCTCTGGTTTCCTCCCACATTACCAAAACATACTAGTAGGTCAATTGGCTGCTATCAAATTGACCCTAGTCTGTCTCTGTCAGTCTGTCTATATGTATGTTATGGAATTTAGACTGTAAGCTCCTATGGGGGGGTCCCTGGTCACATCAGTCCCTGGACTGTGAGTGAGTTCTCTGTACAGCGCTGCGGAATCAGTGGCGCTATATAAATAGATAATGATGATGATAACCTATAATCCAGCTCAGCATTTAATGTAAATAGATGGACGCACCTTCATAAAATACTATCAGTTAGAGACATCAATGCAGCCAATCAGAAGCAGCTAAATAGTGCTGCTGATAGTCAACATCGTCATTGCAAATTGTTGCTGCTGCTCTCTAGAACCTGCCATATCTGCATATCTGCTGATGAATCTAGATCTAATTGTGTAGCAATTACATGAACATGCTCCTATTGTACTTAGATACACTTGCCCACCCACATACTGTCTTTCCAGGTGTAAGGAGACATTAGTCAATGATGTGCAAAAAAAACTATATAACTACATATGCATTTTTAGTTCCCATACGCAGTTCAAAAAAATACCTGTCTTATAGAAAAATGTTGATAAACAGTATGTCCATCTCTAAACGAGACCACTAGTGTCCCAAATAAATTGCTATTTTTTAAATACCTGAATGTTTTTACTTTTATTCTTTTTCATTTTCTGCAGCCCATTTAAATAATTTAATAAAAATATCTTATACCACAAGCACTTTATACTAGTACTTCACGAGTACCTCACCTTAGGTAAGTTTGCATTAAATATTTGCGTGCACATGCTCACTAATTAAGATGAACGACTTCAACCATGTATATTTATATAATATTTTAATCTTTTTAACATACTCCTGCAAAATAAACTTTTTGTTTCATGCCCTTAACAAACAATGCCTCAATCTCATCATTAACATCATCATTTATTTATATAGCGCCACTAATTCCGCAGCGCTGTACAGAGAACTCACTCACATCAGTCCCTGCCCCATTAGGGCTTACAGTCTAAATTCCCTAACACACTCACACAGACATACACACAGACTAGGGTCAATTTGTTAGCAGTCAATTAACCTACCAGTATGTTTTTGGAGTGTGGGAGGAAAACTGAGCACCCGGAGGAAACCCAAGCAAACACGGGGAGAACATACAAACTCCTCACAGATAAGGCCATGGTCTGGAATTAAAATTATGACCCCAGCGCTGTGAGGCAGAAGTGCTAATCACTTAGCTACCGTATATATTTTTGTGTATTTGGCTGTTTTCAGTGTGGAGTGCACCCAGGGACTTCATCTACAGATTTAATAACATATTGAACTTTATTTAAGTTTTGAGCACCTGCCATCCACTTTCTCAGTTCTTAAAATTATTAAAATGTTGATTGAGCTGAAATTGGTACATATTAGATTATTTTAACAGTTATGTGCTCCGCTCAATAAGTTGTAATGCAATATACTTGTTGAGATAGCAATAGCCATCTATTATCTAAGTTATTTTAACACCTTTTTATTAGGTAATGACAAGTACCAAAGTAATGTGATTTATTGCAATATTAAATTAAATAAGAGGAGTAATGTTGTTAGCATATGGACAATTTGTACAAAAGTCGCGCACAAATCTATTGGATTCTAGTAAACTGTGAAAAAATATTGGGGTAACTAGGGAAGATGTTAAACAAAAAACAAATAAGTAAATGAGGCAATGCTATTCAGACAGCTATGTACCAAATATAGTGTGCATAGAAGTGAGGAATAGTAAGGGACCTGGTCACAACTAGAACCATGGGTGTAGCTACTGGGGAATCAGCTGTATGGCAGCGGAGGGGCCTGTGTAACTGCCACAAATGCTTCTCTAAGCTTTGTTTCCTCTGCCATATTCTGAGTGCAAGAATAGCGCTCAATGAGCTACCAACTGTATGATGCCAACACCGCAAGGCATATGTCAGCCTGCAAGGCATGCCGTGTATGTCAGCCTGCATTCTAGAGCTCGAAAATGAAATAAATCTCTGAGCAGAAAGTGCAAAGTGGTGCACAGCAGAGTAAAATAAGTGAAACAGGGACTGTTAGGTCCTTTTATAAGACAATAAAATTGTGACATCTGTTGATGCTTGCTGATTGGTTTCTTCTGTACTGTAATTTGCTTTACTGTCCAGTAGGTACAAATTATTGATGAAAATTGTCTACATTTCAGAATTGGTCAAATCAATTCATAAATCTCTACTTCTTACCATGAAATACTGCTTGGAGAGAAAAAAGTTAGAAGAACCATATGTGGACAGCAGGTGGGACCACAGAAACTCCCATTTTTTTCTTTGGTTGTTTTATTGCCTATTCTAGGGTCTCATATGCCTACGTATTGTATTTGTTTTGACATTTTTACATGCAATTTATGTATACTATGGTTAAATTAAAAATGCAACGTGACAGTTTTTCTTTGTTACATGGCAAAAATAGATCTCCAAACCTAAATGGAGACCAGGCATTTGCAGTTTGTTGAAACTAGGGACGTTCTATGTATTTCTTTTTACTGTCTTTGCACTGTATAATTATTAGTCCTCCAGAGCACCATCCTCTATACATTATTCTGTGGACATTCATTGTTTTCACGTTTGAACTATATTAATACATGTGTAAAATGTTATTATGTTGTCAGAAATGCAATTTCTAATCAAATATATTACAGTTAGGGCATTTCATAGTTGCTATTGCAGTGATCCCTGTTTTACTGTCACCCTTTTATACTGCCATCCTCGCTTATTACAGGTATATTTAAGCATAAAATTAAAATGTATTACTTTTATTACATTACCCTCTTTATAACACTACAGTTCCTGTAACACTAGTTTTGGCATATGCTTTAATCTGCACTGTTCTTTAAGGAACACAGTTGTCAGCTGACATAGTATATAGCAGAACTAGGAAGTAATATTTTAATTTCACAGCCAATTTATATATAAATATTGATGTAAACTATACATATATTGGTAAATGTCAACCATGTTTAGACATTAAATAAATCATGTTGACTCAGAACAAATCATATATTTTGCCAGTAGCGAATTTAGTCACCCAGCTACTTTTCCACAGCTCACTTCTCCTAGTTTTATTTTGGCACTCCATATTTCATGTTTTAAATCACATTTTTGTTCCATTTTAGCAAAAATGAAAAAAACATCTTTAAAAGTATCAGCGCTATATTGCTCATTGATGTACAATGGTGTGTGAATCTCTATATCAGACCTGCGCTCATGACTTTTTTAGAGAGAACCAGCATATTAGCTCCTACGTATGTGAATGTATACAATTACTCATCTAATTTAGACATAATATTATTGCCCTTTTATTTATTTATCACCAAGACATTTCACAGCATAAGCTTATCCCATTGCAGGGCAGACTGCACCTTGTAGTTCCACAAATTCGGAAGCTACAGGTTGACTTCTGATCTTACAAATGCTTCATGCTTCACTCAAGGTGCATGGATTGTATGATTCTTCAATATTCTAGCGTGCTATATTGTACTAAGAAGTAGTACAATAGATCAGAAGATGCATAGTAATGGAAAATCATAAAAGCTTAAAATCTTGTTTCAGTAACTGAAGTAACAGAGCTCAACCATTACAGTAGGGACACGGAACAGCTTTACAGTAATGCCAGCATAGTTTAGGGATGACGGTAGAGATGCACTAGAGGTGTCTGTTTGTTGCTATATTATTATGAGAAATCAATTTTTCAATATGTGGCTTCTAATATCATTATAAAATGTAAAGGGTAGGTGAATACTGGATTATACAAGGCTAAGATAACACTTAATAGCTTGATACACATAAGATTTTCAGAATAAAATTAATATAACCAATAAAGTTTAGATTGCAATGCAAAATACAATAATATCATCAAAGCAATCTACCTACTAGGAGTGTGGTGATTATGTTGTCTGAAACATACGTTTCCTGCAAAAATGTCATAGATAAAACTGTACAGTATTGGTAATTTTGTTTAAAGCAGAAAAATATATACCTTGAGTATGCATTTAACTAGTGTTATAATAGTAATAAATGTAATAGAATTTGCAAGATAATTAATCTATATTAATGAATATTATAAATGATACAAAAATGTATCAAAGATAGAATTCTATCCAGAAAAAATACATGCTGCGTTATAATTTAGATTTTTAGCCTTACTTTAAGAATATTACGTTTCATATCAAATCTGTTCTTTTATCTGACTGCTGCCTGTTTAATCCAGAAACTTGCACTATGGAGGAATGGCTGGCCATTGACAGGACACAGAGTTTATACTTAGCTGCAAAAACCCATTTAAATGAAAGATATTTAGCTTCTCACAGCAATGTGGTATATTTGTTAAATAGTGTTCTGCAACAAAGGGTTTGATCCATGGCTCTTAGTTCCCATAGGCAGCAAAATCACTTTGGTAAACTCAAAAACCTTCAGCTACAACAAAAGAAACCAGTCCCCAAGCCCAATTCTATCAGGTTTCTTTTCACTGCCAATAAGTAAATAAAGAGAGCACAAGTAAGTTCATCAAATATAATCTAGGATTTAACTAGAAATGTGTAGAGGATACTTTCAAGTTGAGAAATCTGGTTTGAATCTGTGTATTGTTTGAAGCCTAGGAGACCTTAAGAAGCTGCTTAACATCTCCCTATCTCTGTATTGTACATAGTAAGATGGGTTTGAAAACGAGTGCAAATTTTTTTTTTTTCTTGGGTGAAATTAGAGGATAGATCCTGGACTCACAATATGCTCACACCTGCATTGAAAACATACGGGATCAAAACCAATATTGTGTTAGCTACCTTTATCCCTCTCTCTCTGACATCTGAACGGGCTGCATGCTACTGAAACGAATTGTGGATTTATTGAAGGGAAATTAGCATAAATTATTACCAAACCTGTAAACGTGTGGGGTCCTGCTTTTGGGGAAAACAGGAGCCTATTGCAGTCCTTTCATGCAGAAAGATGAGCTTTACACATCGTGGTGGAAAGACTGAATAGCTGAAGTTGGAAGAAGATTCCCATTTGCTTTACACATTGATATAATTGACTTATGTGTATTTTATTCCATTTTCCCAACAACAGTTCGATCTTCTTATTCAAATGAGTCCCCTGAAAGTCCTCTTTTTTTTTATTTGTTTTGCATTTCTTTACAAAGAGATACAATCACTTTTAAAAGACACCCAGTACACACATTTCACGTCCTTTTCATTGCCATTATTAGCAGCAACAAGCTGCATTGAACAGTGATTCACAATACATACCCGGTTTTTGTATATTTCAAATAAACATGCTGCACATCTATGCCACAATGGTTACATACCCATACATTTTTCTTAAAAAAACAAACAAACCATAAACATCATTGAATATATTGACTAATGGTGCTATTTATCTCCTGTTATGGAAGCATTGAAGCACATTTTAAAAGTGTATAAAATAATAAAATCCTAAAATATCAACTCTAGGTACACCTAAAGCTATGTCATTTTTGTATGTTACATTGTTATATTTTATATTTAAACATAAATTTCCCCAAAAATCGGTTCAACAATATTTTAAACTTGTACCTTCTGTACTCATAAACATAAATTATAGCTTAATTTGTGTTGTACATAAACTCATTTCTAATTTAGAGAAAATGTATTAATATGCTCCACATACACATGGGTACAAAAGAAGGCAAACAATATTTTTTTCTAAACATATACTTCATATACTTCGTAAATATTTGTGTACATTATATTTTTTTATCGTAAAGTTATGTTATTTACTAAAAATATGATTATTAAAATATATGTAACACAAGTTTATAATATATTTTTACTGCAAAGTAAATATACAGAAATCTTCAGCGTTGTAACTATTCACTTACGTAAATATTGCTATATGGACGACAGCTGTAAATATAGAAATTAAAATGTTTTTTTAGAGTACAGTCAATAAATTATCTTCTTAAATTACACCAGTAAAATTTACAATATAAATAAATTAATCTATTCAATTAAACTATATCTGATGAAAGCAATTCTAATTCTATGTAGAGATAATTTATTGTAATCCTTTAGTCTTATCATGTCCCTCTGTTCATATACATGATATTCACTGATCATTTCTCTGGAAAAAAAAACACATTACCCCTTTCCTACACAAGAGAGTTAGCAGCGCAAATCATAGCACATATTAGGCAGCTTATTGGTTAATACTGAAAAAAAGGAAAATTATTATGAAACATACAGGTCAGGTTTTCTGTAAATGAATTCTTTTCTTTTACCTGAATTTAGAAGGTCATATTGTGTTAGTGCTCAAGTGCTTCTGTTAATATTGGGAAACGTGATTCTGCATTTCAAGTAACTGATTTGAATCACAGCAGCTATTTCAATATTAATGAAATTGTTTAATCTCCTAAATTCATCGTGTTTAAGTAACGATTTGGTGATTTACTGACCAGCAAGGAAAACTGTCATTAATGTTTTGCTTGTCCCAACACATCTTTTGTTGAGCTACATCTAATTGTACAAAGCCCTCTAGGCTTAAAATACCAAATTTGAAAGGTAATTTACGCCCAACCAACACACTATGGGTAAATATTAAAATGTTACAAAGAGAAAGAAAAAACAAAAGCTATTTAACATGTGTAAAGTGTTATTGTGATAATAATCTATTTGTTACCATACAAAAGGAAGCAGAAACATTCTGGTTTTTAAGTAACTTTCAGAGGCAAATGGCCATTAGCAATAACAACATAATCAATAAACTTTCACACGTTCTTCTAGTGACATGTATTAACCTTCTAATACTGTTTAAAAACTTCATAACAAGTTGAGAGAAAGTAATACATAAAATAATGATAATAATAATAATAATAATAATAATAATAATAATAATAATAATAATAATAATAATAATAAAAAAATAATTAGAATATGATTTATAATTGTATATTAAACACAAATTATCATATTTACTTTGTGTGATTTATATAATGAGTATTATATTGAAACTTTTATATGTATTTTTTTTATATTCACAAAATTGATAGGCTGATAGAGACCAATATTTCCATCAGAGATTATCTTTTTAGATATCAAAATCTAAAACAATTTTATTGTTCTTGTTGGTTTTATTGCAATAATGTCATAAGTAGGTTGGTGTTTTTCTGCAAACTGGAAAACATTTGGAAGATGCTCTGGTGTTGCCATATATACATTTAAAGTAAAAATTTGTGTTAAATGCGTAACAATAGTTTTCTCACATCAATTTAACATTTTAATACACTGTGTACTTATGTAACACATTTTCTAAGGCACTGCTTGGCATGTTCATTAAAAAACACAACTAAAATGTGCTTCTTCACCATGTTCCAATCTCATTGTTTGTCCGCTACAATAAATTAAATTCCTTTTTTCAAACTATTACAACAAACATACCAAAGTGTTCTAACAAGATTTGACAATTTCTATGAAGCAATATTATACTTACAGAATGAAAAAATAAATAAACACCCAACTTGGTTTATTTAGTTATTTATGGGTGGGGGAGTTTTGTTAGTTTGTCTTTCCATTTACATTATTTTCCCACTATTTTTACAAGACAATGACCACAAATGTCTTATGTGTGTTCGTTGTGTTATATTCTTTAGATCCTTTATGAAAACATTTTGCCTGAAGAGATATTATTAATATTATTACATTGCACTATTATCATTACAACATATATACTATTTTTATTATAATGTTTTTATTATTATATTTAGGCATTTTCATCATAATAACATATTTTCCTTGGGAAAAACAGGACAAAAAACACTTCCTAGAGAAGTCCCATAGAGTAAGTGACGACATACAGCAGGATCAGCAGGAAAGCAAAACACGGTTGATTAATATCATGATAATCACCTGCTCTATCCCTGTGAACCACCAGACTCTCAGAGTATCGTACTGCAAGGAGAGGATGGGTTACGTGAGGCAAGCAGGGGAAGAAGATGAAGACAATGACAAATTCCCTTTTCTCTCCCATCCATATTGCATTTACAGTAAGGTTAGCTCCTTGAACTCTTACAAATCTATGTGCCAGGGTTGCATTTAACAATTTATATCTACATGATGTAAAGCATATGTGGATACTATTTTTAAAAACATTATTACTCGCAACATCCTACCATCTCATATTGTATAATCTCTTATGCTGTGTGAACAGGACAAGCTCCGGTCTTTGGAATACATATGTAATTAGCAAGCCTGTGGTTGTGTAGTGGTGATGATGTATCTTAAAGCCTTCACATCTGGCTGCCTAACAGCTGTTTAGTGTACGATGTTGTTAGGAGCTTGAATGATTGGGGATTATCAGTGAGTTCCCTGGGGATTAAGAATAGGATTGCACTGAAAATCTGAATTGTTCTGACACCCCTTAGACACCAACTCTTTTTCTGTATTAATCTATTGTTGGCTTTTTATGGCTTATTAGAGTTGCTTACAGTATATATCCCACATTCCCTTCCTCCTGGCCCTCCTCCCTGCATCTTGACACTGTTTTAAAACTCCCGGCCATGAGCACAAAAAAGGTCTCTATAAAGTGTTGCAAAGCCTCCTGGCAGTGACTGGGTTAAAATAGGAACTGTCATATAACACTGCAGAACAGTGTTTTACTACTGTTTTACTGTTTATGCTAAATAAGTGTGCACACTTCAGTAAAATTTGCCTTAAATCAGGGAAATACACACTTGTTGAAATTTAGAAAATGTTCAATACAAAACTGTAATTTAATGTATAGAAATAAAAAGCCTACTTTTTTAACCCGACAATAAAGGCTTACTTTTTTTTGGTCTAGCATGAACACTGAAACTCCCATCACATAGGTAGCAAATACAACAAGATACAAATTATTCTAACAAGCTGGAACACTTACATGTAATGCCAAGTGTTCACAAATGTTTATTTCTCCAATGTATATACATTGATATGTTTAACTCTACACTTATTTTTAAAAATATGTATGAAGAGATATAGAAAAGACTGCAAAGTTTATATTGGCAGGACAAAATCTCATCAAGAAGAAGAGCACACAGTTAAGCCGCAATTATGATAGTATAACAACAGTGATGTATTTATATCTACACATAGATCTTTCTTCCTCTCTCTTTCTCTCTCTCTCTCTATATACAGTAACACAAACATTACCTGACTAAGAAAGTAAAATAAAGTAAAACCTCACTGAATTAGATTGCCTTGAGAACAAGTGCCCTCCCCCTCTTGTTAAAAAGTAAAAGTGCTGCCTTAAGTTAGCTAACAATACAAATCAGATAACAACAATATAGAACAAACAGAATACTACAGCCAAGCAATTTCCATGTCAAACATCCCACTGCTCAGTAGCTCCATTTGTAAGTGTGAATTGCAGACTAAGCTCCCTGCAATGCACACAGGAAGGTTGGTGCATACCTTCACACACACTGTTACTGGGTGCCATCACACTTCAATTCCGGTTGCTGAGCCTTTTCACCCCTTGCCTTGTCTTCAAATGGAAATGATTTCTATTGGCCCAAGGTGTCCATGTAAATAGGTGTAAATGAAACCAGATTATGCCTTTCTCTCACCCACGCCCCCCTCCTCTCTACTCTCCCTTCTCTATTCCCTCCCTCCTCCTCCCAAGGCGATTGTCATATGATAGCAAAGAAGTGGCACATTAATGAAGCGCCTCTACAGGGGTCTTTTCTGTTCATGTCACTACATAAAACTATCAGATGGTTTGAGGAAGGACATGGACACAACTACTTAGCTTATCTCCCACCCAGCAAAGGAGAGATACTTTCCCCTGCTCCCATTCAACTGCTGCTTAGAAAAGAAGCTTATTCCTGATGCTGAAGATAAGATCAGGGTTTATCCAAGAAGGGACCAGGCTGGCTAAGAATTGAATTAAGACCTGAAATACCAGAAAAGGGGCTTGTGGATTTTGTTTTCTTGACAAGAGCAAGCAACTTTGTGGCTACTTTCCGGATGCAGAGTGTCAGCTTGTAAAAAAGTTTAAGGTATGAGGTGAATTTTGTATTGTGTGTCCTTTTTTAATATATAGCTAAGCATATATTTTTGCCTATTAAACTATTGGTATTTTATAGTATAAAGCGAATACATGTTATTGGTCATAGTTTGTCAATAGTTTATAAACAATGACAGTTTAAACATTTAGTTATTTGCTGCATTATGAAATATGCTAACTTGGTTACTTCTCCCCGATTACATGTAGTTCACCTCTGACTGTAGTGAAGATGCCTCGACCAGGGAGAAACACATACAGTGATCAGAAGCCCCCTTACTCGTACATTTCTCTCACGGCCATGGCTATTCAGAGTTCTCAGGAGAAGATGCTGCCCCTGAGTGAGATCTACAAATTCATAATGGACAGATTTCCCTACTACAGAGAGAACACCCAAAGATGGCAGAATTCTCTGAGACATAACCTATCCTTCAATGACTGTTTCATCAAGATCCCAAGGAGACCTGATCAGCCCGGCAAAGGCAGTTTCTGGGCACTTCATCCCAGTTGTGGGGATATGTTTGAAAATGGAAGTTTCTTAAGGCGTAGGAAGCGGTTCAAGGTGATGAAATCAGACCATCTTGCCCCTACTAAGCCATCAGATGCAGCACAGTACCTGCAACAGCAAGCAAAGCTTAGACTAAGTGCTTTAGCTGCTTCTGGTACCCATTTACCACAGATGTCAACCTACAACCTGGGAGTTTCACAAACATCCAGCTTTAAGCATCCGTTTGCCATTGAAAATATAATTGCCAGAGAATATAAAATGCCAGGAGGACTTGCTTTTTCCACAATGCCACCAATGTCAGCTGCCTACCCCCTCCATAACCAATTGACTACAGTTGGCAGCTCCATTGGCACAGGCTGGCCTCACATGTACAGTTCCAGCATGATAGACACTACCACACCTATATCAATGGCTAACAGTGATTACAGTGTCAGTGCCTATGGAGTGCCCATTAAGCCACTTTGCCATGGAGGACAAACTTTGCCTGCTATCCCAGTTCCTATTAAGCCTACACCAGCAGGTATGCCAGGGCTTCCTGCACTCCCAACACATATCCCAGCAATTCTGGCGAACTCTTCTCCATCACTGAGCCCAACATCTCCTCAAACAGCCACCAGCCAAAGCAGCCCTGCAACCCCTAGTGAAACTCTCACCAGTCCGCCCATTGCTCTGCTGTCTGTGGCTGTACATTAACCTGTTGGACTGTATACATCACTTCTCCAAAGTTTACTTACTTTACTTTTTTTCTCTTAAGGAAAGAAGTCTCATTCCAGGAAGGAGGTTAACACTTTATGTTTGCTTTTTTAGTTGTTTATCCAATGTGGCTTTTTTGACTATCACATACATGTCCTCATACACTTGAAAATGTTTTTCTGCAGAGCATTGCCATTCTAAACACACCTTTGCACATTGCTTACAAAATGTATAGCAAAAAGAAAGGGCAAGCATTTTCAGGTAGCATATTTAAAAGCACATTTCTATCTTATTAAAAAACAAAAGACATCCAGTATCTTATGATTGCATAATGCTGTTGTTTTCTAAAACTTAGCACCGTACATGCATTTGCATCCAACCAATTTTATCTAGAAAGAGTTCACAGTTAGACAGAGATTAACATCTTGGTAGATTTTGTATTTGCAATATCTAAACATATACATGTAGATGCACAAATAGCTATGATGAGCAACTATCATGTTAAAATAATGGTTTTATTTTTTAACTATAATCAGACATCTGCACTAACATAGAAAGTGCACATAATTAACATAAAACATACACTGAAAAGAAAACAAGATTGTTTACACTTTGACTGTCCTAATGTAAATATTGAACTTGTGAATCAAAGCATTAACTGTACTTGTTGGCTGTCAATGGTGAGTATTGATTTCAACGCACTGGAAAATTATCAGTCCATGTCACTGAATTTAAAAATGCATATCTATTTATTTTTTTATTTTATTTTAATTTGTTTGTTATTTTTTTTAGGGGGGGGGGGGTACAAAGCCCTGTGCAAAGGTAGATGCTCAATTGTTAGCAGTTTTTGTAGGACCTCCCATAAAGTGCAACGTGGAGGTTATTGTAAATGTCTGTGAATATGAATGAATATAAAATGTGTTTAATGCACTTTTTTGACCCACTCCTAGTTTTAATTTAGGCAATTTGCTAAAAATGTTTTAAAATTACAAAAAAAAATATGTTATTCTGTTGTGAACCTAAGTTAATTACAAATGACCCTAATGTCATCTGAGCCCTAAAAAAATGACCACTCAGTCTCCTTGTTGTACAGAAGGCATGGCATTTGCTTATTGATGTTATTATTCACAGCATGTGTGTATGTCAGATTACAAAAAATAAGTGTCTGCGTTAAATTATGAACCTAGTCGTCCAAATAATATTTTCTCATTAAAATGATAATTCTATATGATTGTCTGTCTTTTTTATTAATGAATTAATCAAACTTATTTTAAGTTAAATTATGTTGAGCTCTTTAACCTGCTGGAAGATGAATTAGTATAATGTATATGTGTGTTTGTGTTTCTGCGTGTGTATGTCTATGTTTCTATTATTTGTGTTATATAGAATTATTATGTGGATAATTGAGGGGATAATTATGATTTAAATACTGCAAAGTGATTCTTTTATCCTTTGCTTGTTCAATAAATGTCATACACTTCTTAAAATTTCAAGAAGAAAAAATAGAGGGCTTTGCACATTTAATTCAGGCAGCAATGAATGTAGCATATCATTAGTGACGTGATAATAATTTTGGAGTGTCTGGAATGCTTGTAATATTTAAACTAAGGCATAAACAGTATTTGATATTATAAAAAAACAGGAAATTCACACCAGGCAAGTTATTGCTCAATAGAAAGCAGTTTTTATAGAACATTTTATATTGATAAATATGGCACTATTAGCAAGCAGCAAAACATTCTTAGTTTTGTCTTTTTTAATATTAACTCTACTATTAACAGACTAAACAACTCCAATGAACCTGGCAATTAAGGTACAAAGTACTCTGACATAAAAAAGCAGAAAATGGACCACTAGACATTTGGGTGATTCTAACTCTAATGGGTTTACTTCTACAGACTTTTAAAATATAAATTAACATGAATAGTTCACTTCTACCTACATTATTGCTATGTAAATTTGAATTAGACCACCTTCAGTTTTTTGTCTTCTTAAAAAGCATACGGGCATAATACGCTAGAGGAATAGGTAGAAAACGACATGAATCATGCAGTTTATTAAAATGTATGAACCTGCTAAGGCTTGTCAGGTTGCAGACAAGTGATCTCATTTGTCAAGTTCAACCAAAGCTCACATCAATATGATAAAGCATAGAAAGTATGTACAACTTGTACTGCAAACTAACAGCAATGAGTGTTGGCTGCTTGCATTAGGGCTGTAGGCCCTTCTGTTAGGTAAAAGAGCCATCTTATTTCTGCAAAAATATCTGATTTTAGTGAAATAAAAATCAACCCATAAACATATTTTTCTACATCAAATTTTTAATATTATTATTCTAAATATTTGGGTTACTTGCTATCTTCATAATAGTATGCTAGCTGTAATTTGAAAGTCTAATTTAAAATGGCATCATAGCATGGATTATATTATTTTTGTATTTTTCTTTGCAGCACTTATAACACTTATAATATATTCAGAACATAGTAATACCATCAATTCAAAGTGAAAATGTGTGAAAACAGTAAAGAAACTGTTGTTCTATTTTAAAAGACTTTAATTTCAAGCTTATCAACAAGTAAGTGGGTTGATGACTGAATGAATCAAAAGCTTTGTTTTATTTAATCCCCATTAATGGCTCAAATCCAAATTCAATAAACACAAACACATTTAGGGATTATAAGAAACAGCCTAGTTCAAAGGATATCTGCATAAAATGTAGTGCACTTTCTCTCTCTCTCTCTCTCTCTCAATTGAAAAATAATATTACATGTGTGTGTATGTGTGTGTCTGTGTCTGTGTAATAGTGTAATATTTCTGTGAATTTCAATAAACATTTCCTAAATTGCTTAGATATATTTGTTTTTAGCAAAGCTTTAATAGCTGTACATAAGAATGTTAGGATTTAAAGAGCAAAATAGATTACAGCTACTAATAACATTAAATATCTAGGAAGCTAAGCAAAATAAATAAATAAATAGGAACTCATGTTGGTCTTTTCTGAGTCCATTATTTGTTTTCACCCAACTAACAACAAATTACCTAATTAATATGTTTCAATTACAGCATGGAAAATAGACCCTCTGGACCTCCTGCAGAGCTCTTACAATGGGCTCAGACCTCACTATAGGAATTCACACTAACTTCACATCTGTTTCTTTATTTCCTTTATTTTGATTTGCGAAAGCTTCTTAAATTCTGTTGGAACTATGGCAGGGTTATATGAAATATGTTTCTGTACTAAGAGAAGATAACACATGAGAAAATCTGTGCTTTATTTGCAAGTTAGAAAGTGAAATCCCATTGAAGAGCATTAAACAAATATATTAGAATTCTGTCACTTTATGCAATTGAGTAGCTTAAATAAAGGGTCCAAGCCACTTCATTCACATCAATAGAAAACCTAAAGAATGGCAAACCTAGACTGGGCCACCGATGTAGATTTAGCTTTTTCCCCCCTCTTAGAGACAAAAAGACTGAATTCCCACAAACACATTACTGGCTGGTGCACTAGGAAACCAGCACAGGAACCCTTTTGGAATTTAAATTCATGTTATCTCCCCTCCTTTTAGGATTTGTTTGCACTACAGTGCTAGTTATATTGGCATCCTCTGTAAAAAAAAAGTATAAAGCTTTTACAGAAACTATTTGCTCCTTAGATCAGGAAAATCTTCAAAGCTCACCAGAAAGACAATAGCAAAAAAAAAAAAGATTTACTTTCACAACTAAACCATTACCGTGCTAGGTCATTTCATTTATGACAAATGATAGGATTTTTAGAGCATGGTTAATTAAACAGGTGTAATAACATAATATTTAAACTCACATGCCTCACAAGTAAGGATAGTCATTGTTAACTTAGTTTAATTAAACAGAGCATTCTAAAGATACAGTCCAATTTGATGTTTTATTGAAAGAAAAATGCAAATTATTACATTTGCTTAAATTATCAAAATTGCTTAATTATACACCAGCATTGTTTAAATGCCTCATTATCTATCTATCTATCTATCTATCTATCTATCTATCTATCTATCTATCTATCTATCTATCTATCTATCTATCTATCTATCCATTTGTAATAACAGAAATAGCCACACTGAATAGATATGTTTATGTATTTTGATGTAAAGAGAATTAGGCGCTCTATATTATTCAAATAATTAAATTATTATTTTGAAGTATTATAAAACTAGATACATAAAAACATAAGGCATTCTCGTTATAAAGGCAATTTATTTCTGGTAGTTTCACAATGACAAATCCTTGAACGCCATATCACTCCAGTGTGCACTGCTCATATACATTCCACCTATAAACAGTTTATATCCAGTTGTGCTTTGTTCAGAGCTACAATAAACTTGATATATCTTTATATTACTTTTAACTACTGTATACTATTATTATACTATTATTACTATAATTACTATTTTTCTAAAGCTTCACGTGGCATTTTTTTTTAATTTGCACTACCTATGTACAGCACTGTGGAATTGGTAGCGATGTATAAATAAATGGTGATGACGATGATGATCAACTAATTTTTAATTTTTGATGTAGAGCTTTTGGCACTTTAGCTGACACAGATTGTACAAGATATATATATATATATATATATATATATATATATATATATATATATATATATTTATATATATAATTATTTTTTTTGACAATTCATACTGATTTGCTATAAGCTTAGCAAAATAAATTACATGATGTAAAACAATACTGTTTATATTATACAATATTTCAGTATTGTCATGTTATTCTATAGTATATAATAATATAATTCATTGAGCACACATAGTGAAACACATAAATGACAATTACCTGAGCAGCCAAATTTAATTTACTGTATTGATTTAAATGACTTTTGCATTTACAACTCATTTCAGTTTGAATTTATGAGCTTACAACAGGACAGTGAAATGTCAAATTCTACATTAATATACTATTTATTAGTGTTATTTTTATCTTTTGATCACACCTAACATAATAGCAACAATTACAAAACTTTGCACCATATGTGCTTGAATATCCCAGACACCTCTCTAACAGGTGTTCAATAAATATTGTTGCTGTGACAAAAACAGAGATAAAAAAATCATTCCTTCCCTAATGAGCTTCTTATCTAATTAGGTAAATTAGGTAAAAGATAAGACTACCAGAAACAAACTCTAATGTATGCAGCAATGTGAACTTAGACAGCCGACAATATAGACATTCATGAAGCCTCTACCTCATTGGTTCCCCTAGTACTCCTTAATTAAACCAACATTTTTTTTAATTGAATATTCAGCTATAATAGACAGATAATATCACTTTCCAACATTAGGTCTATCAGCAAGCAATAAATGACCAATTCAGACAATTGTAAAAACAAAATGAGCCTTTTTAAAATTGTTTTCCTACAGTTTTCTATAATCCAAGATCCTGCTGTCTGACAGAGCTGCATCAATTTGTCTCCATCAAAAAACAATCTTATATTGTGACTTATTATTCTTTATATATATATACAGTACTAACATGTTCTATGGCACTGTACAATAATAGATTTACATTGGACACAGAATGATTGTGCAGTAACATACAATGAAATAGGAGTGAGAGGACATTCTTGCTAGAGTATACAAATTAAACGAGCTGCAGAATATGAAACACATTACATAAATACTTGTTTTTACAGTGGACCAGCCACATATATGGTATTTCCAGCAGCGATAGATTTGTTAAGTGCTCAATAAGGCAATATGGACCAGCTACTACCCAGCTAATTTCTGTGCAAGCATGAAGGAATGAGAAATGAAGTGTGCTGCGAAGCAGATATTTATGTATAATGTAACCAAGGTAGAGAAAGCTAGGAACATTATTTATTTATATTATTTTATTAACATTTATTTATATAGTGCCAGTATATTCCACAGCTCTTTCTAATTGGGAACAAAACACAGTAATGAAACAGGACTGGGTATTAGCAATCAGATAAAGAGGTAAGAGGGCTCTACTCACAAGCTTAATATCTATGAGAATTTGATACACGAGGTTAAATGTCATAGATTGCATATTGGTCCAGCCATTGTATTAAATTTTATAGACCATCAGTAAATATATTGTAAACAGCAGGCTCAAGTGAGGTGGGGGTTACCTACTGAACTGTAGACCTAATACCAGGGAACTGAATTGATAGATCCAAAACCTGTTAGGAAAAGTATTTAAGTTATTGCTAATAATATTCCCACCAGTCAACAGCAGTTTCATACCTGATATCTCTTTATTTTTGTGGACAACATTACAATAAACCACATCCCTTAAGCTGTGTTTTTCCCAATTCCATGTACATGTATCCATGTTCTGTCACAAACATCTAAGAAACATTTACAACACACATACATATCTCACACATGCAAAAACTTTAATACATGCATAATCTCCCACTTTCACTATTGCAATGCCCTCCTTACTTCCCCTAATTTTCCTTGCAACAATTATTCTGTTGCTGCTGAGATCTGTCAGTTCCTGCACTGGTTGCCTGCTGCCTGAATCAAATGCAAAATATTTCTACAATCATACAAAGCCATAAACAAACTACAGCAACATACATTTCTTCCCTGGACTCAAAACACTCCCAAATTGACCCGTCCGCTTTTCCCAAGATTTGTACCTCTCATTCATGCTCAGTACTTTCATTTCCTGTCACAGGGCTTTTTTCAAGCTGCACCCACTCTGTGAAATTCTCCCCTTGTCTCCAAAGCTTCCAGGGCTCCCTGAAAACTCAACTCTGTAAGGAACCTTACCAAAATCCAGAGCCACCTACTTAAACCTAGTCTCCTCTACCCTATTACCTCCCAGTACACAGTTCGCAAGAAGCCTACATTTATTTTGCTTCTATATTCAAAAGCCATCTAAGCCCCGACTAGATCACATAGCTTCTTTTTAGTGTTGGCATCGATATGCACTAAGAGGTGATTAACGTAATGTATTTAACTATTATTTCACTATAGATTGTAATCTTGCAAGCAGGACTCTCTCACTGCTTCATCTCTCTGTTAACACCCGGTCTGTTTTATTATCATGTGTCTCCACAATTGTGAAGCATTGTGAAGTATGCTGGCGCTCTATAAATGAATGTTAATTATAATACTAATAATTTCATATGATTTTATTGGAAATGCTAGGACCACTTAGGGTACCAGGCATTTTCCTTTATTATTATTACTGTTATCTATTTATATAGCAACAATAGGCTATATCTAAACAATTTTTGATTTGCTGGTAATGTCTTAAGGACATTTTTGTATATAGATACAGAAAGCAGTCTTGAATGCTTGAGTGGAAGATGGTAATAAGAAGGCAATTGGTGTAAGTTTATTTTTGAAAACCAGGGTGCCTGAGTGACCTATATAGAGACACAAAAGGAGACATGGAAGATTGAAGCATTTTAGAAGGATTTGGGGTTAATCCTGAAGAACCCTGAAAACCGATGGAATGACCGTCAGAGAATGTCAGTAGCGGAAAATCTGGCACCTGTATTTTATATGTCTTTTAAGTCTATTAAGGCTTGTGTTAACAGCTTAGTAAATTGAAGCTGGTTAGTAAAGGATTGCAATAGTCAAAATTGAAAATGATACATGTATGAATATACCCATGTTACTTTACAACACAGGTGTGTAAATGCAGATTATGATGCTTTTAATTCATGTTATATAAACTATAACTTTCCGATTAGCCCACTTGAAGTGAGTGAGCATTTCTAAGTCCTTTTATATTTTATTCTGAAAAATTCAGTGTCTGTCTCATGTACGTGCCTGTTAGTGATTAGTGTTAATGTTAGCAGAGTATTAATATAGTTCATAGGTTTGCAGATCGAACTACTTAGTAAATCTTGAACAAAAGTAAAATAGGCCTACATCCAGGATCATTGGCTCAAGAAGAGGGGCATGAGTTTTGTAGACCAAAAAGGGATTAGATTGCAGTAGTGTAGGCGAGAGATAACAAGGGAGTGAATGAGAGTTTTGGTTGCTTCATCATCATCATCATCATCATCATTTATTTATATAGCGCCACTAATTCCGCAGCGCTGTACAGAGAACTCATTCACATCAGTCCCTGCCCCATTGGAGCTTACAGTCTAAATTCCCTAATATAGACACAAACTCACACATAAACAGACTGACAGAGACAGACTAGGGTCAATTTGATAGCAGCCAATTAACCTACCAGTATGTTTTTGGAATGTGGGAGGAAACCGGAGCACCCGGAGGAAACCCACGTAAACACAGGGAGAACATACAAACTCCACACAGATAAGGTCGGGAATCGAACTCATGACCCCAGTGCTGTGAGGCAGAAGTGCTAACCACTAGGCCACTGTGCTGCCCACAATTGCTTCTATGGTAAGAAAGAGCCTGATCCTGGAAATATTCTGGAGATGCATAAAACAACTGCAATGAGTTCTGCTGATTGGTTAATTTCCTTATTTTTGTTTGTTCTCAAAATAACAAAGCTGTAAAGCTTATAGAAAGCAGCACTGAGCCACTGAAAATGGGGGAGCTCCCACCTAGAAACATGTTTACTGAAAAACAATTCTGTAAGAAATCGTAACCTGGTACATCATGTGTTCCCCTTTCTTGAATTTAAGGTATTCTGGAAATTACTCTCATCTATAATGTATATATATATATATATATATATATATATATATATATATATATATATATATATATATATATCTATATATCAGAACTATGATAAAAATGCACAATTTAACAATTTATGTTGAGGTCCTTTGAGGTAGAGATTAAGAAACATTTCATATAGATATTTGCTGAGTCCCCACATAACTACTGAATTAAATCTCAACATAATAAAACATTTAACATGAGTTTATTGTTGTATATTCCTTTCTTTCTTTTACATTGAACCAATCAAAATGATAATATAGACAAACTGTGAACTGCCAACTGCATTATCCTGCAATTTCTCATTATTATGCAAAAAATGTTATTTTCACAGCAACTGTCTCATCTATTTATTGTAGGGTTACTCATCTGGAAATTTTAATACTCTCTTCAGGGGCAGGGCTGGCAATAAAAAATAGATCTATATATCAAACCTTTAACATCCAGCTATCATTGCGTGATATTATAGAGATGAGATGGAGTGGCTAAGAGCTCTGTTTACTGTGTGATTCTTATCTACCTTCTTAAGTACACGGTTAAAATAGCTCTTATATGTTTAATAGTATTAATACTTTAACATATTTTAAATAGCGCAGATATGATGTTACTCATAGCAACCAATTATATGTCAGCTTGTTGGAAGTTAGTTTTATATGTATGATAGTTAGCCATGACACCATGTTATTAAGTAAGCTAAATGCTGTCATAAAATAATAATTGGTTAATTTGATACTAACAAATATATACAGCCTAGTAAATTCTTAGGGTGAAATTCAATTTTGCGTGAATCCCGCTGGAGCCTCTCTAGGGGAGGGCTGGCAACTTTTTACCCAGGAGGCAACACTTGACTCAGCAGCCTATTTTAAAGGAAAAAAATGCAGTTGGTCCAGTGACCCAGCCCAAGGTAACCCACTATGTGACAACAGGCTCAGGGGGCAGATGCCCCACCACACCCTTCATCCAGCTAGCCCCTTAGACTCCCATGATGTGCACCCATAATTAATTAATTAAAACAATGAGAGGTGCTAAAAAGAGTGTTATGTGCTATTTAGGCAGCGACAAACCCCAAAAGGGTTAAAGTCTGTGTGTAGTTGTTGGAAAGTCTATCTTAACTTGCCTCATATTCGGAACAACAAGTAGGTAAAGCAAGGACCTAATGTAATATTGCCACTTTTTACAAGAAAGTGGGGATGTAAATTAAAATGTAACTAAACAAAATCTATATGTAACTTAAAGGCCTGTTAAAAGGAGCTCACCCATATATCGAGGTAAGCAGTATAAAATTGTGTCAGACTGATGAATATTTCTTTAAATAATTTCCTCCACACAAATATGAATGGTCATATTTTCAACTTTTTGGTGAGCGGGAATATGTGCAACATGTGCAAGTTAACAGCACTTATTTCTCCCTGGATGGGGCAGAAGATGGTTTGAGTGAAATTTTTAAAAATGTTCTATGAAAAATTGGCAAGACTCAATTCAGCAGCCTATTAGGAACATTTTAAAGGAAAAAAATTCAGGTGGACCAGTGACCCAGTCCAAAGACTGGCTCCATGTCCCCCAGCCCAGCCTGCCCCTGATAGCAATTCACCTGTAATCCCAAGATGACGGTAATGCCAGATAATAACCTATTGTTATTGGACATGGTGAAAAGTGCAGTTGGAAGATGACCATTTATTTTCTGGAAGCGTGACAACAAATGGAGATGATACAATCTGATTTTCCTCCCTTTAAATCAATAGACAAATTAAACGAAAATCCTGTGATGGGTAAGGCTTCAGTCTCTGTGTGGCCATTTCTATGCTCCACAGTTTTCGTCCAGTATACAGGGGGTGGTTTAGGGAGGCAATAATATGGGATGTGTTAAAACAACCAAGTTTAGTAATCTAATATTACTGTTATTGCTGTATGTCCTATGGTTAGATTCATTTGTTCTGAAATTGTTCCTCGGGTGCACTGGGGTTATGCCAGGAACCAAAGAGCAATTTAAGGCTGCTGCCATAAACTAAGCATGCCAAGTTTGTACACTCTATAGGCTGATTTGTTACTCATAACAAGGAATTGGAAATTGATACTGATTGATATTTGAGGTCTGATGGGGTTCATCTGATGAGAATGTTTTGGACACAGTGCTGGCTTTGGTGAGGATACAAGCTCATCTAATGGGTTAGATTTGGCTCTGGTGGTGGGCTTGGTACCTCGCCAAAGAGTTTAATGTAATGTGGAAACGATACCACAGGGGATATGACACTTCTGTCTCTTGACATTTCAGCTGGGAGGCATAGTGTTTCAACCTTTTGGTGGAGTGGACGGAGTACACACCCATAGTGGATGCTACAGCTGATTTGTTGGAACCATTAATTTAATAAATCTGTACTGCTTTACATGTCCCACACACATTAACTGGTTATTGGGTGGGAATGGAAGACTTTAAATTTGAATTGAATCAGTAACTGTAATTTGTCTCCAGGGTCATATTTATATAACCTATTACCTTTATTCTGCTGTGGTAGCTGTCACTCCTTCAGCTCCAGCAAAGCATGTAAAATCATTTAGCAGCCCTGTTTAAACCTGCTAAGTGAAGGAGTAACAGCTTCAGCAGTGCTGTTAAATCCTGGCTAGCAGCACAGGTCTCAACATGATACAGTGCAGGGGGTCCCGATTTGGGCTCTTTTATTTTCATGCCACTGAGTACTAGAGGTGTTATCGGGATGATAGCATTTCTACAAGGAGATTTAAAGTAGAATTAAAGCAAATACAAACATTTTGGAATGTTATCTAATTGTGAACATTTGCCTTTAATGAATGTTAGAGCAGCAAGAGAAATTCAGAAAATCATTTAGAAGTTGGTAAGTATTTGTGCCATATCTGTGTAAAAGTTTGTCCCCACAACCCTAGTGCCTGATTTAATAAGCTCCTATAACTTGATACATGAAAAAATAGAGCAGTTCAGTGACATAAAATATATCTAAAAGAGATGATCATGACAGCTTACAAAGAAGTATAGTGTGTCGATTGTACGTCAGTTAATATAAAATAAAATAGTATAAAAAAGATACCATTTTCACATGTATGAAGACATACGTCAGGTATTTATTTTCTTTTTTTGTGTTTAGATTCACTTAAAACCATTTCTTTTAAGCCAGAAGAGCACCAGAAAATGAACACTGACCTGTACTATCTCTGGTAGAAGAAGATGAAAATCAATGTCAGTAAATAAATTTTTTTTGTTTTTCCCTATACTTTCCATCTGTGCGCCTACATTACCACCACACTCCAATATGACCTATTGAAAAAGATCTGAACGCATAAAAACATAAAGCCATACAGAGAGTCTTGCTCTATATAAGGTATTTTAATAGTAAATAAAAATATAAGTATCAAAAAGTTAATAATAACAATAATAATTATAATAATAATAATAGTAATAATAGTATCTGTTTGTCAATTACAATTTCTAAATAATTGCAAATACATTGTTTTAAAATAAATAAAGCATGCTCAATTTTATTAAGTAAGCATCTCATTAAAAGCCTCACTAGCGTAGGGAAAGTGGCATTGGTAACTATACCAGTGACGCACTATAGAGATCTGCTAGATTTTCTTTGACAGTTCAGTGCATGCAGCTGAAAGAAAATCATTTACAGTTTAGGAATGAGGCTTTTTTGGTAGTGAACATCTGACAGTTGCTGCATCTAATATGGGTCTCCTGAGAATACAGACCAGATTGTATGTCAAAAAACATATGTCGCATGAAATAAGGCTTGCAGGCACTTTCAGTTTTTCCCGGTGGCAAAGTGTCATGCCATGGGCTGGTCTTTTACGAAAGGAAGAGACAAAAATAAGCTATGCAATTTCCCTTGCTAGTTACCTATAATTATTAAAAGTACTTTTTCTCCTGCTGTTGCATGATTACATTTTGATATACACTGTCCAATAATATACATATAAATTGTGGTACAAAATAACAAAATAACTTTATAATCGTGAGTCTTGATGGCAGAACTCACTGATTAAAAACTTAATTTGAATATTAAAATCAGCATACCCACATAGCATTTGTTTTCTTTAAACAGCAAGTTAAATGTGCATTTTTCTAAACTATCCTCCTTCAAATCATTATCTCAATATCAACATATCTGTTTCGGTAATGGAGGATGTCACAGTGCAGACAGAGCTCAGAGGGGCATTTCAAAGCCTCGCTGCTCACTACATCATATGCCATATGACTGGTTGCTATGGATGTCCAGAATCAAAAGTCATTAATAGCAACCTTACTTTAGAAAACAAGGGAAAATTGTAAACACCAACACACAGTGTAAAAAACACACTGTACTTTCCACATATATTAGGCACAAAATATGTCCCATTGAAAACCTGAAAACCAACAACTCTGAGGTGTCGCAAAACTCAGATCTTTTTGTGGAGTCAGAATGTCGTCTTTCCCTCCCAACACACATAGGGATGAATGCCCCTTACCTTGTTTCAATAATCTATCTCCCAAAAATGAAATCACATTTTTACACTAACTGATAGTTGTGCAGTCGAATTATACTGAAGCAGAGAAATAAACAAAATACATAACAAAGACCATACCACCCAACTGTCCCGATTTCGTTTAATTTTATGTACAGTAGACATTAGTAACATCCTGAAATGTATTTCAAGCGAGGGGTGAAAAGAACAAATTTTTTTTTTGTTTTTCATTAATATCTATCAATATTATAAAAGGTAATCATAATCTATGTGTTCTGCCGGGATTTTATATTGCACATAGGTGTTGTACGTATCCTGGAGGGTGTTGTGTCTGTCTTAATATGGCAAATGCCGTATATGCAGAGTGCACCTAGACCCATAACAAGAGAAGCTTCTTCAGATCTGTTTGCAGTTGTATACAGGGATGCCAAGAGGAATTCAGGGCCTCAGTACAACAACTTCATAGGGCCCCCCTTATAGCTGAGAATGTAAAAAATTTTGTGCTGCCATGTGAGTGTGTTCATACAATTGGGGGTGTGGCTATGCATCACTGGGTGTGCCTAGGCCACCCCTCCTATAGAAAAAAACCTGCATTGTTGTGTACACCATTGAATGGTCACCAAACAGTTAGGATTGTACCACTAGGATCACAACATTTCACAGACTCTCCTGCTGTCTCCTACCTGTTCTTCTTACTTTCACCATCTGTGGCTGCAGGTTTCTTTAGTTGCGGCTTGTATGGATCCTGGAATGTTGGGGGCCCTATTTGGAAAACAAAATGGGTACATTTAGAAAATTACAACCAGCCCCGGGATTAAATCAATAGCACACACAATTAAAAATTAGGCCTTCCTCCAGCCCCAACATTAAAATAAAATCTATTCACATTTAATAAATAAACCTATTTCCCTCCCTACAAACAGCCCGAGCAATAAATTCAGAAATATACCTATTTCCTGCAACCATCACTGACATTAAATAATTCATAGGCACAGTTAATAAAGAGATCTCATTCTCCCCCACATTCAGTAGCCCCCAAACCACCCCATCTTAAATTAATAGTCCACACTATAAAATTGCCCCACCATCACCCCACAAACAAAATTGCACCCATTAATTAGCCACCACCTACCTCACACTACATTGTCACAAACCCTCTGTGCCATCACACATACACATTACTGTGCCCCTTCATCACCACACCATGTTGTGCCCCCTTATGATTACACTGCGCCCTCAATGCTGCTTTTCCCCTTTCACCTGGCCCCCTATCATCACACTGTGCTATGCTGCTCACCCCCCTGACTTCATCACACTGTGCCATCCTGCTACCCCCTTTCCTCATACTGTGTCTCCCCCCTTTTTCCGCATACTGTGCCTCTCCCCTCCCCCTTTTTCCTCATACTGTGCCTCTCCCCCCCATTTTTCCTCATACTGTGCCTCTCTCCCCCTTTTTTTCCTCATAATGTGCCTCTCTCTCCCCCTTTTTCCTCATACTGTGCCTTTCTCCCCCGTTTTGTTCCTCATACTGTGCCTCTCTCCTCCCCTTTTTCCTCATACTGTGCCTCTCTCCCCCCTTTTTTCCTCAAACTGTGCCTCTCTCTCCCCCTTTTTCCTCAAACTGTGCCTTTCTCCCCCCTTTTGTTCCTCATACTGTGCCTCTCTACCCCCTTTTTTCCTTATACTGTACCTCACTCTCACCCCTTTAGCCTCATACTGTGCCTCTCTCCCCCTTTTTTTTCTCATACTGTGCCTCTCTCCCCCCTTTTTTCCTCATACTGTGCCTCTCCCCCATTTTTTCCCCTCATACAGTGCCTCTCTCTCGCCCTTTTTCCTCATACTGTGCCTCTCTCCCCCCTTTTTTTTCTCATACTGTGCCTCTCTCTCCCCCTTTTTCCTCATACTGTGCCTCTCTACCCCCCTTTTTCCTCAAACTGTGCCCCCCCCTTTTTTCCTCATATGTTTTCCGAAAACCCCCCTCTTCAGACAAGCTTATGATATTCCTCAACCACCATCTTAATCTCCCCTATTGCCACCCTCTACACAGCTAACACAAGACAACAACCCTCTGACCAAGTTTGGTACACACACATCCCACTCAGTACTTTTACCTTTACATTCTAGCTGGTCCAGTGTGCAATATGATGTAGCACATGCCCTTGTGTTTCAAACTCCCATTGTCCCATAGATTGTAAGCTTGCGAGCAGGGTTCTCTTACCTCTCTGTCTAAATGTATTACCCAGTATTGTTTTATTAATGTTTGTTCCCAATTGTAAAGCACTACGGAATTTGCTGGCGCTATATAAATAAATGATGATGATGATACTGTGCCTCTCCCCCCCCTTTTTCCTCCTACTGTGCCTCTCTCCCCCCCCCTTTTCCTCATACTGTGCCTTTCTGCCTTACTCCCTTTTTTTGAAACCTTCCCTTTCCCTTCACCATGCCTAAACTCCCCTAGCAGCTCCTGACCTTAGCCTCAATTTCCTGCAATCTCCTGCTAATCATTAAGTACCATAACTTTAACTTTAATCCCCATCTTATTTTGGAATCTTACCTAGCAGTATGAAATAAGGGCTGAAGGACCAGCAGGAGACTTGATCACAGTACAGGAATATGAGGTAAAAGCTCACAAACAATTTAATAATGTAGCTATTGCTAAATAATTAGCTATTCTTTTACCTGCCAGTATAAGCTACTTAGTTGAATTGTTCTGCAGTACAATATAGGATAGTGGATTGCAAGCCTGTCGTTAAACTTGTTAAAGATTGAATCTGAACCTCTTAAACATATGTGTGATTTTCCCAGACAAAGATGAAGGTTAACATAGTTTAAAGATGAAATATAGACCTTCCTGTGCAAAACCATGGTGTTGCAGTTTAATTAAAATAATTCATTAAATAGCTGCCCCATCCAAGGTAATTAGTATGCATAATTTATGCTTTCCTTAATACACAAGGGCAGTAGCCTGAATAATAAACTCAAATTAACCTTAAGTGGAAAAGATTGTATGGTCACATATTTATTTAGCTTTGGTTTGTTACAGAGGAGAGGGTAAAGAGGTGAAAGTCTGTTTTTATTAATACATTTACTTGAAAGTTGCTGTCCTTAGAGGGCAAATTCATTGTACATATAGATACTGACATAGGGGGTTTATACATTTATGTTGTACAAGACTAACATAGTGCAGTGCATCTTTATATGCCTTTTGTTCCTACTAAGGGACTTCACATATGTTCACAAGCACATTAACCACGATTATAGATTGTCCGTGAATCAATCATTTCAGTTTGGAAGGTTAAAATCCAAAGTACATGTTTCACACAACTGAAATGCACTTTGTCCAGGTTCCTCTTAACTGGTGCAATTTTCTGGTCAATTTGTATAACTTAATGTTCTGTGGCACCACAAAAAAATCAGTAACGTCCTCTTATATGAGCAATCTTCATCTGTCTGCTCATTCAAGCCACTTGTTCCTTAAAAAAAAAATCTTTCATTTACAGATATTTTGCAAAGTAAGTTGCATCATTGTGCCTCTCCTGCATCAGTGAAACTGAGTACACACTACAGAAATTTCGACCAACTTTTTATGCCGAGCGATTTTACATGCGATCGATGATCCGATCGCTCGGTCCATGGACTGCATACACACTAGCCTTGTTTAGGACGATAAAGGGAAGAGCAGACGTCCCTTTAGCGACTTTTTACAGCCATGTTGTCGTGAGCAATGACTGTAATTTCGTACTCACTGTTGTGGATCGGTCGGAAGTTTATACACACTACACAGCGGAAACGAGATTTGAACGAAAATATTAAACGGTACGACCAACCAAATGAGGTGATAATCATTCATTTGGGCAGACTTTCGACCATCGTGTCACAGCACACACTGACCCGACTTTTGAACGAGCGGTCGTATGTCGGCTGTTTGAGCTGATTATTGGACGAAAACAGTGTAGTGTGTACCCAGCTTAAGAAACACACATCCATCCAGATCCCAGAGCCTTGGAAGCATATGTTTTTTCAAGACCCCAGCTGTGTACTCTCATGTGGTAAGTGCAGCTGTCAGATATGAGCATGTTAGTATCATGTAGAAACTCTTTTGAAATGAACAGGCCATTGACATGATAGGGGCACCACAGCATTGTTTTTCCAATTCAATTAATCTCTATTGATGTGTGATAAATGCAGGAAGTCCACACCACTAGCCAATCACTTTGCTACTAGAGTGGACAACCACTTGTGTGTCAGACGCCGTCCCCGCAATTCTCCTAGGTGCCAGAGATGGACGCCTGTCTGTTCTCGCTGACAGCGTCCCGTTGTCTAGCCTGATTCCGGGTGGTCACATTGCGTGATGCGCAATGATGTCTCTGTCCCATTGCTATGCAACAGGATGTGCTTCTCCAACTGCAGCTGATCGCCTAATCACCCCTGCCTGTCAGGCAGGCGCGGGCTGGCAATTTCAGCCCGGGGGGCGCACAGGCGGCCGCATCACGTGACACAGGATGCGGCCGCCTGTGCGATGACGCAGCCGCATGCCATGTCATGGGATGCGGCCGCCGGTAAAAATCTGCGATTTTGACTCTGGGGGGCAGCCGGCCGGAATCGGCGATTCTGAGCGGCCCCTGGCCCAGCCCGCCCCTGCTGTCAGGGAGCACTTCCCTCTACTTAAAACTCGTTCTGGATGTATCTGGTGCCAGATTATAGGTTCACTAACTCCAGATTCTCTTCCTGTTCTTGCATTGTGTTTTGGCTCTGGTCTTTGGCTTTATCCCTGGACTACTCTCTCGTGTTGTCCCTGGTACCATTCTCGTGTGTTTGGTTTAGACCTCTGGCTTCCCTCTGACCATTCTATGCATTATTCTTGGGTACTTCACTCCTGTTTGGCTTCTGACCCGGACCAAACGACCATTCCTGTTCCACACTACCACACCTGTGACTAACCTGGAGAACCGTGACCTGCACACCTCACTCAGCCAAGGTCATTCCTCCTATAGAATCTACTGGAGCATTAGCTGTTTCTAAAGCTTCTAAGACTCATAAACTCTGGGTTGATATAGCATTTTCATCCAGTATATAAATGAAAGCTGCTGAGATCAAAATACATTGAAATAAATGTAAAACACTCTAGCCTGGCACACACAAATTGTCCACAGCAATGTTTTACCAAGCAGATAAAAACACTCACAAACTCTTTTGTGAGCATTTGAAAGCACCAATGATATGCTGCTTCTAAAATGCAGGTTTTTATGTAATCTACTCTCTTTTGTTTGATTTTAATTAACACTCACTTTATAGTAAAAAAACCATATTCAAATTCCAGTTTACTGAATAGACTTAATTTAAAGTCATTCACCTGGAACACCTGTGGAATGTAATACTTATCTATACTCCCAATGATTTCCTGAATAATAGACCCTGTGTTATCTGTATCATGATCTGTAGAATAAACTGTTTACAGTGGGATAGCTATGAAGAATATATATAGCAATCATCCACTTCATTGATACAATCAGTGTGCCAATGAGATACAGGAAGGAGCTTGAATAAATTTGTAAGCATTGCAGTCATTGCATTTGAAAACATTAAAAGAAGTTACACCACCCAATTGTTGCAGTTGATATTCAAATTAGCTTGTGAATATTTTTTCAAAGGCTCAGCTAAAACACCTGGGCATTGGGGCACATTTTGTGCCTGGGCCATCAAAATCCACTCTACCAAATATCCCTGTAAAACCTAGTAACAACCACCACGTAGTAGAAATAAAACATACATTACACCTACACACACACATATTTATATATATATATATATATATATATATATATATATATATATATATATATATATATATATATATATATATGAAAATGTTCAACCTCTGGAACGTATAGAAAGTTGAAGTTTGGCACACTGGCGGCTTGTAGGTCAAAATTGGCAACAAAAAGCCAAAGAGTTTGATTGGATCCTATGTTAATATCTACAGAGTATTATTTTTTTTCCCCTGTAAGGGAGCATGTGAGTTTTAAAAATGTAAGTATTAATAACAGTCACAGCAAAATATTTCTTATAGATGATCCTGAAATAGCAACAACAACAAAAATTATAACCAGTCTTTTAATTGTGAAAATCAGATCACAGAAGAAAATAGCAATTCTGGTAGCACCTACTTGAATCGCAGAGGAGGACAAACTGCTCACCTGACTTTTAAATTGCCACTGGACCTATGATACAATAAGAACTCAGTCTGCAACATGAAGAAAGAGACAGTGCTGGCTAAAATTATGAAGCATTGAATCATCATCAAAAACATGTGGCACAAGAGAGGAATCAAAACTTTAAATAGATCCCTACAGGACATAACATGCATAGACAAACATATGGGAGAAGTCACATAACTTCAGCTCCCCACATCTCAGTAACAAAACCCAATTGCAAGTGTCCAGCTTGAAACCCCATGTTAAACTAAACAGATTGTGCCAAGGGAGAGTGTTTCTTCATATCACCCATACCGCTCTTGCGCAGTATATACCTTTTTGAGTTCAAGACCCTAGCAGTTCCCCATCAAACTGATTTCTTTCCTCACCATTAACATGGTTCAGTTATGTCCCACAAATTATCTGGAATTGACATTAGAAATCCATGCATTTCACATGGAAAGTTGTGCTTGCCTGCTGGAGAGCCAGCATAAAAAGAACCTTCACAGCCTGAAGGATTCATCATTTTGTTTATAAGGAAATATTGATATGATATCTACAAATTCATTTGTAAATTAAACAGTAATTTAAAACAATTACATGCTTTTATTTGGAAAACCTGTGCAAAGAATAGATCACCTGATAGTATAAATATATATTATAGTAGATAAATGTATTATGAATCTTAATTTTGGCCTTTACTTTTCCTAATCTTATTTTAAGCTAAATACAGGATCGGGTATACCAAACTTAACATATTATATCAATATTATTAACATACATGAAAACATTCCTGGTTGGAAAACTGAGGCAAAATAAGCCACACCATGTTTCACTATCTATCTATCTATCTATCTATCTATCTATCTATCTAGTACAGTTGTTGAATTTCCTTTCATCGATCTAAGTGAAGGATGGTTAGAAAGAATAAATCACCTTTTACTAGGATCCTCTATGTACATGTGTTTGACATTTGGCACAAACACAGCTAAACATCACACTCTTTTTGAACTTTGCTTTCTGACACTGTTTATTTGTAGCGCCTAATTAAATCAATTGTCCTAATGACTATTCTGTGCACAGTACACACTCCCTCAGGTAAAAGGGAGTATTTCTCCACCTCTGCTGTAGCTTCAGGTTGTTCTTTACAGTGAAACCTTTTATTAGCGGTTGATTTAAGTCAAACACGACAATACTGATTATAGGAGTTGTGTATCACATGTGGAAGCAAACTCTTAAACTACCGGTAAAAAATATGCAAAGTAGTTATTTCAAAATGGTAATTAAGATTTTCATACCATATATACGTGAAAGCATCAATGAATTTGATAAGATAAAAAATATGTTTCCAAAAGAATGCATTTTTAGGACCAAAATATTTTAATAAAAATGTTTTCAGTATTGTGAAGTTTTTAAAATGTTTTGTTATTTGTTATAAATATATGAAATTAATAATTTCATATATTTACATAAAAGCATATATTTAAAGTAAGTAAGTAAGTAAGTAAGTAAGTAAGTAAAGTAAGTAAGTAAAGTAAGTAAATGCTGTGTACACCAGTTGCCAGAATGGAGCTCTGCTATGTATACTGGTCACATAAAAGGACACATTTGTCCTCAGAATCAGTGTAGTGCGCTGATGTATAGAGTATATTATTCTTCAGGATAGGCGTTAGCAACAAGAATGGGGCTCTGCACTACAAATAAGCTATAATCAGGGACTACCACAGGGGGAAGGACTGGCGGGGGGAATTTCCCAGGGCCTCTGAGTGGCAATGGGGCCTCAAAATTTTCCGACTTACCATTTTTACGTTCCCAGTTTTTTTTCTTTTTTTATATATATTTATCCATTTACTAATTTGCCAATTTCCAAGTACTAAAAGTTCAAACCTAGCACCTAAACATGTTAACTGGTTAAATTGGTACAACTTGCAGTGGAGCATGCGCTTATTGCTCTCACTGTGCATGATGCATCTATCCGCACAGACACATAAGAGCATTACGTGCTCTTGAGATATGCCGGGGTGATTGACTTACATCTTTGCAAAGGAATAGTTTGCTTATAATCATCATCATCATCATTTATTTATATAGCGCCACTGATTCCGCAGCACTGTACAGAGAACTCATTCACATCAGTCCCTGCCCCATTGGGGCTTACAGTCTAAATTCCCTAACATACACACACACACACACAGACAGAGAGAGAGAGACTAGGGTCAATTTTGATAGCAGCCAATTAACCTACTAGTATGTTTTTGGAGTGTGGGAGGAAACTGGAGCACCGGGAGGAAACTGGAGCACCCGGAGGAAACCCACGTAAACACGGGGAGAATATACAAGCTCCTCACAGATAAGGCCATGGTCAGGAATTGAACTCATGACCCCAGCGCTGTGAGGCAGAAGTGCTAACCACTTACCCACCGTGCTGCCCGTTATACTTAGAAAACTGGACTGGACTGTTTGCTGTTTACTCGAGGAATTGCAGAATTATACATTTAATTTGATCATTTTTTATAATAACAATGCCCATGCTTGTATAAATTCGACAGGTTTTGTTTTTATTAATACATTTTAAAATATCACTTTTATTTGTGAACAACTGAACGCCTTTAAAGGTAAACAGCCATAAATTAGGTAATAGGGCCGTAACTGTGGCGGTGTGGCCATTGCCCTAGCGCAGAGCACCGGCTATCCTGGGGGTGGAGCCACAATGTCCATTTGCCAGCCGCCTACTGCATTGTTTTAATAAGTGGTGCGTCCAGCACATTCTCTGTAGTCTCCTTCTGGCTCCTGCAGGGCTGTCAGAAATTCAAGACAGAAGAAGGAGGGAAAGTGACGTCTGAGTATGGGGGCGGATCTAGCATGGCTGCAAAATACAATTCAGTACAGGTAATTCTGCTTGAGCAAAACTCATATTGTATTTTCTCCAGCTGTGAAAGCCACACACTAATTCTTGTGTGTGTTGACTGCACTGAATCCTGTAATGAGACAATTAATTACTTTGGAACTGTGCAACAAATGTACAATATCTTCAGTTCCTCTCCGCAAAGGTGGGAAATTCTGAAAAGCATCTCCCTGCTTCACTTCATAATATATCCACAACTAGATGGTCTGCACGCATTGATTCTGTAAACCAGTTGCACATCATTGACATTCTTTAAGAACGGCTTTATCAGATATTGAAATTATCAATCTCACTACACAAATTCAATCAGAAATTCAGTCCAGTAAGAAGTACTTGTCGAAATTTGAATTATTTCTAATGTCATCTTTGTGGATAAAGATGCTTGTAATGAGCAACAAAACTACACTCCATATTGAAGCACGCAATGGTACATTGGACGTTGAGCTGGACAACATCAAATGTCTTATCAAAGACATTAAACAGATGCACGAAAAAATTGGATAAGATCGTCATAGAGTGCAAAATTGTAGCAAAAAATTGAGATTCCAACCGAATTCTCCACCAGTCATCACTTACCTACTCAATCTGATGCTGAAAAGCACTATAGGGTCAACGTTTTCTATGTAGTAGTAGACTCCATTCTGTCTGATCTTCATTGTTGATTTACTTTATTGGAAGCAATTTGTAACATGTTTAAGCTTCTTTGGGGGTTCAACAAAATGAGTAATGAAGACCTGTGCTCTGCAGCTGAAAACTTTCAGGACTAATACAAGAAATATATTGCCCAGGATTTCAGTGACAAACTAATTTTCCTGAAGCAAATTTATAGTACAAACTTTAAGTTGGAATGCAAAGATAAGGAACTTCTTACTTAGGACTTTCTGGGGTGATTCCCAACATCACAATTGTTTTGCACATTTTTCTCAGTTTGCCAGCATCTGTTGTTCTCGTGAACGAACGTTCAGTGTGTTGAACAAAGTAAAATACTATTATCGCACAACTATGGGGCAAAAGCTATTGAATGGGCTGGCCCTGCTCAATATTATCTGTGACGTGGCATGAAAGTTAGATTTTTCCAAATTGATTACTGCATTTGCAGAAAAAAAAGCTAGAAAAGTACTTTTAATTTGAAATATCCAATAATCCTCTACATCAGTACATGTATACAGTATTTTATTTGTAATTTTTAATAAAGTTAAGCATTAAAATACATTTTAAATGTATTTTTAATGTTTTTTTGTTTTAAGAAAGTGGGGGTGGAGGACCTTTTCATTTGAGTTTCCCATTGCCTCTATGAACCTCTGAAAGGCCATGACCATAATAATGAGGTTATGTTATGTATTCAGTTCCTCAGATCGGGGCTCTGCTTGGCACACTACTCAGAGAATGAGGCTCTGCTAACTACTCTAATCACCAGAATTATACTATTATGTGTATATTAGTCATGTTAATGCAAACATGGGGAGCAATTATCCCAAACATGGGGCAAAAAAAATAAATGACCAGGCAAACAGCTACTCAGAGCTGGCGACAAACTCAAGAATGCTGCCTATTCCCATAGAGAAGCAGCATGCGGCCCCTGTTACCATAGGGGGCGCAGAAGTTTCCTGAGCACAGTGCACATGGGCATCCCCTGAAGTCTGCTCCTCCTTCCTTGGGTGCTCCCTTCATGAGCACCTCTGCTATTCCCCTTTTCCCTTATTGTCATAGTTGTCTGAATTTTGCACTGCAGCACCCAGCCCCCATTTCCCCTCGTCATAGTTTTATATTACATGCATACAAATACATTATTTCACAGACTGATTTCACATGGAGTTAACAAAAAGAATGATATGACAAAGGGGGAGATTCAAACCGCTGCCAGGTGTCTCCAGGACGTCCTCTGAGACACCTGGCGTCAGGGGAGCACTGGCAAATTTAGTTTGGGGGGCAAGCCTCAACTCAGCAGCCTACTAGGAGCATTTTAAAGGAAAAAAATGCAGATGGGCCCAGTGATCCAGCCCAAGGTAGCCCACTATGCAACCGGCCCGGGGGTCAGATGCCCCCTGCTTCCCAGCCCAGCCTGCCTCGCACTGATGTTATGGCTGGAATCTCTGCTCATTTCTCCTCACACTCCACAGAGGTACAAGGAGAAATGAGCAGAGATTCCTGCTGGAAATGACAGCAACGTACACAGTGCGATGTCCGCTCAGGACATGGCCGGCAATTGAATGTCCCCCTCATTATACTATAACAATAACAAAGTAAAATAACTTATTCTCTTTAACTTATTTTACGTTACCTATTGTAATTGTGTGATAATTAAGCAGAGGTCTAAAATCTTCCTTCTCTGCCAGTTTAAATAACCACATACTAAGCAGGATGTCCAAATAACTATAAGAAAGTAAATGCTTGGAATGAAGTTGGTGTGTAGATTTTCAGTGGTATCTGCCACCACTACTTGTTACGGACAAGTCACCACAATTGTTGCAGATAAGTTGCGGCAATTAATGTGGATGAATAATGTGGATGAATAATAGTCATTCTTGAGGAATAGTCTTTTCTGTGACTCACTCCAGAACTCTGAAAGCGAACATTAAGCCCATGGGGTCCCAACAATTGGCAATTAGCACAGAATCGTAAGAGAGTCAATCTCCCCTCTATCTGAGCATGGAGATGAATTATACATTGGGCTACTAAAGTTTTGTGGCAGAACAATCCACTGCGCAAAGCTGCGATGTTCTAGAAATACAATCTTCGCGTTCAATTTTGCTTCACTATCCCACTTTTGTATATTAACATTTTACTGAATTTGTAGTCTATGAGGGAAATTCAATTAGCCATAATGTTCTGAGGAACATCGCGGCTGAACATTTTTATCAGTTATACGCTCATTTTTGCTTGCTGCTTTATGGGGCGCGAGCAAAGATGAGGGACATTTCTGTGAAAAAAAATCGGTACGAGGTGTCATGCGGCCGTTCTAGAGACACCTTCCATGGGTTTTTTAAAATTGAATTTCCCCCTTATAATAGAGCTGGGACGATGATGGTCAATTAATTCTGTTATAGAAACATAGAATTTGACAGCATATACATACCACTTGGCCTCTCTCGTCTGCCCATTTTTTAACCTATGGTAACCTCCAACCCTATTAAACCCTTATTTCTCTGTAAGGATATCTTTATGTCTATCCCAAACATGTTTAAATTGCTCTACTGTATTGGCCTCTACCACCTCTGATGGGAGGCTATTCCACTTATCCACTACCCTTTCTGTAGTGTTGTGTAATGTTGTGTAGTTGGGGTAGGACTACACAAACAAGAGTTTATAGCCAAATGCAGAATATTTTGCAGAACAGTTTTTAAAATGCTGCTTTGATCTTTGCTTATACCCCAAAACAGAAAAAAACTATGTAATGTCTAAGCACTTGTATTTACAAAGTACAAGTAAATAACAAAATAAGATACTCTTCTTTTAACACACACAAGGGGAAAAATTATCAAAAATATTTACAATCAAGAGATAGATATTATTAATCTCTTTCAAAATACACAAGTGTTTTAAATAGACTTGCCGTTATACATTCACAATATTCCACTGAGGAAATTAGATTTGTACCTAACTCAGGCTCACTGCAAATCCAAAGTGTCAGTTTCATATATCAAGCAATTAATTATAGTGTTTATTTTTGGGAGGATGAAACATTTTACATATATTTACTTAGAAAGCTGCATGGTTCCTCTAGAATAAATAAGGGCTATAATTCTAGACTAGAAAACCTACAGTTGCAAGCACTGCTCATCAATTTCCAACTGTATTAATGAGCAAAAGAGCTGAGACAGTCATTCATACTGTCTTTATGATAAGACTAACCTACAGGGCAAATCAAGATTAAGGACAAAGAAAAGACAAATTCCCGTTTAAACCCTTACAATTCTGCAATAAATCATACACACATGTGCACATGAGCTGTGACTGAAAAGTAGGACAGAGACAGAGGTAGCATCTAATCATAAAATATTCATAATATAAAAACATTGTTTACCCTGTTCTCTACATATTCAAGTATTTTGTAGTTTAATGGCATGTAATTGTTGTAATAAACCCATGATTCTGGACTTTTTTAAATAAATAAAATATACTCATTGGGTCTATTTTCTAAATACAAACACCTTTCCATCTTCTATCATTTGTTAGATACACTTTACAGTAGAGTATATCTGACATGTACCTGAAACCAAATTGATTGAGAACGAGGTTGTGTGTTACTGGGGCACTCGAAGGACAATAAGATAGTATAAAACATACTTAAATTTTATTAATATGCATTAAAAATAATATCATGACATATAATCACATGTAGAGTAGTGAAATATTAAAAAGTGAAAATGAACAAAATGACCTGAATAAATGTCCACTGATAAAACCAGCAGGAACACTGCTAGGACGCGCCGTCCCCCCTATGTATATGGTCATGTATAGGTATGTTGATAGGAGCTTCAAAAATATATGTAGTACCGTACTGTCCAGCATTAATTATATATCAAAAGAGTTAATACTCTTTGATCAGTATTATAAGGATGTACCTGAAACCAAACAAATTCTGCAGCATGCTGCACTGCTCTTAAGCCATATTATTGTGCTGATTACAGTAGGTTTGAAATGTACATCGCAAATAGCTTTTCATGCAGTTTCTTTCAAAACTGTTGATATTGGCACAACGAAGTCATAGTGGGGGAAAGCATGTCTGCATGTTTTAGAGAATGTATCTAACACACAATTCAAAATTGTTAAGGGTTTCATTCAGAAAATAGACCTCTTTTACATATTATTTATATTTTTAAATATCTTCAAAGTTGGACATATCAATACCCCCAACCTTCAATCTGTCAAGTGTACTCTCAAAACCTACCTCTTCATTTTAGCCTATCCTACCACCACCTGAGATTACACCCTCTGCACACTGTAACTGCCACATCCACTCCTGTGCTATTAGCTCCTATAGTCTCCACCATGCACCTTCTCAATTTATCTTCTCTATTTCTCCTACTAGACTGTTAGCTATCACAAGCTGGGTCTTCTCTATCTTCGATCTCATGTCTGCACTTCCTCTCTCTACCTCATATGCACTTGTTCTGTTCTTATGCTCAAGTTGTATTTGTATAATTAATAATGCTGTTTGTCTGGCGCAGCAGAATTTGATGATAATAATGATGATGATGACAATGTTGAAAAATATTTTGCAGATTATTATAAAGAGTAGATAGATGTCAGGCATCCACGAGGATGAGTGAGATCCTGCTGTCTTGGCTGGGATTGGCTTGACTCCACCTAGTGGCGTGGAGTGTAACAGAGCGGAAGGTTATCACCAGGGATACCCGCATGGAGATTTGGGCTTTGCGGCTTCCACCCTGCAGGTCGTGGCCCTCTAGGGAAGTCCCCAGTGAGACAGGACAGTGAAATGGCTCGAGAGATGAGGGAGATTCCCAAATAGCTACCAGAGGTAGAATGAGATGAGGCTGTGAGATGAGATACTTGGAAGTGTAGAGAACAAGAGTCTGTAGCAGTATACTGGAGAAGAGGAGGCATTGATCCACAGCAATACCACTAACGAGTGGAACAGGTAAGCAGAGATCAGCGGTGCACAGGATCAACAGCAGACAATGAACTACAGCTATTACCACTAGGAAGTGGAACAGATTAGCGGAGGTCAGGGGTGCATACAGGATAGATAGCAGACGATGAACCGCAGCTATTACCACTAGGGACTGGAACGGATCAGCTGAGGTCAGCGGTGCATACAGGATAGATAGCGGGCGTTGATCACAGCGATTACCACTAATGAGTGGAACAGGTAAGCAGAGATCAGCGGTGCACAGGATAGACCGCAGACGATGAAGAACCAGCACTGAGAGGTGAGGGGAGGAGCCTTGTAAAGGAGTACCAACCAATGGAATGACAGGGCAGGTAAAACAGGTGAGGTGATCTGCGCAGGCGCATACTGCCACTGGCAGGACAGCAGGCAAGATAGGGAGAATCAGGATGACGACAGGCGCGCCGATCCTCGAGTGGTGGTCCCAGGAGGCCGGCGTGAGACAGTAGACTTATCTGGCTGGATATTTTCTCTGTGGCCTCAACTGTTTTTAGTCCTCTGAAACATCGAACATGTACCTGTGAAATATTACCCAGTAATGTCTAAGATATCTCCTATATCTCCCCCCCTACATCTATTTGCCCCCCCCACCCCACACACACACATACTACATGCATTTTGTCAATGAACATTAGATATGGCACAATTCTGATACTCCTCTTGTTTTTCCTTTCTCCTTCAGCAATTCTGTTTCTAGCTCAGTGTTCTTTTCCTTATTCTCATCTGCCTTGGTATACTTCTAATTGGTCAACTTATTAGCTGACTGAGATGTCGCAAAATGAAAATGTCCAAAACTGACTTCCTCAGGGGCAAGTTATATACTAATACAAGAAGGAGAAAGGATTAAAGTTTTTATAATGTGACAGTCTTAAACACTGTAATACTCACAGAAGTCCTTAGTTTCAGTGGTTTTTGTAGCAAATTCTAGGGTAACGGTAGAATGAATTATATGGCAGCCCTCCCAAAACATATTAGGGCTTGAGTACTTTCAGAGATATCAGAGATATCAGAGACCAGCTTATTAGGGCATAGGTTCCAGGCGTATTGGGAGTTAAGCCATCCGCAAAGTACTGCAGATGTCTTCCAGTGATAGTTCTGTATGTCCATTTTATTTATTCTGTATGGTAGAGAACCTATGACCTCATATAAAGAGCAGCGATGAGTGAAGAAGGGGAGACCAGTGATGAAGTGTTGGGCACAGTAGTAAATTATGTCCAATTTTCCAAGAAGTAATACATGGGCTGTTTATAAAGTATTGTTATAATTTAGAAAAAGGAAGGTTGAATTAGCTGTCTCTTGGGCTCTGTAGTTAGTATGCAGTAAACCTGAAGAATAGACCTCAATTTATTTTTAATAACTCGTTATGGTCTTCAGATCAAAGTTTGAAGTCTATCTAGATTTCCAGGTATTTAAAATTTGGCTCAAATTCCAGGGTTTCTCCCAGATGGTAGAACCGGATATACTACATGATTAATAGGTGAAAATACCATTGCCTTTGATTTTTTTGGGAATTGATGTTAAAATCAGCTTGAAAGTTGCCACAGGCAATTTCAGGAGCTGTACGGCTTAGGTAAATCACTGTGTCATCTGCAGATAGATTCAATTTTGCTTCATTGATACCTGAATCTATATTGTTTAAGTAAATGAAAACTAGAAGTAGAAGGTCCCAGCAAATATTCTTGTGGGACCACTTGTTTAAACAGATTTAAGGGGAAGAGTTCTCCCTTATCTTTGTGCTGCCAAGGGTTGTGATTATACTATGTTGAGTTTTGAAACCAGATTGCATTGGGTTTTTCAAGTTAGTATCGCCTATCGAAGATTTCAATTGTAGAGCGCTACGGAATATGATGGCACTATATAAATAAATGTTAATGATGATGAACTAGGCCTTCATGATTTTTTTCCAAAAGATTGATTACTGTACTGGGAGAAGGGACATGGGCCTGTAATTTTCAGATCACAGGAGTCTGTGGATTTAAACAACAAAATCACATTTTCGGTAATCCACAATTTGGGAAGGGTCACTTCATAAAGGGAAAGTTATACAGATGAATAACAGGTATGATTCATCTCAAATGCATAGTATTTTTAGCACACCCCGCTCTTTCATTTTCACAAAACAAACAAAACTCAGGTACTTCTTGCTATTTCTTCCTTTATAACAATACTAAAATAACTTTTTTATGTATAACCACGCATCAAGCCTTCACACTTTCCAATATTAATTAGTGTAATATTTAAAACAGGAGCATAACTATAATTTTAGGACCCAAAGCAAATTTTTAAAATTCTCACTCTCCACTAAGTCAATTATCAGTTTAGTTTAATTACTAATATACTTATCCACACTAACACCCGCTCCATCTCAAAACAATTTATCAATGTACCGCAAACTAAAACTGGCTGACACTTATTTTGCACTACTTAACTCATGCTCTGTTCTCATTCACTAGTCAATTATTCATTGTAATTATATTAGTATACTCCCACCCTGCCATGCCTAGCTAGCTATTGCTCTACTACATTGCTCTGTAATTCAATTCACTGCTTGGCTCTTCAAGCTTCTTTATTTTATCTTCCCTTGCTCTGTATTGCCTTATTTATTGTATTGTACGCTACTCTCCTCCTTTCTGCCCTAACACTCTGTCTCTTGCTTACCCTGACTATGCACTGCCAGAGCTCTTCTCTCCTTCACAACCTCTCCATCACATGGCCCTATACCACTAAACAAACCACTAAACAAATATTTCTCTACACCACCACCTGCTATGCCAACAGCATCCTGGACTACGTGACAAAGTTGTAGAGCCTATTATAATTACTCCAATCAGATAAAGTAGTCTACACCTCCTTCATTGTCCTGCGCAACTTGGATCAATTGTTCCTCCCCACTCTTTCATTAGCTAATCCACATTCATCCCCATCTCTCACATCACTCCACCATGCACCTTCTCAATTTATCGTCTCTATTTCTCCTATTCACTTTCAATATACTTCTTTCAAAAACCTCTTCTCTCTCCAACATTCTAATCTCCCTACCCTATTATTATTATTATTATTATTATTATTATTTTTATATTATATTATTCCTGCATTGCTAGTCTGCACCCCATGAACCGTTTTGTTTCTTGCACCCACTATCCTCACCAGACTCAGCAGCTCCATTTCGACGAGTCTGAATTCGACAGCAGCCACGGCGCTGTCAAGCAGCATCCGTGGCAGTTCTGTATTATACTACAGTACAGCACTGCCGCGTACGGTTCTTTGACAGCGCCGCGGCTGCTGTACAGTACCGTTGGTTTGCGGAGGGGAGGGGTTTCTGGAGAACCAGAAACCCCCCTGCATGCGCCACTGCCCAACCCAGGGCCCCATACAATCTCCACTATCTGCCCATGCCCCTTGTTCCACCCTAAAATTTTCCATCCACACTGTACTTATAACCCCGCCAACCTTATCAACATATCTTTACTACACTCTCTCCCCTTTTCTTGTGCATTTTGGAAGAGGAGATCTATTTGTAACAAGCTCACACCTATCCATGATCTATTAATTTCAAAATCCCTCAACCTCCTTGCCATTACAGAAACCTGTCTTACCTCATCTGATGCTACATGCCCTGCAGCTTTCTCCTACAAGGGACTCTCCCTTAGTCATATTCCCAAACCTAGAAACAGACAAGGTGGAGGAGACATCTACTATTTTCCATATTGCACTGGAACCCTCGCTCTCCTTTTCTTCCTTTGAAGTCCATACTATCCATGTATTCTCTCCTCTACATCTTCTTGTTACTGTCATTTATCACCCCTCAGGTTCAAGATCCAAATTCTTTGTCAACTTTGATTTCAACATTCCCATTGAAAACCCCACTACTTCTGTTAACGTACTACCTCCTCTGGTGTCTCCTAGCAGACTTCATCTCTTACCAACTGTGAAGGACACTCCCTAGAACTTGTCTTCTTTCGCTTTTGCTCCATGTCTTGTTTCTCCAACTTGACTCTCTGTCCACAACTTCTCTTCCTTTAGGTTTACCTTAGATCTCGATCTCCCCCACGCCCAAATCTGCATGTGCACAGCAAAACCTAAATGCTCTCCACCCCATCCACATCTCTTGTCAAAACTACTCTCTCCTATGACTAACCTGCCTTGTCCTGCTCAGGCTGGCTCTTTCTACAACAAAAGACTAATTTAAGCCCTAGACAATGCGGCTCCAGATACACTCTTTCTTCTTACAGCACTGCTATTTCACTTGCCAAGCAAACATACTCCACTTCATTAATATCCACCAGGTCATCTAAACCCTGTCACCTCTTTTACACCTTCAAATCGCTTCTCTACTTCCTCCTCCGTCCTCCCTCACAATCCATGATTTTGCATGCCACCTCCTTTAAAGACAAAGTTGACTCCCTTTGACTAGATATTTCCTCATGCCTAATCCTGCACATCCAGCCAACATTCTCCTCAGGGTTGGACCTAGACATTATTTTTAGGGAGGGTGAGTTAGCATAATCATGTCCCTCCTTCATTCTGATTGGCTGGCCCGTGATGGCCCCTCCCCTTGCTGCAATTAGCCACACTTCATCCAGTGGCAGACAAAGTGTTGGAGTGGTCACCCTACTTTATTCCAAACCATTCATCTCCTCTACACACTCCTCTATTGTGTTGTTTCCATTTATCATCTCCACGTCTAGGCTTCCAATTCTTTGATAAACTTAACATCTTGCTCCTTCACTTCCTAACCAAATATCTCTCATTTTAGATGATTTCATCGTACGATTGACAAATCCACTGACTCTACCATCTTAAAATTTATCACCTTCACTTCACTTCCTTTGGCCGTTCTCCCTGGCAATAATCCCTCTGGTTGTAAGTTTTGATGGCTTTTTTTATTAAGCAGGTTCTGTTAACTCAATCTTACAATGGCATTAACTGATAACAAAGCTGAATTTTTTTTTATTATTGCAATAGATTTGATTACTTTTTACTTTTGTTTTTTTTTTATATATTTAATTTTTTTATTTTTTTCATTCTAACAGTGGAACAGGAATTTGAAACTGAGATAAACATATAATCAAATTGTGCAAGAAATTCCCTGCAAGAAATTGTTATAAAAATGCGATGAAAGCAGGACAATGTGGCAAATAGTGTTATTTGTGACTAATTGACGTGAATACTCTCTTCTCTTCAGATCTCTGTTTGTAGGCTGCAATAAGCACATCCTGGAAAGATTTTACCTAGTGTGATGTACAACTTATGTCACAATTTATTTGTCATATTCTGAAAGTTTTGCTGAGTGAGCCATATCAGTGGTACAAACTGCAGGAGAGTCGCTTATGTCTATCAATATTAATGGAATAGACAAGAATGTCTCCAGTTACCAAGTGTGTTTTCAGAAATCACTTTTAGATAACAAGTTATGGAGAGTTGCAATGCAGAGTTTTCTTTTTGAGCACTATATAGGAACAGGGGAGTTTTTTTTCCCCATTCCTTTCTGGTCTGATGTGCATTTAAGGGATACTATGATATGGCTATTCATGAGTTCAGTGTAGCAGTGCATCAACAAATGTGTCTGAATTACACCCCAGAGGAGGATGCACATTATTTGGTTCTAAGTGCTTTGATCCTTTGTATAAACTTCAATCACACACTTGGGTGATTGGTAATAAAGCATCTGAAGCATATATACACTGGATCCAATCTTGTTGAAATTCAGAGTTTCTACAGCTCCTCATTCCTCAGTTTTTACACATTGTAAAATAGCCCACACTTTGTCTATCAGAAAAACTTGCCGCTAATGACTTTGGTTGCAGTTTAGTGGTTTGCTTGCCAGGATTATGGATGGAACAGCAGTTTGTCAACTGATGCGAGATGTCAATGTCTCTACGAGCCCTCTGGCCTAATAATCTGCTGTGCCAGGTTCTCATTAAAAAAAAAAACCTTCTCCCTTCCAGCCCTCTTTATCTTCTGGCCCAACCAGATGGCAAAGATGAAAGAAAACATGAAGAGTTGAAATCTAACCATAAGGTTCACTTTGTTTTTGCTTATCAAAATGTTGATCAAATTTGCTAATCTTAGAAAGCAATCTTCAATGCTGCAAGAAGTGGAAAGTTTGCTTAGCAGAAAGACAACTTTAGATTTGCTAAATATGTGTTTAGATGGGCTCTGGAGATATAAGCCTGGGCTTCTTTACAGGAGGTGTTGAGGAATTTTAATTTTATGCTGTGTGTAAAATATTTTTATGAATGGTTTATAGTCTCACTCTCCTGAGAAAAACTGAAATATTATGGCTAATGACAAAACGTGTCTGACAGCCTCTGTGTAATTTATCCAACACATAAACAAAATAAGTGGCCTTCTATTTTTATTATAAAAGATGAAAGGGATATAGATGTATGCTTTGTTAAGCTGGGAACACACTACAGAAAATTCAACCAACTTTTTATGCCGAGTGATTTTGCATGCGATCGATGGTCCAATCGCTCGGTCCATGGACTGCATACACACTAGCCTTGTTTAGGACGATAAAGGGAAGAGCGGACGTCCCTTTAGCGACTTTTTACAGCCATGTTGTCGTGAGCAATGACTGTAATTTCGTACTCACTGTTGTGGATCGGTCGGAACCTTTTACACACTACACAACGGAAACGAGATTGTAACGAAAATATTAAATGGTACGACCAACCAAATGAGGCGACAATCGTCCATTTCTACAGATTTTCGACCATCATGTCACTACACACACTGACCCGACTTTTGAACGAACGGTCGTACGTCGTCTGATTGAGCCGATTATTGGATGAAAACCAGGTAGTGTGTACCCAGCTTAAGTGAGTATTTATACTAAAGAGAATGGTAACCGATTGTAAGCTGGAATATACACATTAATAAGTTAATTGATTACAAAGATTTTAATAATTTTGTTAGTATGTCAAATGTTTATGTCCAGTGCTTATAGAGTATGATTATCTGTTCTCAGATTGTTTGCTGAAAATGTTTTTTCCAATGAATACAGCCATTGCTTGCACTTTTTTTTTTTTTTTAGCTTAAAAGGTTTTTATTAAGTTTTTAGTAAAAGAATATGTAACAAACATGGCAGTTACAACAGAGTACAGTGCATAATGTAGATCCAATAAATCAGTCAGAACTGCCCATAAACAAACAATCAAAAAAGTAACAATAAACAATAACACAAGAAACATACAAATACAAATACATCCTCTGCTAGAGGAAAACACATGATTTTTGTAACATTATTACACAGTACTAAGACAGACATACATTTAGAATACATATTGCCAGAACATTGGAAGCAGTGATGGGATATTTACAATATTAAGGTATTTCTTAAGATATTAGATAGATTCCCTGAAAGGCATGCTTGAAATTGCAATTGCAATTATTATACCCCGTTATTTTCTAAAAAAAAAAAAAATTACAAGTACTTAAATTGCTCTTCTATACTCTGTTAATCCTTTGCATGTCTACTTTTAATAATGTGTTTTGCAATCTGCAAATGTAAAGCGCTTTGAATCCTACTGGGAGAAATAAAATTATTATAATTTTTACTTTGTAGCTTATACTTTACAAACAGAAAAGTGATAAAGTCCAAACCAGATATAATGTTAACAGAAAGGGGTCACCTAGACAAGACCTCAAGTTTGGAGTCACTCCAGTTGACAAGCCCAAGGCAAGAACAGTGTGGCTCCCACTGCTGCAAAATGGGTCCCTAAATTAGAGTGGCTCCTGTCCAGTCTGGAATGTTGTTAAAAGTCCCAGTCTGACTGCTCCACTCTGGGATGAGACACTTTCTCTTGGCAAGAATTCCAGGTAATTTATCCATCCAACAGACAAGGATGAACTGTTTTAGAGTGATTTTATCCTCATATAGAGCAATTTACTGTAGAGCCAGTAGAGTGTGGGATCTTCTGGTGTGCCTGGCTAGTTAATAGCCGGAAGCCAAGCAGGAGTGATCTCTTACATTGCTTCGCCAATCATAGGTAGCCTATATGGCCCCTGCATTCAATTGGGTTTTCTTTCTCTCGTCTAGGTTTTCTTGATCCCAATGGGATTACGCTAGAACAAAATCGAAAAAATATTTTAGATTAGTATTATTTGTGGAACCAATATGTTTTTTTTATTAAGGGGCAATACTTGATTTTTTCTTAATCAACTAATTTATTATAAAAATACAAGGGACACTACTTTGTGATTACATTAATACAGGAGCCACTATGATTATTATATTATTTAAGCAGGGGATATAAGATGTATTTTATTACTTATAAGGGCAATTGTAGTACATTTCCCAGGTACCCATAACCAGGGGTCCCAGGAAGGACCTGTGCTACCTAGTATTGGCCTCTCTAGGTGCAGGGGCCCAATTATTTGTTTGGCCCCTATGTGACCTGGCCTGAGTTGCACTGGACTGTTACAGAAGTGGAGAGAGTGTTATTTATTTATTCATTCACATGCTGACAAGAAAGCTCAAAGATCATGCAGTTTAAGTTATCTTGTCCCTCATAACCAACTCTTTTTTCTGGTGGGATTTCCAGTTTGTTTGTTTTTTTTGTTAAACTGCAGCTTAATTTCACGATTTGTCTTCTTACCATCTAAAAAGAAATCAGAACGGTGATGTCTTATGTGGCAATTTGAAAAAAAATAATATTTTTTTTTTACCAGTTTGGCCTTTAGTAAATCTTAGTCTAAAATCATGTTGTTTCACCAAACCGCACTTTAGTAAATTTCCCATCTTCGCTCTCTGATGTACACAGGTACTGAGTAAATAGTTCAGAAGCTGAGCTCCCCTTAGCCAAACACCCATGTGTGCATGAAATTAGAATGTCAGTATTTGATTCATGCTGCCGGGCTGTGACTGTGAAACAAATTATGTCAGTGGGAGGCAATTGCAATATTAGCACAAGCAGATAATATTAGTGAGAAGGAGGGGCTCAGTGCTACCCTCAAAATTTACTTTATCAACATTAGTAAACTTAATAAAGTGAGAATTTTGTCACATTTATGTAAAAGTTAAAAAAATGTTCCTCTGTATTCCCTTGTAAACAAAATGTATTTAAACATCTTTATGTTACTTCAACACTCTGAATTAAAACAACAAACTAAACATTAAATAGTGTGTTTTCATTTTGATTTTGATTTATTTTTATCCACTTTGCAGGATTGGAAAATGTTGTGTCTAATATACATTCATTTGCTCTCTCTCTCTCTCTCTCTCTCTCTCTCTCTCTCTCTCTCTCTCTATATATATATATATATATATATATATATATATATATACACACACAAAATCCACTTTTGGTTTAAAGTTTATAAGTAGTTGCCTGCGCTCCCAGAATTTCAGGTAGGCTCCCAAATTAAGGGGGAGACCTCTTGGACTCCAGAGAGGACAATAAATTCTTCATCCAGAGATCTTGTGACTATCTGAAAGGTGGATGGGGACTAGCCATTATACAGTAAATTGTATCAAGCACCTTGGGATAATGCTGAATGGGCAGGGGTGTGGGGAAGTAATTAGCATAGTAATAGCATTGTCCCACCCAGAATGCCACCATCAAGTCATGCCCAACTCTTCCTTTCATACCTCCAATCCACAACTCATGGGCAACCAATAGGAATAGTATTATATGTAGTATGAATTTATAGCATAACATATAACAAGATAATGTGCCTTTATATGCACAGGAACCATTATACTTCAATTATTTTCAATAAATGGCAAGAAAATTTCCCTAGGCTCATTGGAATATACTACAAACCCTGTGTCAATGTCATATCTGCAACATTGAGTTTGGGAAAGGTCTGAGCCCTCCTACAGCTGTGAGATCTGCACTACCAATAAAGCTTTGTTATGTTTGTTATGTTTGTTATAAACTGTTATGCTGTTTCAGTTTTGCATGGTTAGTGCAGTACTTTATATATAATGTAGGATGTCATATCTTGTACCTAATGTCATGTATTGTACTAAAAAGTATAAATGATTATGTCTCATATGTGTATTGTGCTTACAGCTGCGTTGTGATGCAGTACACTTGAATGTAATGTATTGTATGTTTTTTGTACCTCTATACAAAATAAAGATACTTTTTCAATGAAAAATCTGGACTACCAACCCAAGACACTCATATAATAATCTGCAACTGTATGCCATTTACAGAAAGCAAACTATGTACAAGCAGCAGCCATGCCCTCCTCTGCAGCATAGATATGGTTATGCCTGTATTTGCTTCAAAAGCATTTAGGGGGACTATTTGACTGGTGTCATAGAAGAGTGAGGTTAAGTAAACAGTCTCACAACCTAGGGGTTTGTACAGGTCCGTGAAAGTTAGAGCAGCCCATTGGTCTGCTATCAGGACAGTTCATTTATGGATTAAAGTCAATGACTTGGGATGTGAGTTGAGCTTAGTTTGTATTAACATATTTAGCTTATATTTTTTTTTCTCATATTCAGGTATGATGTCTCAGAAACCTGTTATCCAGAGCGATCTGGAATAAGTTAAGGAAATAAAAACTATATAGCTGCATTCAGATGATTTGTCATACACACATACATATAGACATGAACAACGGAATGACAGAGGAATTGTCAAATGTGTTTTAATAGATTTTAGGCATTGTTCGTTGAATTAGGAAAAAACCTTTATCAGGAAAACTTTAAATACCAAGGGCCTCATTTAGAGTCGGACGCAATGTGCGTCTAAGACTTACATGAAAGAGCAGGAGTGGGAGTGTGCCGCAGCTTGGTAGGGTATTACGAGTGGCATGCAACCCCAGTTGTGTCCCACTTGTAATACCCTACCAACCTACCGTTCTCACAGCTAGCTAACTACTTGCGCCACCTAATTCCTGCCGCACTTTTTCTTTCTTTTTTGACATGTGTTCTGCCTGCGTCCTGATCCAACTAGGGTAGGTTTTGCGAGTAGATGCCCATAGTATCTGAATTATTCATGGTCACGCCTACATAACTCTGTGTTCCATCCTTTCCCTCGTACTGAGACGCAAGCTGTCGCAGTGTACACTGCGTCTGAAAAACAGACAGACCTGCAGGGAACTGTTGCTTACTGCGCATGCCCATCAGTGGAAATGTGCAGGATGCGCCTGAAATGGACTTTGCGTCCAACTCTAAATGAGGCCCCAATTATTCTGAATAATAGTTACTGTATGTGATATTTAAACCTATAAACATATATTCATTGATACATTTGTTATATTCATATTGCATACCATACAGATGCCTGTGAATCCAATTACATTTTTAAGAAAGTTATTTAAATTTATCCCAGCAAAACCAAATAATCTGTGATATGCAAATTAAACTTTTTCCTGTAAAATATTAATTCAAGCAAAACACTGAAACTAATTAATTCAACTATCAATAAATTAGTTGTTTACAACTGAACTCTGCAAAACAGGTGCATTTGTAGAAATTTATTTTTCCTTATGGTTTAAGTTAAATAGTAACATATTGCATACTTTTTTGTACTGGAACTACTTCTGGGCAAACAATTCTGGAACATTGTGTTTTATTTCTACCAATAGACTAAAAAGTTTTGTAGAAGGGTGTGTGTGTGTGTTTTCCTGAGATTTAGTTTTTAGAGAAAAATCTGCTATGATAAAAATTTAAAGCAATCAAACGTGTCTCAGATCTTGGTTTCACTGTCTGCCATTCACAAAAAGCAGAGATTTTGACTTAAGCTAGTTATGAATTTGGACAAGTTGGGTTTGTGTAAATAAAAGCAGAAGCCCCTGATTCATAAATGTGTCTACAAACAAAAGACATCATTTTCAGATTAATGCCAGTGCGCAATCTGCTTTGAGAAAGATGGGATTAGAACCCATCTGTAGCAATAGAGCTAAACCAGATATCAGAGCATTAAAATTTTTGCACAAAAATTCACAGAGCTAACAGTCAACTACAATAGAAACATCAACAAAATATAGCAGTGTACACATGGGTGCACCTGAGAAATTCAGAATACATAGTGAATTCTAGACAAACAATTGTCATAATAAATTATAATATTATTAAATATAAATAAGCAAGTTATGTGCTGGTCCGTAAAGCATTCATATGAAGGCTCATGTGTAGTGTGAGTACAATCTCACCAGGAATACCCGACCCATTTCAGCAATGTGACTAAAAGCTGGTGAAATACATTTACATTAAAGCATAGATTAAAAGTGGTTCTCATGGAGCTGTAGAACTACAGGACCTAGTATGAATTAGGGATGTGCACCGGCGACTTTTGAGGTCTCGTGTTTTGTGTTTTGGATCCGGATTTTCGTTATTTTTGGGGTTCGGATTTGTCTCGCAAAACACTTGACGAAAGGTCTCGGTTCGGATTTAAGGTTTTGGATTCGGATTTTTTTTGAAAAAAACATAAAAAGTTTAAAAATCAAGTTTTTGGGCTTATTTTCACTCCTACTCTATTATTAACCTCAATAACATTCAATAACAAGCATTTCCACTAATTTACAGTGTATTCTGAACACCTCACAATATAGTTATTAGTCCAAAACGTTGCAACAAGGTATCTTTCTGGACTGCGTAGAGGAGTGGGTCACCACAATATATATTAAAAACCCTGAACTTTTATGATTCGCACCAATAAATGTACCTGGACTGCGTAGAGGAGTGGGTCACCACAATATATTAAAAACCCTGAACTTTTATGAATCGCACCAATAAATGTACCTGGACTGCGTAGAGGAGTGGGTCACCACAATATATATTAAAAACCCTGAACTTTTATGAATCGCACCAATAAATGTACCTGGACTGCGTAGAGGAGTGGGTCACCACAATATATTAAAAACCCTGAACTTTTATGAATCGCACCAATAAATGTACCTGGACTGCGTAGATGAGTGGGTCACCACAATATATTAAAAACCCTGAACTTTTATGATTCGCACCAATAAATGTACCTGGACTGGGTAGAGGAGTGGGCACTGGGCACCACAATAAAATATATAAAGAACCTTCAACAGGTCTGCATTACACTATACATACGGCTGCTCCTCCATCCTCTCCATCATATACATGTTGGAGTTTTAGCGTGTGACAACCTCTTGTTTTTGATAATGTCAGTGCATTTTGAATATTTTTCAATTTGCCCCACACCACTGAATGTACTTTATCTATGATACGCATCTATCTATCTTGACTGCGTAGTGTGGTGGCCCCGGTACACAATTTGGTACCGAGGCCACAATATAATTAAAAAACCCTCCACGTGTCAGAACTCCACCAAACAAGTATCTGGACTGCGTAGTGGGGTGGCCCCGGTACCCTCCTCCAAACATGGTACAGACAATTCGTCATTGAGATCCCATCAAGTATGTTAAAGACAGACAGGGTCGAAGTGTTATTGGTTGACTTTGTAAACCAAAAAACTGTCCCTGTTGCACATAGTCGTGCAATGAAGACTGACTTTTTCATTTAAAGGCACCATCTTTCAAGTGTAGTGTTTGTAAGTCTAAGTCATATTATACTTTTGGTAAAATTGGTTTATTTTGTTCCTCTTTATGGTAACTACTAATAGAATTAAAGTATTAAATAGAAGCGGCAGTTCCTCTTTATGGTAATTAGTAATAGAATTAAAGTATTAAATAGAATTAAAGTATTAAATAGAATTAAAGTATTAAATAGAGTGGTATAGAGTTGTAGTGTGGTATAGATAGAGTGGTCCCCACAATATAATAATAAAACCCTCAACTGGTCAGAATTCCACCAAACAAGTATCTGGACTGCGTAGTGGGGTGGCCCCGGTACCCATTTTGATACCGGGGCCACAATAAAATAAATACACCCTCAACTGGTCTGAATTCCACCAAACAAGTATCTGGACTGCGTAGTGGGGTGGCCCCGGTACCCAATTTGATACCGGGGCCACATTACCTCCTCCAATTTCCAAGTGTAGTGTTTATAACATCTTAACACTACACTAATTCTAGCACGTCAAAACCTCTTGTTTTAAATAATGACAGGGCATTTAACTTTTGATTTAATTTATTGAATTTGTTGGCATTTTCTTTTACTTTTTGAACATGGCAAACGACTGTTGAATGGTCACATAATGCCAAAAAAAAAGTTGCAAGATGGAATTGTCCTTGGGCCCTCCCACCCACCCTTATGTTGTTGAAATAGGACATGCACACTTTAACAAACCAATCATTTCAGCGACAGGGCCTACCAAACAACTGTGGCTGAAATGATTGGTTTGTTTGGGCCCCCACACCAATAAAACAATTCATCTCTCCCTGTACAAACTAAACAGGCTCTACTGAGGAAAGATGTCGTCCTTATCCTCAACCTCTGATTCCTCTCCCCCTACAGTGTGTACTTCCTCCTCCTCACACATTATCAATTCGTCCCCGCTGGACTCCACAACCACAGTCCCTCTGTACTGTCTGGAGGGCAGTGCTGTACTTCATTGAGGAATTGATTATTCATTTTTATAAACATCATTTTTTCAACGTTGTGAGGAAGCAACCTCCTTCGCCGCTCACTGACCAGGTTCCCCGCTGCACTAAAAACTCTTTCCGAGTACACACTGGAGGGGCGACAACTCAGTTAAAAAATAGAGCCAGTTTGTACAGGGGCTTCCAAACTGCCTTTTGGAGTTCTACCACGTCACTACCTCTAGTTAATTTAGATTGCAAGGCTTGTAAATATAAATACTTTGAAGATAAAAAAAAGCAGGCTGCACAGACTGTGGAGCTAGAAAGTGAAATTAAATGGACCACGTTACTTTGGTGGCTATCTATGCCCCCCCCCCCCCGCCCTACACTTGTAGTTGAATATAAATAAAGCAGCCTGCATAGACTGTAGAACTAGCAATTCAAATATACAAAGAAATGGACAAAGGCAGTTTGGTATCTGTCTGCATCAGATCCCCTCTCCACTAGGAGTAAAACAGAAAACTTTTCAGCCGTTATATAATCTAGAATATAAATAGAAATTGAGAAATGCAATTTGGTATCTGTCTGCATCATAATCATCAACATCCTCCTCAGCGCCAGCTACATCAATATCCTCCTCCCAGTGTACAACATTCACACCTTCATTAGCCAAATCTGTAACTGGACTGTGGGTGATCCTTCCAGCATATGCAGAGGGCGTGCTGCAAATGCTGGATGGAGTCACCTCTTCCCGTACAGTGATGGGAAGGTCAGGGTTCACAACCAACAACACCCTTGGACTCGCCTTGGGGATTTGTGATGTCATCTGTTTAGAAGGCAGAGTTCTTTGCTGTTTTGTTGTTGTTGCTGACAGCATAACTCTCTTAAATTTTTTGTAGGGGGGGGGGAGGAGGGCTTAGATCCTTGGGTGAAGCTGGACCACTAGTCATGAACACGGGACAGGGCCTAAGCCGTTCCTTGCCACTACTTGTCGTAATTGGCATATTGCCAACTTTACGTTTCTCCTCAGATGATTTTAAGTTTCTTTTTTTGCTGTTTTTTGAGAACTTGGGCTTTTTGGATTTTACATGCCCTGTACTAGGAGATTGGGCATCGTGCTTGCCAGACGACGTTGATGGCATTTCATCGTCTATGTCATGACTAGTGGCAGCAGCTTCAGCATTAGGAGGAAGTGGGTCTTGATCTTTCCCTACTTTATCCTCCAAATTTTTGGTCTCCATTATATGTAGCACAAGATACTGCAGAATGTGTGAACTTGGTAATATTGCAGTACCAATGGACTTATACTGCTGGATTGGTTTTGCAAATTTGGTTATAATTATATATTTTTTTTTTTATTTTTAATTTTTTATTTTTTTTTACTTTTTTTTTATTTTTTAAAAACTTGGGAATAATGGGGAAATAACTATGCCCTTAGAAGCACAGAGCACAGGACACAGCACCACTGGACTGAACAGGACACGGCACAGGACCCAGCAGCACTACGGAACTCAGCAGGACAGAGCACAGGACACAGCACCAATGGACTGATACTGCAGAATGTGTGAACTTTGTAATATTGCAGTACCAATGGACTTATACTGCTGGATTGGTTTTGCAAATTTGGTTATAATTATATATATTTTTTTTAATTTTTAATTTTTTATTTTTTTTTACTTTTTTTTTATTTTTTAAAAACTTGGGAATAATGGGGAAATAACTATGCCCTTAGAAGCACAGAGCACAGGACTAAGGACCACTGGACTGAACAGGACACAGCACAGGACCCAGCAGCACCACTGAACTCAAAATTGACAGAGCACAGCACACAGCACCACTGGACTGATACTGCAGAATGTGTGAACTTTGTAATATTGCAGTACCACTGGACTTTTACTGCTGAATGTGTGAACTTGGTAATATTGCAGTACCAATGGGCTTATACTGCAGGATTGGTTGTGCAAATTTTGTGGTAATTAAAAAAAATTAAATTAGTTTTTGGTATTTTTTTAAATAACTTTTTTTTATTTTTTTAAACACAGGGGAATATTGGGGAAATAACTATGCCCTTAGAAGCACAGAGCACAGGACACAGCACCACTGGACTGAACAGGACACAGCACAGGACCCAGCAGCACCACTGACCTCAGAAGGACAGAGCACAGCACACAGCACCACTGGACTGATACTGCAGAACACAGCACAGCACAGCACAGCACAGAACTAAACAGCACAGCACAGAACTAAACAGCACAGCACAGAACTAAACAGCACAGCACAGAACTAAACAGCACAGCACGAGATCTACCAGGACAGAGGACCACCTAACACACCCTCCCTCTACCCTGATCAATGCCCGAGTGAAGATGGCGGCGACTAGCGGGGAATTTATAGGATCCGAGTATCGCGAGATCCGACAACGGGATTATGAGTCAGAGCCTCAGTTTCAGATTTGAATTTGGCGCCAATACCCGGATCTGTCTCGGATCCGACTCGGATCCGCAACGTTCGGGTGGGCTCGGATTTCATAAATCCGAGTGCGCTCATCCCTAGTATGAATAAGTAAGATATGCTGAACCTTGTAGTTCTCCAAAAGGTGGAGAGACACATGGTGGCTAAGGAGTATATTTACTAAACTTTGGATTTGAAAAAGTGGAAATGTTGCCTATAGCAACCAATCAGATTCTAGTTATCATTTATTTAGTACATTTTACAAAATGACAGCTAGAATCTGACTGGTTGCTATAGGCAACATCTCCACTTTTTCAAACCCGCAGTTTAGAAAATATACCCCCAAGTTTGCTTTAATTACATTAAAGCAGATTTTAGGTATAAATACATATAATAAGTTTACATACATTATAATCACACTATAACACATATACTGTAATGGGAATAATGTACTAATAATGTATAAAATATAGGATTATTAGAAGCCACTGAGGAGTTACATATATATATATATATATAGAAGCACAAGCCAGAACCAGATGAGTAAGGGGGCTCATTTGAGATAAATGTTACAGTACAGTTATGTTTGCCAGCAGCTGACTATCATAACATTTCGGCAATGACTAGCTCATATTTCATGTCTCCACCTTCCTCCTTCCAACCATACAACACCACAGGTAGCTGCCTTTATATTAGTGGCTGATAACGCTGCTGCCTTACAGTAGCCATTCATGCATTTCCCACCAACGGCTACAACTGTAATTCTACTACTTCATGTTCCACACCCTTCTGAGATTGTAAGTTTTTTTGGCAGGAACATCTTTACCTTCTGTTTCATGTCATTATATGATATGTATTTGTATCATGATCGGGTCAATGTACTAAGGAAACATAATATGTTGATGCTTTATAAATAAAGGATAGTAATAATAATAATAATAATAATAATAATTAAATAACTACAATTCTGCAGGCAGAAAGCTTCTGTACAGTGTACGGAACTAATATCATATTTGTTTTACTGTAAGGCAATAAAATTTTCCTTACAATACACACATTTCAATATAAAAACAGCAATTTGCTTATTTGAGGTGATGCTCCTGTCCCAGTTTGTTTTACCTTCACTGATAGACATACACCGATCAGCATCAACATTAAAACCACTGACAAGTGAAGGCAATAACATTGATAACCTCATTACAGTGCACCTGTAATGGGGTGGGATATATTAAGCAGCAAGTGAACAGTCAGTTCTTGAAGCTGGTGTGTTGGAAGCAGGAAAAATGGGCAAGTGTAAAGATCTGAGCGACATTGTGATAGCTAGAAAACTGGGACAGAACATTTCCAAAACAGCAGGTCTTCTGGGATGTTCCTGGTGTGTAGTGGTTAGTACCTACCAAAAGTGGTCCAAGGAAGGACAACTGGTGAATTGGCGACAGGGTCATGGGTGCCAAAGGCTCATGTATAAGATGCAGCTCTACTCCATAATACACTACATGATTAGCAAGAAGCACAGATGAAGGGACAATGCAAGGAATCCCCAGTAATATTCAACCTTAAAAATGTTTTGTTTTTTGTTTGTTTTTGTTTTTTAAAAAATAATAATTTTAAGTTTTATTTAAGCCATATGACAGAACAGTCAAAAACTTCAATGTAAAGTTATTATGAATACAATTCCTGAGTTTAACAAATAGCACAGTAGAATATAAGGCAATAATATTAGAAAAATACATGCATTTGGTACAACATATCATTTTCAGGTTTTTTATGTTCACGGCAAAAGAAATTTCTAAATTAAAATGAGAGCCAGCAAAACAATCAAAAGTTTTTGTAAAAAAAATGAACCTGAATTGTACAATGTAATTACTAATAGTCTAATCTGTAATATAATATAATCTACTGTTTGGTACACTTTTTTACACTCAGGGCCTCATTTAGAGTCAGACGCAAAGTCCATTTCAGGCGAATTGTGCACATTTCCACTGACTCGCATGCGCAGTAAGCATCAGTTCCGTCTTCTTTTCAGATGCAGTGTACACTTGCAATAGCTTGCATCTTAGTAAAAAGGAAAGGGTGGAACACAGAGTTATGTAGGCGTGACCGTGAATAATTTAGATACTATGGACGTCTTCCTGCATAAACAACCCTTGAAGGATCAAGACGCAGACGGAACACACGTCAAAAAAGACTGAAAAAGTGCGGCAGGAATTAGGTGGCGCAAGTAGTTAGCTAGCTGCGGGAACTGGTCGCAGTAGGGTATGCAACTGGGGTTGAATCCCACTCGTAATACCCTACCAAGCTGCGGCACAATCCTACTCTGCTCCGAGGACAGTGGCAGGTGGGGATTTTGACTGGGGCGGTACACCTGTCAAACCGTAATGCACGTGTCCTAAGGCGAGCCCGTGGAGGAGGAGGGCCCACATTGCATCCGACTCTAAATGAGGCCTCAGTGTACAGTACAGTGCAGAGTGGAGAGCGTTCAGTACCACAATCCTCAATTGGTCTATATATGCAATAATCCTATCCTATCTCATATCTATGGAAACCAAAAAATGAAAGTATTTTTTTTATTTAATTGCATATCTCTCTCTAAATATTCTATTTGTTTATATACAGTATGTTATTATTTCCCACCTATTATCTGTTTGTGATAGTATGGTAATCCCCTCCAGCACGTAGGATCCAAATTATCCTTTGGAGACAACTGTTTATTCCTTTCTAGTTTTTTACAATGTAACATTTAATATAACTTTAAGTATTTCTTATGCACTTTTACACATTGTATATTTATTCTAGCACTTTCTAAACATATGAGTATGCATATTGCATGCAGCACTCTATGTTTCAATTTACAGTTACTTATTTAACTCATTGTCATTAAAAAGAGTGTTACATAAAAATATATTGATATAAACATGCAATTAACATGAGAGGGATGACCGCCTGGTCACCCGTGGAATTTGATGCAGTTAAGACTTCCATGCCTTGAAGACAATTGCAGGCAGTCAATACATACAAGGCTTTTGACGGCGTTGCTAAGTGACCCTGCAGAGACAACAAAAATATGCATAAAGTTAGAAAACGACTGGATGGAAGCTTTGAAATTAAACACATTTCTTGTGAATTTTTCAAAACAGTGCAAACATAGAAGTAACTAATCCAGCAGGCATTTTAATGTGAATTGTTTTAGATTAATTACGATACGTTGTGTTTGGTAATTCAGTAAACAAAGAAAAAAAGTCTGACTCAAAAAGTGAAGACTCAGCAGGAACTCTCTGAATATTCATTATATATAGAGAGAGGGCTTGACTGCTTGATTTCATTCACACTGGCTTTCCCTCTATCCTCTTAACAAAACTGAAATTCTTAGCAGCATTTTTACAAATAACAGAAAGGGATATCATGTATTTTAATTCTCAGTTGTTGTGTTCCTTATTTCATAGAGAATGTTTCTTTAATTACCATAGTAAAATGACTCTGTAAACAAACGGCCTCACCACAAAGGGACCCCTGGGCCCAGGTACTTTGTTTCCACGCCCTCCTCTTGCCACTCCTGGTCCAGCAAACCCTGGCAGCCATATTGACACTTGTAGAACCGCAAGTTCTAGCAATAGATACCTAAATCCTTTATTGGCATCTTTATTATTTTTCTAAATCCATAAGGAATATTCTTCCTTACCCAATAGGAATTAAAACACTGATAGAATAACGAGTGCTTGCATGGCTGCGATATGAATAAATGAAAGCAGTCAATACATGAACAGCCAATCAGAGGGACTTGTGGTCTCGTATTGATCCCTCCTAGTAAATTAAGTTTATTTTTTCCCGTCACAGTTCAGCTAGGTTCAAGTATTTATCATTCAAGTCGATGATGATGACTGCCTTATATTTACATTGCCCATCATCAATCATCATAGCTTACAGAGTATTTTGATGCAGTAGCATTTATACACTTTACACGTAGGCCACAATTTTGTGGCTGTAATAGTATGTTTATGTGGTGTACTCTAAATGAGGCGCATATTTTTACTCTATTTTTAGAGTATAATACTGTCTAATAAGAATCATGTGCAAGGGCTTTTCTTAACATCTATAAAGATGTTATTTAGTCTGCTTGCAGTGCTTATTTGACCTACAGAGCCACTGTGTTCCATTGTATTATTCTTTTATTTCTTCCCAACACTATCAATCTTATTCAGTTGAACTTAAAAAATTTACCTAGTTACAGGGAGTGGGTATGAAATATTTAATGATGTGTTATCACATAGTTGGTGGAGGCCAACCTCTGGTAAGGTAAGAGCCAGGAGAGATAAAGGGCGTCACAATCCTCAACTGTACTTATTGCCTGTATTTAGCGATATATCATAAAAATATGTTTAACCTAATCTTTTTTGCGTACTTGATAGACTTAAGCTAATAAGTTATTGTGCCTTAACTACTGACACAATCTATGTGTGACAATATGTGATCAGCTACTAAATCAGTAGTTCTTAAATTGTCTGGTGAAACCTTGGTGCTCTTCAAAGTGTATCAACATGTAACACTCCACCCCACTCTTGTCAGGACTACTCGGAGAATACTGTTAACTCACCTGATCAGATGAAGAAAACATTTCTCAAGTAATGTCACCCGAATTAAAGCCTGTGAAGAAGATAAAAATGTTCTCTTACTAAGTTGCAATACAAGTAGATCACTACTGTATCTCAAAGAACAACTATTTGTCCCAGACACTATAATTTAATGTCAGCAAAAAAACTGTTGACTTTGAATTCCTTTGAAGTGGTTTTCAAAATACCCCTGTTTACTAAGCTTCTGCGACCATTGATGAACACAGCAGCACAAATGTTTCAAATAATTTAATGCACAGCTAGTCACTAAACCAAAGGGATGCAAGATTTCAGTGATTTTGTTGATGGACAATTTTTATTTAATTCTTTAATAATTCTGTTATGGCCAACTGCTGAAAGACAGCTTAGTAATTCATGCCTACATTTCTTATTTTGAATTATACCGTTTAAATACAATTTAATGTAAACATGCATTTTACTAATTGCAGTACAAATATGTGGAATTAATTCTGTGTTTGAAATATCTCAGACATAGACCTTATTGTGGAATAACATTCCTGAAATGAACTCAATTCTTAAGGTGAATTTGACTAGGTTCTGGTCACCTTTTTGATATCACTCTTCATCTCCTGTTAGCCCTGGTGTAATCTGTATTGCAGTGAAGTAGGTGGAGAACAATATGTAGCCAATCAAATAATCGGAATGTTCACAGCAGCACAGAATATGTCAAGAAACAAGTCTGCTTTTTTTTTATTGTGATTGTGTAAATGAGGACAGGCGTGGGGACTCTTTCATCAAGGAACGTCAATGTCAATATGTGCCGTATTTTACGTAAAATTGCTCTGTGCATGCCCCAAACCAGAAGATACGCCAGTGAAGGCAGCAACATCCAATTCATCTTCGACTGCAAAGAACCCTTATTACAGCCACAATTTCATGGGTGGAGTGGGGAGGGGATTGGGCATATGCATGTACTCAATGTACAGTAAGGGCGTGCTAAGCTCGGGCACACACCCGATTCAATTCAAGCACGAGCATCTCAAAGGTAATGGTGTTTTTCTGTCTTATCATTTGAACCAGCTACAGGCCGGGTGTAAGTAATGATTACTAGTGATGACGGTTGTGTATTCATTCTAGAACATGTTTTTGCAATGAGGAGCAACTAGAAAAACTGCTTTTTATGTACAGTAAGCATTCATAACATTCTAATAAATGTATTTTATGGGGGGAGGGGGATGAATGTCACTACTGATTATATTATTAACAAGTGACATTATTTATTTTATTTTTTTCTGTGCGTTCATTTGGGACTTTATATCCCACATATGTATTAGACGCATCCTGCAGTGTATTGCCTGTTAGAACAGAGCACACTTAGACCTGTATTCATCAACAGTTGAAACTTTAATCTGCTCCTAGTTGTATATGAACATGTGTATGCCTGATTTACGTTTGTTTTAAAAAAAAAACACAATTCCCGCTTGTAATTCCCTTTATTCCCAACAGCACAGGGTAGTGAATGAGGCTTCTGTCAAATTAATGCAGGAAACTTGTGATGTCAAATGCCTCACTTCACACTTAAAATGCAGCTGCGTTATCTTAAAGTGTATCTGGTGTAAAGTGTATCTTTCACCTGTACACAACAGAGGCAGGGGCGCACGCAGAATTTTTAAGGGGGGGGGTTTCCCCCCCACCCAAGAAAAAAAACAAAAACCGAGAGAGCTGCTGCGTATGCGCCCGCACATGCGCAGAAGCTCTGTTTCGGCAGCACTGTACTATACAGTAGCCGCTGCGATGTCAAAGAAGCATCCACGGCGGTGCTGTATACAATACAGCACCGCCGCGGACGCTTCTTTAACAGCGCCGCGGCAGCTATATAGTACAGTGCCGCTATGTAGGGGCACTTCTATAGCGGAGGGGAGGGGTTTCTGGAGACCCAGAAACCCCCCCCCTGCGTGCGCCTCTGAGTGGCAGCCCTTTTTGGAAACAAACCGTTATGTGAGGATCAACAGCATCATTGGGTAACAAACTGGCTACTGCCACTATCTGTAGGTGACAGGTGCTAAAGTGTAGCATCTATAAACATATTTATGTTTGTGACTGTTTATACTTGTTTAAGTTCAGTATGGTGCAACTCATCTCCAGACCACAATATTCACATCTATCACAGAGACGTAAAAAAATATAAAAATATTATACTGACCTTATAAAACGTTTTCTCTCCTCTATATGGATGCTGATGCATTTGTCGCACCCGGGTCAATTATAAATGCTTTATCGTGAACAATCTGAAACTTACACATTAATTAACATTTACAAAGAAGCAAAAGGGAAAAAGTTAAACAAAACATTGTCTGGCATTTTAAAGGTCATTGTAGACAGATAATAAAATGTTGGGTGTGAAATCAGCCTGTATCCTCTTATTCATCATATTGTTTTTTCCCTTTCAAAACATACTTACTTTGGTTGTGGTGGCTATTCTTTATTTATACATGCAAAACCAAATGTCACATCTGATAAAACTGAAAGGTTATTTATAAGTTGTTTTTCAGATTGGTGCGTTGTGCCTTGACTATATTTGTTAAGGGTAAAAAGGGGATTGCTCCTTCACAATCTCTCATATGTGAAGTGTTATTGTTAATATATACAGCATGTTTATATAATAGAAGCACAACTCTGATTGGCTTCCTACAACAGGTCCCTGGCTCTGACTTCTGACTTCCTCCTTTGACATTAACCTCTTACCTAGATTCCTGACCATGCTCTTGTCTTGTCATGCTGTACCTAGCCATTTGGATCCTATGTATTTCCGCTTGCGCACAAGATCAGGGGGAAAACGAAGTACCATTAAATACGTCTAGCTTTAAGTAGAACAGGGCTGTTGGAGGTGAGGACTACACAAGCCCAGTCAGTTATGTGTATAGAAGAATGCATATGAATGTAACACTAGTGATTTTCATCATCTGGCTGTACTGACCAATTTAGTTACTATTAGCGAGCTGCTCTTTAGCTTGCTTTTTTATTCTGTGGGGTTCCTATGTACATGTTGATGACACACTTGGATGCAGTTCATATTTTCATCCTGTTTGGGAGTGTTGACAGCTGCTTTGCACTTGAGCTGGTACAATTTGTCAGTGATTTTTCCTACTGCAATAGTGAAACTCTCTTTTGTGATGATCCACATGTCATTCTTGAATGCCCTAACATTGTCTTATGTTAGGACTTTGTTAACTGACAATAGGCCTGGTTGCTTTTAACTAGGTACATATAGTGGATTATTTTTTTTTTTACTGGTGTCTTTCCTTCTGAAGTCATATACTGTCCATTAGTTATTTTAACACTTTCCATCTTACTTTCCTTAACTTGAGAGAAGAAGTTTTAATCATTTGTCACATGAATTGTGGTTTTGTGGTCATTACACCAGACATGTGTTGATAATGCAACCATACTGGTGCTAAATGCAGCCTTAAATCCTGAAATGTTGCCGTAATCGTTTATAGCACATATAAATGGATTGAACTAAACTTTGTTTATAGAAGAAAAGGCTGCGTTTATTTAACTCCTGAAGCACTAGGATCACCAGCATGATATATGTGTAATCACGTCATTGAGGCTCCCATCCTGCCCACTTCACTAGGAAGTGAGCACGATGCAGGAGAATTGCCTGCTCTCCCGGCAGTCTGGGAGACCTACCTGGGATTCGAGAGTCTCCTGGACATTCTGGGAGAATGGGCAGGTATGGCATTAGTTGTTCTTGTTTAAATTTTTTCATTTATTTTAATAAAATAAACGTATCACTACAGCTGTATACAGAGGAGGTAAAAACACAATAAAATTATACTTGTATATGTGCACTTATTTTTTTCCTTGATAAATAGAAATTCTATTTCTAGCAGCAATATATAAGGGGAATCCAGTATAGCTCTTGTTGACAGTTAACACTTACTGTATGTACCTAAGCTATCCAAATTAGGTAGTTGATCTTTAGGCAATCAGTCAACAAGTCTTCTTACATATCTCAGTCTTGTTTCTTTATTGTTGATTATGCTCTGGGCATATTGTCATTGGTTGAACTTTCTGCTAACTGTTTATATTCCTCTACAATCTTGCCTTTGAGATGTTCTAATGTGAGCTTGTTGTCTTGTTTGTGCTCACAGCAATTTCATGGACATTTGGATCACCACTAAGTAGCAACACTGCCACATGGAAGACTTTTATATTTTCTTAGCTGATTTACCATTTCTAACATTCTCCTTGTGTAGTCCTGCATATACTGGTCCTTAATCTTAATTGATACAATGTTCTGGTTAAATACAATTTATCAATGATATTTGCATTTTTATGTAGCTCCTCCCACAACTCTTTTGCACTGTCATATTTGCATTTGTGCACAGGATGGTCAATATCCATGCTAAGGGCGATGGTACTTTGGGCTTTTCGATGTTTCTTGTTTCAGTCATCTGGGAGTGGAAAAGGCCTGGCCTTTTGTTTATTTTTTTCACCTACTCTTATTAACAACATTTTTGTTTTTAACTTCCGTGAACGGTAGTTCTGGCTTGTCAGATTGGTAACTTTAAGGAGATAATTCTGGACATTGTTCAGGTGTTTTGAAGTTAAAAAAGATGTTTTTATTAAAGAGTAGCTTCTTATAATGTAGCAACACTAATTTAACCAAGGTATTGAAGGCAGGCAATTAGGAACTACCAACTTAACAAAACATACAGGACAATAGTTGTTATATTAAGTATATGAATGAACCTTATTCTAACACTAGCCAATGTCTGTAGAATAATTTTAAATGTTTGCATTGATCCTAAATATTTTGAATACATACACTCCTATGAGTTTTAGATACACTTTCTGTAGTGCATTGAAACACAGGCAGATAAGGAATGCGTTTATACACTGTTACTAAACTTTGCACAGATTTCAGGTAGAAAATCCACTCAACCCTCTGGAATAGATTGTCAAACCTTCTAAAAATGAAAATAGGAGGTGTTGCCAATAGCAACCAATCAGATTCTAGCTATCATTTTGTAGAACAGCCTAGATAAGTGACAACTAGAATCTGATTTGTTGTTTCTGGGCAACAATTCCACTTTTCCTTTTTAGATTGTTTCATAAATCTACCCCTGTGTTCTGATGGATTATTTTTGGGATTAACTAATTATTTTAATTAGGTTTCATGCATATACCATTACATAAAATGCATGCAAACGTCTTTTCATTTCCCTCTGTCAACTTTTATTTTCTCAATCTGGTCTTGAATGATAGAGAAATACATAGCAAAAACAAAATACACGTAGATAATGACTATCCTATGTAACCAACATATTTTGTTTGTTTACAATTATTTCAATTGTCTTGAAAAAAATATTATACTAATTATTGTATTATATACAATCTTGTTACTTTTCTTACTGCTTATATCAATAAAGAAAGTAATAAATGAGTAGAGGATCTACCAAAATGTGATATACCTACCAACTGTCCAGTGCTGCAGGGTTTTGTATCACTTTACATATAAGCATTGATAATTATATATATATATAGATTAGTATGCAGTAATGTAGGACAGCATAGACAGCCTATGATATGACAAATCACTACATCATTGTATAAAGTGTGAGCAGTGGGCTACCTTGGGCTGGGTAACAGGGCCACCTGCATTTTGCTTCCTTTAAAATAGGCTGCTGAGTTGAGTCTTGGTCCCAGGGCTGAAATTTGCCAGCCCTAAACTGAGTGTGAGGCAACTGTATATGTGTTTGGCTCTGAATCCAGTAATTGTTACATTTCCTTAGCCTGTGAAATTTATACTAGAGATGTTCACTGACACCCCGTGTTTTGGTTTTGGTTTTGGTTTTGGATCAGGATTAACTTTCCAATTTTTTTTCTAAAATCCTTATTTTTTTTTTGCTAAAAGCACATAATTTGGCTCTTTTTTTATCCCTACATTATTATTAACCTCAATAACATTAATTTCCAATAATTTCCAGTGAATTTTTGTCAATTGACAAGAACACTGCTACCCCTCCTGTTTCTGTATGAGCAATGGCACTGAGCAATGTTACTGGATAATGGAGAGTAACAAGAACACTGCTACCCATGTTTCTGTATGAGCAATGGCACTGAGCAATGTCACTGGAGACTGGAGAGTGACAAGAACACTGCTACCCCTCCTGTTTCTGTATGAGCAATGGCACTGAGCAATGTTACTGGATAATGGAGAGTAACAAGAACACTGCTACCCATGTTTCTGTGTGAACAATGGCACTGAGCAATGTCACTGGAGACTGGAGAGTGACAAGAACACTGCTACCCCTCCTGTTTCTGTGTGAGCAATGGCGCTGAGCAATGATACTGGATAATAGAGAGTAACAAGAACACTGCTACCCCTGTTTCTGTATGAACAATGGCACTGAGCAATGTCACTGGAGACTGGAGAGTGACAAGAACACTGCTACCCTTGTTTCTGTGTGAGCAATGGCGCTGGATCTCCTGGGGAGGGAGGTACTTATGGAATCCAAAACCGCGAGATCCGACAACACAACGATGATGTTTTGCCTCGATTCAGATCCGATGATGTGCGAAAGTAACGAGCTGGTTCCCGAGCCTACTCGGATCCCCTAAATTCATGTGGGCTCGGTTTTCAGAAAACCGAGCCTGAGCATCTCTAATTTATACACCTAAGAAGACTGATGTTAACCAAACAAGAAAGAACAATGTTTTTCTTTAATCATTTAAATTTAACTTATCAGCCAGGATTCACTGAAGTACATTTATGTAAAAAGGCAAATATACAAAAAGCTGTAACGTTAATTTTATAAGATGTATAAGAAAAAATACAGCATTTGAAGATCGCTATGGGTTACAGCACCTTTACATACAGTTACCTGTGCACCGCTTTTCATAAATGTCTCCAGCAATATATAATATTTCATGTTAGACATATTATATGGACATTGAGTTTTAGTCTATGTTCTCTTCTAATTTTTCAAAATAAGCTAATCCAGTTGTATGTAGGGTGGTTCTCATAAATAGGTGTGTTGCCATAACTGACTAAAATACATTCCATGTTGAATCAAATTAAAAACAAGTATTATAAGCACAACATGAGAACACTTTGGTTGTTGTGTAAATACTTATACTTATTTTAACTTGTACAATTTGTTTTACAGTATAGATGCAGAATGTTGCCTTTCTTATCATCAATAGCTTTTATTAGATGTGTATAAGTATAGCAGGAAGGGGTACAGAAGAAGAGGGGGGAGTACATAGTGAGGAGTAGATTAAATACCCATTAAATACCCAGCCACTAAATATTGTCTTAAATACATAGCAATATAAGTGTATTAGTCCTACAGTGAACATGTAACTGGATTCTAGGGGTGTAGCAGCTGGATCAGGGGTGGGGGAGCTATGCGGTTCCCAGGGAAGAATATACCGTTTTGGTGGGTTTAAAACTTTGTAGGAAAGGTCAACACAATGAGGTATTTTATTGTTTTTAGATGTGCAGTTGTTTGTGGAGGAAAATGATGGAAGAGTTCTAAAATGGGCCACCACAAAGGAAGTTCTGTTTCTGCTTTTCTAATGCAGTGACTGCATGAGGAAGTTTGCTGGGACCCATATAACACTGTGCTGTCTCTGCAGTCACTGTATAAGTAAAGCATTAATTGACAGAGGTACATAAGAAGTACAGACGGTTTTCTTCTTCTTCCACATCCAGGACCTGATTCAAGTCTGGACATACAACCGATTACGTAGTGTATCTTGCGTGATTTCACACTGTGTATGCCCAGAAACCAATCGCACACAACAGCAAGCAATTGCACGGAATTCATATCAGCACGCATCTGACACTTATGACCTTTGCCGCTCATGTTTAGAGTATGAACGCTTGTTTTCAGCTGCAAGATGATAGTGATGACTGACATGGCATAGTCTCTGTCCACTACTTTTCATGCATGTGTCTCAATAGCTAGCACTGAACAACTCTACGTATAGATGAAAATCTCAAATATATAGCCACTGGTTATTCAGAGCATATTTCCACCCCTATTCATATGATAACGTATCTTAAGAAATGTTTGGATTTGAATACGGGCAGGACTACGCAAATGTTGCTTACTCTTTTTAAACACAGACATTATGCCCAATATTTATCAAGCCCCTAGTGACGGTCACTGTGTTCTTCATACAACATGGCTACTGATTATTTGAACAACTATTACAAAATTTAGTATACTGCAGTAATTATTTTAATGAACAACACATTTGAAAAATCTAAGCATTGTTTTCTTATTGGCTGCCATCAATCCATTATCATCAACATTTATTTATATAGCGCCAGCAGATTCCGTAGCTCTTTATAATTGGGAATAAACACAGCAATAAAACATATTTTCCTTATGCTTTTCAAATACATAATGACAAAGTAAAATATAATGTGTTATATGTCACATGAGAATAGATTTATCAAAATATGGGACTTGGTGTGGACTAGATGATTGTTATTTTGCTCTAAAATGTAAAAACACGGATTTGAAACTGTATGTACATTCTTTTTCACATGAGTGTATGTAATATTGTAGTATGGGTCCTAAAGCAGAGTATCCCAAAGATCTCATTTATCTGTTGATCTTGCCCTGAGCAGATTGTCACCTTTGAAAACCTGGCTGCTTTGAAGCAGTGGGAATTTATTGTTTTGTAAAGGCTAGATTCCACAAAAAGCCATAAATTAGTCTCTGAGGGTGACAATATAATGTCTTAAAGTGTTAAAACATGTGGTTAACGCAACACCTCTAAATAATGACATGTAATTAACAAATTGATATATTGTAGAGAGGTTACAAACTATTTCTGTAGCTTACACTGATAATAGTCAGGAGCAAGGTACAGAATCACATTCTAGACATTCTTAGAACAATCTTTAGAATAGTGTGTATTGATTGCTTCAGTTGTTGTAACATTGGTTTTCCACTTTGCCCAATTACAAAACAGTTGGGCGGCACAGAACAACTGGGTGTCTATCAATGCAGACAGTCAGGCAATTACAGTCAATAGTCATGGATCCATTAATGATAACTAAGAATGCCTAACACAGGTTGCATGGTTTGTGCTAAATTGCTAAACTTGGTGCAATTTAATCAATAATTCCTGTTTCCTTTTGGTGCTTTTCATTTGTATTCTCCATTTCTCCATACAATACAGAATGGACTGGCTGCATAGATCAGTATGGATCTATATCCATATTTGCTTTGCTTTCACATAGTAAACACATTGAACTGAAAGTTAGTTCCAATAGTAATCAATATGTTAGTACACAGTGCTCGCTGAGATTACTGCGTGAAACCTGTTTAAAAGACTTTTTAAACCTGTGTAAACTTATTCAATAATTGTATTTCATTATATTCATCAAATATCAAAGGTGGTTGTGGACCCTTAATCTACTCTATTTTACATTTAATTTGCACATTTTTGGTATGCTTAATGTAACTAGAGGAACAATATGTACATCCACATGAGCAAAGCTAGAAGCAAACTGTGTACGGTTTATTGGGTGAGGAGAAAATATTTACTTAACTAATATAGGTTCTCAATATCCTAAAAGATCAATAGGGAAAAGACAGCTGTCAATATTTAAGTGCTTAATAGCAATCCATGACCAATAAATGGCCTCTGTGCATCACAATTGTCTGTTAGTTCCAATACCCCTACTGCTTTCACCCATGGCTAATTGACATACAATTGAGGAGGAAATTGCTGATGTCATGTAGGTAAATCCACCACTAACATAAATAACCTGAGTAACTCACACTAAAGTACCAAATTAAACAGACCACTAATGTGCCAATAAGTGTGAAGGACTGAACAACAATGTGACTATATGTCCACATGTATGTCAAACAAGTACACATTTGTCTGGCTAATTAAACAGTTCCCATTTTCTCATGGTAGAACATTAGGTCATTTTTTTAATGTGACTTTTATTTGCTAGAATATAGTATTTTGCCATGTTTTCACAATTTGCTTATACCCTGACATTCTGGAGTAGCTATGTTCCTGTGGTCCATTCTAGAGATGTCGTTGCAGCTACATTTTGCTTATATGGAACAGACAATTTCGCAGATATTTGAAATTGTGATGTTAGTCTTAGGGGTATATTTACTAAACTTTGAGTATGAAAAAGTGGAGATGTTGCCTATGGCAACCAATCATATTCTAGCTGTCATTTTGTAGAATGTACTAAATAAATGATAGCTAGAATCTGATTGGTAGGACACATCTCCACTTTTTCAAACCGACAGTTTAGTTAGTATATATTCCTCAGGGGTAAATGTATTAAGGTCCGATTTCTGCATATCGGCGATATTCGTCGAATTTGCAGGCAAAATTTAAAACAGCAATGTGTTTAAAGGCAAGCTTTGCCTTAATATGGACCTTAATACATTTACCCTCTAGAGTTCTGCTGTTTCTTCGCTATTCAGTGGAATGTCCATTCCACATTGTGGGCTTAATACATCAAGGAAAGCAAAGCACATGTATTGTGCTTTTTTTCTAAAACACACATATATCAGGCATACGCACATCCATATTCACCAAGGAGAGGATCTGAAGATACGTCTGCTGATGTCCCCTCTGTTACAACAGACAAGACACTGCAGGATACGTCCAATACATATGTGGAATGCCAAGTGACAAAAGAAAATATTTAATGATTGTCACCTGTTAAAAATATAGTCATTAATGACAAAACATTTAGCAACAAAATATATACCCCCCCCCATAAAATACATTTATTAATGTCTACTGTACATAAAATCCATTTTAACAGTTGCTCCTGATTGCAAACTCATGTTCTAGCATATATACACGGCCGCCATCACTAGTATTCAGCACTTACACCAGATCTGCAGTTGGTGAAATTGTTCTGAGTGAAAATTATGCCCAAATCTTGAATCAGATACTGCTGAATGTGCTTGAGCTTGGCACCCCCTTACTGTACAGTAACTGCATGCATATGCCCAGTCCCCTCCCCGGTCCAATTCTGATATCATAGTCTATAGAAAGGGTCCTTTGTGCTCGAAGATGAATGTGACGTTGCAGCGTTCTCTGGTGTAAGCTCCGGTTCGCGACATGCGCACAAAATACGGCACATATCGGCATTTAGTGTAATTGCGTGTCTACATATAGACCTGGGAAAATGACAACCAATTCACTCTGCTCTGTGGTGGAGCTTACACACTGGTATATACAGTGGTCGTAGTGGGCTGGAATACGGTGGTATGCCACAATGCCACTTTCTGCTTTACTTTATAGAACAGTCATGAATTCAGACAATTTTCGTTCCCCATATATCACATGTAATACTTTGCAATATAAATACAATACTTGTGAATATTGCAGTGGGAACTTGCAATATCATACTCTGATATCATGCAAACATGATAGTATAAAATGTTTTATATTGACTGGATTGTGTCTCCCATGAGGCGAGGTGAGGCGAGGTACTATACCTGGGGAAGCAAAAAGGTGATACTATATTATACTACATGTGGGGAACCAGAAATGAGGTTCAAACCTTGCCTCCTGGCCCTAAATTGCATCTTCTCTCCTTTACATTCTGGTCAATAGTGCTTTGCAATGATTGATTGCAGGAAGAATTGCAGGGTGTCACCTGTGATTCTACCTGCAAAATCACTGTCTTTCTCCTGTGATAGTTTTGTGCAGTCTGTTTAAAAAGTACAGTGCTTATAGTGTAGTTTTGGGCAAATATATATATATATCTCAATATCATAATCTATTTATATAGCAGAACTAATTCCACAGCGCTGTACAGAGAACTCACTCACATCATTCTTTGCCCCATTGGAGCTTACAGTCTAAATTACCTAACACACACAGACAGACTAGGGTCAATTTAATAGCAGCCAATTAACCTAACCTAAGAGTATGCTTTTGGAGTGTGGGAGGAAACTGGAGCACCCGGAGGAAACCCACGCAAACTCCACACAGATAAGACCATGGTTGGGATCTAAACTCATGACTTCAGTGCTGTGAGGCAGCAGTGTTAACCACTAAGCCATCTTACTTTTACTTAATGTTTACATTCTGAAAATCATTGCTTGCTATAAAACTTTACATTTCTATTACTGGTCCTCCCACAATTTATCTTGTTAGCCTAATACAGAAGCTGCAGCCAATGTCACACAAATCAGAGCCTCAAACAGCCATCCTTCTTCAAAGGAGGAGAAAGGGGAGTTGAGGCAATAGCATGAAAGGGGAGAGATGTTTAAAGTGATTTACGACCCCCCTATGAGAAAAAGCCAGACATGGACAAAGTTTTTTTGCACCTGGGCTATTATAAAGCAAGAGAGATGATCCTTCATGGAGCAAAGAGACATTCAGATGTACAAGTAGAAGATTAGGTTGATTCAATCTACTCAGGATCAGTCAGAAGAAAATATCTCTGTACTCTCTCTTTCAAAGAGTGAAAGGGAACTGAGATTAGAGAGAGGGGAGATCTTGTGTATTCAAAGTACTAATTCAGAACTCCTTTCTTTAATGCACTCATGAAACATTTTAATTGTCTGACTTTGCATTCAAAAGCCTTGTTTGCAACCCTTAATTGCAGGCTACTTTGAACAAATAATTGAAATGCATGACTTGTATGGGCTGTTTAAACTATTTTAATGTGCTTAACCAGTTGGTGCTGGGCCTTTTTTCTGTTATTTGGATTACCAAATAGATAGCAGCTGGCACCGTATTTTCATTTAGATAAACTAAAAAATATAATGCAGATATAAATAAGTAAACATAAGGATGGTAAAGGTCAAATGGTAAAGGCTTCCTGAACCTAAGTATCTGTTCTATTCAATTGTCCTTTCTCATTCACATTGATAATAGACTTCAGGAATATAATTCATGAATATAGAAAATAGTATTTATAATGTCATTATTTGCGAGGGATGTAGTCGAAATGTCGACAGTCATAAAGTCAACAGTCATAATGCCTACACTGTTATAATGTCAAAAATCATAATGTCTACATGTTCATAATGTCTACATAGTTAAAATGCCGCCATACATAATGTCTACACATTCAAAATGTCAACATGTCAAATGTCTAGACATTTGACACACCGTCATCTCTTTTACAAGATTTTAATGTCAACATTCAAAATGTCAACATATATAAATTGATGTAAACAAAAAAACGGCAATACATGTAAAGAATAAAACTGTAATAAATATATAAAAAAAAGCATGCCCATTGAAACATGTAGCACAGTGGCTAAGTGGTTAGCACTTCTGCCTCACAGTGCTAACCAGGCCATGGTTGGGAATTCAATTCCCAACCATGGCCTGTGTGGAGTCTGTATGTTCTCCCCGTGTTTCCGTGGGTTTCCTCCAGTTGCTCCGGTTTTCTCCCACACTCCAAAAACATACTAATAGGTTAATTGGCAGCTATCAAAATTGACCCTAGTCTCTTTCTCTGTGTGTGTGTGTATATTAGGGAATTTAGACTGTAAGCTCCAATGGGGCAGGGACTGATGTGAATGAGTTCTCTGTACAGTGCTGCTGAATCCGTGGCGCTAGATAAATTAATGGTGATGATAATGAAGATAAAACACATACACATGTGTCAAAATTATTTTAATTTAAATTAAAACACCCCAAAACATCCCTCATTCATCCTCCTCATTTCTCACCTAGATCCAGGCTCTTCATCTTTAATAAATCCAGGGATCCTTGGCTTAGCAAAGTAAAAAACACTCATACGTGATGCAATACTAGCTCCTAAGAGCCCCCCGGCGCAAATGTGCTCTTACTAGCAGCTCAGTAATATATATAACATGGGGTTTTCCCACGGCTTGAACTCAAGCCTTGAGTTCAAGCTGTGGGATATTCCATGTTATATACTTAGGAGCTAGTATTGCATCGTGAATGAGGGTTTTTTATTTAGCAAACTTGGTCATCCTAGGGAGTCCATCCCCATGCTGACCAGCCTGGGGATGGTTTGGCATTATTGCAGAGGGAAACCCACGCTGCAAGTTTCCCTGGTTTAGTGCCACCAGCCCAGGCTGGCAAAGCCTAGTGTTTTTATCACCCTGATTTACTAGTACCAGCCTAGACTGCCAGGTTGCTTAAACTGTTTCTGGGGTGGGGCACATCTATTGCCATTTTTATTTAATTTTTATGCTGACATTTTCAATGTCGTCAACATTACAACTCTGTAAAAATTATGACAGTGTGTACACATTTTACATGTCAAGATTTGAATGTGTAGACATTATGAATATGTAGACAATATGACTGTCGACATTATAACAGTGAAGACATTATGACTGTTGACATAATAGTGTAGACATTTTCAATGTAGACATTATGAATATAGAAATTTCAACTACCTCCCCAATACAACATACTTTATGCAGCATACAATGCAATAGAGAGATTCAGACAGTACCAACAGAAAGGTGAAAAAGGATAGAGGGAGCCCTTCCCATGTATGGTGTAGACATATTGAATGTCAACATTTCATACCCAACCCATTTGCAAAAATAGAATATATAGAGAGAATTTATTTCATTTCCAATTTGAATGAAAACACTGCATCCTAAAGTGTCTACATATATCTTTGTCAGTCCTCCAGTCCTAATTGATATCTGAATGATCCCGATCAGATATTAATAAGGATTCCTGGTCATTTTGGGGTCATTTTTTTTCTAAAAATTGTTAATTTGGCCACATAGATCTCTGTGTGTGCAACTTAATGGGGTTGTCAAAAAATATGACCCCTGTACAGAAAGTGGACAAACCCATCATCTTCCATCATTAGAAGTCATGTGCCAGAGTATGCAAAAATAAACAATTTATGGTGACGGATGCTCTTTTACACAGGTTTAACTGGTCACTTTTTTGCCTACAGACATTTGGACTTCAGACTATAATAACAGGAGCTCTGTTACAAGGTGTCCTGAAATTCCTGATTTCATTATAATAAATGATTTATCTAATGACAGACTGGTTCAGTCATGTTAAATATATGAAAGGTTGTACTTTCTAAATGAGGCAATATAACAAAACCTCACATCGCTGGGAAGGCATCTGGCAAGTATATTAAAATATGTAATAATTTGGAAAAGTGCAAATAATAAAGAAACATAGATTAAATTGTACACTTTTGTTTTATAATTTCATCATATTCTGGTAATCACCAACAACTGTGGAAAAGCAGAGGTTATTTCCAGTGAGGTTATACAGGAAGGATAGCCCAGCACCTATTTACAAAAGCTCCTTACAAAACATTTGGGGGCATATTCTATTGTTTGAATATCCCGCCGCGTTAAAACTTTCACCGTTATTACGGTAATAGTAAGCTGGATTTCAGCTCGCAGCTCAGGGAGCTGAAATCCAGCGAGAAAACTACCGTAATAACGGTTTTTAGCGCAAGATTTTTGGCGTTTCCGCCGACAATTGAATATGCCCCTTGAAGTTTCTATACGTTGGTTGTAAAGTGACCTAAAACATTTGTATTAGCAATAATACTCAGTGAAAATGGGTTATAGACAATTATAGTCTTGGTCCCTCCTCCCCATCAGATTTTAAAATCTCACAAGCAGCTCTCTATATAACAGTAGTAAGCAACAGGTTGTCGGATGTAATTCTACTGGCCAGAATAATTTCTTAGCTTTGGTTCTCTTATTACTGATTTTGATAACATTATTATAGAGTCAGAATGAGCACAGTAATTCCCACACTCCTTGTAGCAGATTAGCTCATGATCAAATAGTGATATGACTGATGTTTTCCCATATAATTATTTTTTCTATGTCCTCAGCAATGCCAGTTCCCATTAGCCACTACTTTCAGTGAGACTTCTTTTGCTCCAGTCAGTTGTGCTTTATATGAAAAAGCACATTTGCATTAGAGATGAGCGCACTCGGATTTCTGAAATCCGAGCCCACCCAAACGTTGCCGATCCGAGCCGGATCTGAGACAGATCCGGGTATTCCCGCCAATTGCAAAACTGAAACAGAGGCTCTGAGTCATAATCCCGCTGTCGGATCTCGCGATACTCGGATCCTATAAATTCCCCGCTAGTCGCCGCCATCTTCACTCGGGCATTGATCAGGGTAGAGGGAGGGTGTGTTAGGTGGTCCTCTGTACCTACTATATCTCGTGCTGTTCAGTTCTGTGCTGTGCTGTGCTCTGTGTTCTGCTCAGTCCAGTGGTGCTGTGTCCTGTGCTCTGAAAAAATGATGTTCATAAAAATGAATTATCAATTCCTCAATCAAGTACAGCACTCCAGATAGTACAGAGGGACCTGTGTTTGTGGAGTCCAGCGGGGACGAATTGATAATGTGTGAGGAGAAGGAAGTACACAATGTAGGGGGAGAGGAATCAGAGGTTGAGGATGAGGATGACATCTTGCCTCAGTAGAGCCTGTTTAGTTTGTACAGGGAGAGATGAATAGCTTTTTTGGTGTGGGGGCCCAAACAAACCAATCATTTCAGCCACAGTTGTTTGGTAGGCCCTGTCGCTGAAATGATTGGTTTGTTAAAGTGTGCATGTCCTATTTCAACAACATAAGGACAATTCCATCTTGCAACTCTTTTTTTGCCATTATGTGACCATTCAACAGTCGTTTGCCATGAGCACAAAGTAAAACAAAATTAAAACAAATTCAACAAATTAAACCAAAAGTAAAATGCCCTGTCATAATCAAAAACAAGAGGTATTGACGTGCTTGAACTACTGTAGTGTTTATAAGTTATATACACTACACTTGAAAGCTTGAGCCTTTAAATGAAAAAGTCACTCTTTATTGCACGAATATTTGCAACAGGGACAATTTTTTGGTTAACAAAGTCAACAAATAACACTTCGACGCTGTCTGTCTTTCACATACTTGATGGGATCTCAATGATGAATGCTCTGTACCATGGTCGTCTAAAACAAGAGTTATTGACGTGCTATAACTACTGTAGTTTTTAAAAATTATAAACACTACACTTGAAAGTTGGAGGAGGTATTGTGGCCCCGGTACCAAATTGTGTACCGGGGCCACTCCACTATGCAGTCCAGATAGAGGCGTATCAGATATTAAACAACGTTGACTGTTGCTGCCAAACCATAAATTAATGAAAATGACCTGTCATCGTCAAAAACAAGCGGTATTGACACGCTCGAACTACACCCTGTATATGCTGCAGAGGATGTAGGAGCAGGCAGCTGTGCAGTGGAATTCAGACCATTTGAAGGCGGAGGTATTGTGGCCCCGGTACCAAATTGTGTACCGGGACCACTGCACTATGCAGTCCAGAAAGCTACCTCGGTGAAACGTTTTGGACTAAAAACAATATTGTGAGGTGTGAGGTGTTCAGAATAGACTGGGAATTAGTGGAAATGATTGTTATTGAATGTTATTGAGGTTAATAATAGCGTAGGAGTGAAAATAAACCAAAAAACTTGATTTTAACACTTTTTATGTTTTTTCAAAATAAATCCGAATCCAAAACCTTAAATCCGAACCAAAACCTTTAGTCAGGTGTTTTGCGAAACAAATCCGAACCTAAAACCTCAAGCAAATCCGAATCTAAAACACAAAACACGAGACACCAAAAGTGGCCGGTGCACATCCCTAATTTGCATGCGCACATAAGCCAATGTAATGATAATGTATAAACGTGACGCTTGAAATTAAATCAGTCCTGGTGTAAAAGTATCGTGTGCGCATTTTACAACTTTCTGATATTTGGGGATTTTGAATGAAAAATTTAAAGCGGCAGTGACTTTAAAGTGACTTTAAAGGCATTGTTTTGCCTTCAAAGTCATTGCTGCTTTAAATTTTCCTTGCAAAGTCGCCGAATATCGAAGATTTGCAAAATGTGCACATTGATACATTTAACCCCTGGTGTCCTCTTAGTCTTATAATTCATCTTAAGGCCATCTCTACTTTTCAATTTTCAATATTAGGTTTCAAAGTCCCAGCATTGTAATTTTTTGCACGGAGACTTTTTGGGGGGTATTCAATTGACGGCGGGATCGCCAAGAATCCCGCGCTCGAAAAATATTACCGTTATTACGGTAATCCTGCGCAGGAAACCGTTAATACGGTAATTTACTCGCTGGATTTCAGCTCAGGGAGCTGCGAGCTGAAATCCAGCGAGATATTACCGTATTAACGGTAATATTTTTCGAGCACGGGATTTTCGACGATCCCGCCGTCAATTGAATATGCCCCTTAAATGTAAGTACGCAGGCAGTTTGAAGCCACTTAATGATAATGCCAGAGGTGAGCCAGATATGACAATCTGCTGCAAGCAGCTACTCTGCAAATCAAATCTTCCTTTGTAAAATCCAATCGAACAAGAGAGGAACGCCCAACCTTTACAAAAAAAATTCAAACATTAATTAGCAGTTAAGCAATAAATAAAGTTCAATAAACAGTCTCTTAGGTGAAAATGGAACATTGTAATTAAATATGGGATTCCTCCAAAGTAATGGTTGGCAAAACTTGTGCTAATTTAATTTTAAGACTCGGAAATAGAGTTGTAGGTGCGTCAATTCCAAATAAGTTATGCCCCCAGAGAATTCAGCCAATCACAGTACATGGGATGTACAACATCCCATCAACAACAAACAAACACATGTCACATGTCACTAACCTTATGAAAGTAGCTTACAGCCCCTCTAGCACTGTTTTTTCCTAGATTTTTTTTAAGGGAAACCATCTGTGAATGCTACTGTTTGTTATTGTGACTTGTGATGTGAACTGTGACATATCAGTGGTCTGACCTCTGACTATCCTAATCTTCATATTTATGCACAGTTGCTACATAGCAGCATTGCATGGTTTGACTGTTTTGTTTTACATCCTACTTAGCCCTGTAGAGACTTAGGGCTAGATTTACTAAGCTGTGGGTTTGAAAAAGTGGGGATGTTGCCTATAGCAACCAATCAGATTCTAGCTTTCATTTATTTTGTACTTTCTACAAAATGATAGCTAGAATTTGATTGGTTGCTATAGGCAACATCCCCACTCTTTCAAACCCGCAGCTTAGTAAATCTAGCCCTTAGAAACTATTCTTCATCATTCATCATCAACATTTATTTATATATATAGCACTAGCAATTTCCGTAGCGCTTTACAATTGGGAACAAACATTAATAAAACAATACTGGGTAATACATACAGACAGAGAGGTAAGAGGGCCATGCTCACAAGCTTACAATCTATATTCTTCAAGAGTTCTATAGATTCTGTAGATTTGTGTAGGTTTTACCCATTATACAAATTGCCTATCACGTTATTGAATTCTGTTTTGAATTTATACTGTAATAAATCCAAACCCCATTTTTTCTGTAATTGTCATTACCCATATAGGTGTCCAAATTCAAAGGCAATAACCTGCATATTATCTCAACTAGTGTATAATTTCACAATGCAATGAATGGTTTAAAAAACATGAACTTGTCATTAACCCCATTAGCTATAAAGGTGTAAAGCAATGCGTTGTCTCTCTTGGTGTTTTTTCTTTACAATGTACTGACTGGCACAAATTTGTTTTGCATTTGTTACTAGCACTAGTCAGTCTCTCCATGCTTATTATATATCACATTTATTGTATTGAAAAAATAAGTACCACCTAAAAAAAACCATGCTGGTGGTTCAGATGAAACTTGTGAATCTCTATAATCCCCTTTATCAGATTTGGAATTCCTGCCACTTCATACAACCCTGATCTAAAAGCCAACATTTTATTTTCATACTTTTCTGTAAATAGAGGGTCTGATTCATCTTCTAACCCACTGTGAACGCAACTTGCACGAACATATGTCTGTTTTCAAATACAAGTAGATCTCAAGAAATGTTTCATTTGAATCTGGGTATAAGTAAGCTCTGGCTTTGCGGTACTTGTCGTATGCAGAGACAGAACTCGTTGCAGGATACGCACATGCATATGTGCAATATATAATTCCATCAGAGCACATTAAAAAAATATTTTAGCAACTCTTAATACTATAATTATTAATAAAATATATGTTTAAATTTTTCTCCAGTTTTTTTTACATGAAATACATCAATCTTGATGTTCTTCATACGTATTGTACATAAAATACATTTTATAGCTACTCTTACTTGGAAACACATGTACTGGCATGCATGCCTGTAGTCATCACTATCAGATGGCACTTACACCTGCCCTGTAGTTAGCGCAAGTGATACAGATAAAAACACGTATCTCAGAGATGCACAGAGCTTGAATTGGACTAATGTGCATGTTCTCAACCTCAGCATGCCCTTACTGTACATTGTCTATATATATCTGCCCTCCCTTCCCCCATTTCGCCTTTCAAGTTGTAGGTAGTTGGAAGTGTCATTTGCGTTTGAACATGAATTATATGCAATTGTGTTCATTGGCATAAAGTCCATTTCTGAGCATGCACAATTTTGCATAAGATATGGCACTAAATGGGACTTACATCCGAAGCTGAATCAGGCCCGGAATGCGCAAGTTTGGTAATGCCTACTGCCCAGGCTGTCCATTCAAATTCTGTGTACTCCAGCAAAGCAGTCACTCCGTGAGCAAGATAGCTAGGCAAGCACGCTAACATGGCATTGGTGCATTCTTTATAAATACTATTATAGACTATTGCTGGCTACATGCATTACAACTGACCCAGTGTCTGAGCATGTGTGGGCCAAAGGTTATTGCGATGCCCGACAATAATTGTTGGTTGGTAATAAGAGTTGTAAAATGACTGCTATCAGCCTGTGTGTTTACAGGCCCTTATGATGCCAGATAATATCCAGCAGCTCTATCCAAAGGGCTGAACCAACCGAATCTCATCCAATGTGGCCACACATGTGTGGATCCAACTGGACACTGTCTATCAAACAATCTATCAAACAGCAGCGGCGGTCTGTGTGTGTGGCCAGCTTTAAGTGAACATTTGTCACTATAATAATATAGGAACAACCACATTAGAACTGGAGTCATGAGTTGTAATTATGGGGTGTTTTCATTTGCTGTAATGACAGTTCCAAATCCCAAGTAAACTTCACTTTAAAAATACATATCCTTCTTTTGCCTGTTGATTTTGTAGGGCACATACAATTTATTGAGCTATTTCCTTGTCAATTCTCTGCATGGGATTTCTGCCGTGCTTCCATAAATATGCAGCATGAAGCAGCGCCTGAGGAGTGCCTGGGCATAAAATATGTAGGGAGTGTGCCAAAGCAATGTGTCCATAGGCATTTACTGGCTACTTTATTTCTCATCTTAATACTGCAAGTGCTTACATGGACAACTTTTCTTAATTGTGCTGCAGATTTTTCCAGTCACTTTCCTTTTCCAGTAATCGGAGCGACAAGTGACTTAGGATAGCAAACTGTTCAAACATAAATATGCTGAACAAATGTCTCTAATATTATAGCCTCCCTGGGTTTTTGTTAACACATATAAAAATATAAAAAAAGAGTTTTATACTGTGTACTGCAAGAGTCATATTGAGATTTAATCTAATTATCTTAATTGCTTAATATTAGGAGACATTGGAAGTGGCGTTGTAATATCCCAGAACTGTTGAACAACCTTGCATGAATTCATAACTGTAAAAGTGTTCATAAGATTAGCAGAAACATTTTTTATACATGCCCATCTGCAACCTATGAAACCTTTGATAATTGTTACGCTGTCTTAGATATATTTTGGGCAGATTTACATCTTGTGTATAAAGTAGATAGTAGCATAATGAATTGAATGTGAGTATTTCTCTGTGTAGTATATAAAATGGACAATGTATTCAAATAAAATTAAAAATTAAATACAAGCTCTATTAACAATAATAATTAAAAGCCTTGCCTCCATAGGAAAATAGACTTCTAGACAAAGCCATTTAAATGGCAATTTTTTTGGACATGATCTAAGCAAAATAATACAAATACAGTCACCAATATACAGTTGAAAGATAGGGAGCATACATTGCTATAGAGCATGGTACTTCACAGCTAGAGTCCACAGATCAATGAATCAATACAACAATCCAAAATTGGATATAACGTCTTGAATTTTTGAATGCTTAAAAAAAGTTAAGAAATTGAAATATGTTCACCATGTTTTAGGACCGGTTCTATCATATTCAACAATGATCAAGCCTGTTCATACATGCTCAAGTAAGTTTGCACATGATTGAACTGGATCGCACATGATCAAGCCAGTGTAAACATGTACAATCTGGTTGCATGTGTTCAACATATTATATTTTTACCTTGTTTTGGTGAAAGGTTTACATGATCTTCTAATGCGAACTTCAAACTTTGAACTGTGAATACAGCAGTGTTTGCAGTTTGCATAAAATACTTTTTACACAATATAAAATAATTATTTTACTAGATTTTTTAAAATTTAAAAACATTTATTTTTATGTGAACGGTGACCGTGAACCGTGAATGTGAATCTCCATCCACTTGCAATGGACCTCGACCAAGAACAATCAGCCTGCAATGTGAATGGCTAACCTTAAACATGAGCTGAAAACTGTAAATGGCAAATTTCAAATGTCAAAGTCTCAAAATTCAAGTTTGAATCGAGACCTATTGATGATCGCACAATTAACACATTCGGGCTTTCAAACCAGTGAAATTCAATTTAATTTCATACCAATTTTAAAAAAAATTGAGCATTTCTAGTTACAAACAAATATTGCCTTCTATGGCACCCTCTGTTAATCTTCTCTTGACAGATCACTGTTAGATCCAGAGATCTGAATATACACTAGGGTGTGTTCGGTCCTGTTAAACAGGTCAATTGATGCTAGTTTTGTTTTTATTTCCTAATCAGTCTTATTATTATTATTAGCTGTGTCTTATAATGAGTAAGCCAGGGTTTCCCAAACCCAGTCCTCAGGGCTCCATAACAGTACATGTTTCCCATATCTCCTTGCTGGAGCACAGGTGTATTCATTACTGACTGACACATTGTAACAGATCCACAGTTGGTCCTAATTATGTCACATGTGATCTGGAAAACCTGCACTTTTAGGGATCCCTGAGGACTGGGTTTGGGAAACCCTGGACTAGGCTGCACTATAGAGTGAGGGAAGATATGGTGTAAAAAAAGTAAACCCACACACTAAGTGTGTTGCAACACAACTTCATTTGAAGACACTGCACTTGTGAACTGTATTAACATCGTGCATTAAAACATCTGCAAAAAGTTAAAATAATGTTTTTGTGTGTTGCAACAATATTAAAAAACTAACAAGCTGGCTGCCAAATTCTGTTCTGGTGAATAGGGAAGTGAGGGAATTTGAGATCCAAGACTACTAGCTTTCCAATCTGAAACAGACCATTCAACATGACTCCCTCCACCCAGTACAAAATACTCTGCTCCTGAACTTTCCACTTAATTTACTTTTATAGTTACCTGTGCTGAATTAATTAATGAGAAAGGTGTTTTATTTAACACTACTTCCTTAATTCAGTGCAAGTAACTACAATAATAAAATAAGTTGGAATTTCGGGAGCAGAGCATTTTGTACTGAGTAGCAATGGTCATGTTGGAGGGCCTGCTGAATTGATACATGACTTCAAATCTCCAGTTGAAACAATGTAGTTGTTCCTAATCAAGGATAGTGAGCACTCAACAAGGAATAATAGGATGCTAAGTCTGGCTTAAGTGTGAAACATTCAGCTGCACCTCTTCAAGAATCAGATGGGATCCCAAACAACACTGACGCACTGAAGAATGTTTTTTGATTTATTGGAGAGCACTAAACAAAAGGAATAATTGACACTTAGATCAAGTGCATTTTTAAAAATTATGGATATAAAGTAAATTGCACTTACATTAGCCAAATAGTTTATATGCAATGATACAGTCACAATTCGAATAGCCTTGAACCAAGTAAACCAGGGTCTATGTTCCTGCTACACATTTCGGCAATAAGGAACACATTATTCATCCATGCTAGTGTCTCTTATTGAAATAGTATAATCTGCAGGTTTACAAAGTAACAATTAACCTAATATAAAAGAAAACTTAATATAAAATTACAAACATATGGGAAAAACTTCCAGACATAAAACAATTATATCCTGTATTAAATATCAAATACAATAAATGAGCAACCATACAATATAAAATGTTAAATGAAAAAAATACTATCTGAACCCATTACATACAAGTTGTTATCCAGTGAACCCACAAAATACTGTAATATAACTTCAAGAAGAACACTTGACCGTGATTAAAATCCAATGTATATAGCCAAATTTAATAGAATTTTACTTTGATTATATGCATAAAAATCCCAGTGTTTCATCAACTGCCAAGATTCACATGGTTCTCAATAATACACACAGAAGACCTATTACTTCAAGTATTTCATCTTTAATCTAATTTTACATCTATCTAAATATTTGAACACGTTTTTACAGCTGTGACACCAAGTTTAACTTATTTGGTTATGGGAAGCACCAATTTATTTGGACTAATAGTTCTTTTCATACCTTCATTAGAAGTTGACATCAATACATAAATGATCTGTTTGTTTATTTGTATGGGTGACTTAGAGGATTTAAAAGCCTTCATTAATTATCATAATAACAATAGTTTTAGTTTTACTTTCACACACATGCTAGTCGGGATTATGTTGTCTTTTTCGATCTGAGCACTGTTCGTTTTTAAAAGAAAAGCAAAGATACTATTAGAGAGAAGGGTGGTATGTAAAATACACTTTAATTGAAAATTAAAAGGAATGTCAGATATAATTTGATTTCAAATGTTTTGGGGATCCAAAGTGTTTAAAAAATGGACTCTGAAATAGGTGTATCACTGTATGAAAGAGCCAACGGGCTGCTATTCTAGGATGTTCAACTCTGACAGTTACTGAGAACAAATATATCATAATTTCTGTAAGTCATGGTCAAATTTGTTACATTTCTCTATAAAACACTCTTCCTTATGAAACAAATGGACATTTGCACACTGCAAGGAGGCCTTTACTTTAACCCTTATAAGTTGTGTGAGCTGTGCAAAGCTTCATATGGTCATCAAGGAGCCTAATATGACTGATAGATCCTGGGATATAACCCTTAAACCTACATACACATGAGTTAGTGGCTTGTCCTGAATGAGGTCATATTAACATACTGATGCAAGCCTTTGTCTTTATGTTGATCTACAGGAAAAGAGGAAGTGGGTGATTAGGTTGTCTTTTCATTGCTTCTATTTCTTATTCTAATTACCCAGACAAACAAAGCAAGCTTTTGCTTTGATGCTCTAATGTGGCAAATTACAAAACAATGTATCAGTCTATGTGATAAGCCTCTTAAAAAGTGCACATTGAAAACAACTTTTCTGTTTGTATAACATTCAAGTTCTAAGAATAGGTTGAGAAGGCTGTATTTCTATTCTTTCTACATAGTTACAAATACAGCACTAGATTACACTAGAAGACAAAGTAACACTACAATCAACAAGATAATTAATTGTTTGTATTTTTATTTGAGTATTTACTTAAGATGTATATTGCACCTTCAAGTGACATGTTTCATTTTATAGGATCTCCACAAATGGTACAATGGTCATTAACAGAGTCTGTTCCATGCAAGTTTGTATTTGATAGAAAAGCTGTACAGTATCAATTCCCCAGAATATCTTATACATACTTATAATTTCAAACAGAAAGCATTTGCTTTTTATAAGAAAATGGAAAAATTTATTTATATATATAAACTGACAAAGCAAGGCAGGTTGTTTGAAGCATTCTCCAGTATACCTATTATCTAATTCTATTGACAGAAAGAATGAATGACCTCTAAATGAAGGCTGCAGGTAATTGTGGCTGTTTCTCTGTGGTAGTACAGTCTGTGAATAAACTAATTAACAACATTTTATGAATTAAATTCCAATTAATTGGCTGAATAGCTGAGCATTTTTAAATGGATTTCACCAGCAAGATTTACCAGAAATTTGTTGAAACCCATTTGCTCTTTCTAGTGGTAGACCCACAGTTATGTCCTTTAGTCAAAGCTCAGTACATATATTTTGATACATTAAAGCATTGGTTCCCAAACTGTGCGCCTAGGCTCACTGGGGTACCTTGGCAATCTCACAAGGGTGCCTCGGTCAGGTTCAGTGTTAAGCAATGCGGGGGACCACTTAGTAATTATTTTGGCTTAGGGGTGCCTTGAAAAAATTATGGAGACCCTAAGGGTGCCTTGAACTGAAAAAGTTTGGGATCCACTGCATTAAAGGGTTTAGAAAAATGTCTGTATTAGCCCTATAGCAAAAATCAACAACTAATTTAAATAATGTTAAGAAGTTCTTTGCTTCATTATAACCAGTTAGTCAATTCCCATTGGTATGTCTACAGATTGCTTTACTTCATAAAAAGGTCAATTAATCTCATCCATAGCCATGGAAGATGTCAATGGATCTATTGGAATAAATCAAGATGGATGACCCACACCCACTTCATAATGTTTCAGACAACAAGGCCTGGATACAACTATATTTGTGGTGCTCAATGCTTGATATTTTTACTTTTTGCAGAAACATGGGAAAAGTACTTGAAATGAAAGAAATGATACACCTCCTCCAATGCACAATTGATGGCCCTAAAATCATCCTTTCCAAGAAATGAGTAGATAGCATGGCAGAAACAAATGTGCTGCCTACCTTAGAAATCTTTGAATAGTGAATGTCTCTGAAGGAGAAAGAATAAGTAGTGGGACAGTATGATGTAGACTTTGGCTATGCAAATACATGTTGAAAGGATTTGTAAATGGAGAACAAACTGGGGAATCAGTTCACTTATCAAATCTTTTCTCAACATGTTCTTTTTAGATCAATATATCCACAAAAACACTAACACTTTCCATATAATTAAAATAATGCATGATATAAAAAAAAAAAATAACATGTCTAATGTCATGGCATAGTCTATTGACAACAGGTTTTAAAAAAAATTAAAGGGCCTCATTTAGAGTTAAGAGTCACTTTAGTTACAAAGTGCAATTGTGCATTGTCGCAAATTATGTTAGGCTATAGGCCAGGGTAAATTTAAATGCTTGTACTAATTTAGGCTAGGTAGACACTGAAGAATTTTTCAACCGATGTGTTATCTCAAACGATTGTACCTACGACTGAAAGTCCGATCAGTCTGACGATTCATGTATACACACTAACACGATTTTCCTTCAAATCTGTGCTCTTCATCTCATCCTTTTTCTGGTCCTCTAGTCTTCAGAGAATGACAGCACAATAATCATTTATTTATTCTTGTCACATTGTCACACTGATTAAAACCGCCTTGTTATAGCTATCCACATGTCCTAACAAATTTCGTTAGCTTCTGTGACTCTGAAACTAAACATTCTGTCTCACAACAAACAAATGAATTATTCCTTCTACAGCACTCTCTACATTTATTCACCTGGACATTCATTGCTAACATCGGCTGAAAAGAACACGGCTCTGTAAACTCTATAGGGATCGTGAGCATGAGTGCATACACACTACATGGTCGGTCAGTGATTGGTCGGAATATATTAACAGTACGTCCAACCAAACGAGCCGACAATCGACACTTTGGAACGACTTTCGACCATCGTGTCACTATACACACTAACTTGACTTCCAACCGAACGGTCGAATGTCAGCTGATTTGCCCGATTATTGGGCGAAAATGCTCCAATGTGTGCCTAGCCTTAGAGTTGGGAAGGGGGCGCATTCTATCTAAGCTCTATACTGAAGTGTAAAAATAAAGTTGCCCAGAGTTTGTCTGCTATATGCGAAAATAACTGTGTTTCCTCAGCATGCAAAAAAATGCATTTCCACAGGGTTTGTCCAGGTGAAATCTCTAAATGAGACAGAAACTGGCTGCTATATACACAAATGTGCAATAAATATTTAGGTGTGATTTTTATCTCATTATTATTCATTCTAACAAAGCTGGTGTAGAGCAGAAGTGGTAGTATTTGAATAGGCTGCAGAGCAACAGGATATCTTCAGCTTTTTAGTAAATTGCGCCACCATGTGACCTTTGTCTTGCTAACCTTCAGGAAATTAGACCTCAGCAGTCAGCAGAGTGTTGTTGTTATACAGGGGCTCCAATTTACAATAGCTGTGTTTACATCCAAGAGAGAGTGATTGCTGACACTGCTGAGTGTAATAAAATGCCTGAGTGTAATATATCAAAGGCGATAGTTGGTCAACAGTCAACAATGGGTTCAGGTCATTAACTTTGATGCAATGTGTTTATTTTACACAATGAATTTGTAAGGGATCGTTTTGATACTATTACACCTAGGCAGGCATTTTCAAAACATTTTTGTTAACTACACATTTTTGTTAACTGCTCATTATCAGAAAACCACTTTGCTTACAATAACAAAGGGTAACAAGAGTAATATATATTCTAGTGTGAATGGCCAGAATATGATCCAAAATGGAAAAGGTGATTTAAATAAATAAATCCTCAACAGTCTTTCTTGTTTTTAAACTGCAATGCAAACAAAATCAATGTGTGTGCTGAATTGAGATTGTATAATTTAAAGAGATATTAAAATTAAATACTAAACAAATAACATGGTTTAAGATTCCAGTCATCGTACAACTTTCAGGTTATCCTACTAAAGCTTGTATAAAATTACTAAAATAACTGAGATGCCATACTAGGTGGTTTTACCAGTCCTCTATCATCATCATAATTTATTTATTTATATAGCACCACTGATTCCGCAGCGCTGTACAGAGAACTCATTCACATCAGTCCCTGCCCCATTGGAGCTTACAGTCTAATTTCTCTAACACATACACACACACAAAGAGACTAGGATCAATTCCATAAATACACATGGTCCACGTATAGCGTAATTGTACAGGATTGAATTTTGTATACATGCTTTTATCCTACAACAGGCCTTAAACAACAAATGTATGTTACAGGTAAATTAGAATTTCTTCAAACCAGATAAAAGGGACAAAATACTGCTTCTGTGTTATAGCATATTTTGCACATGATCACCAAGTGCCTCCTCCTACAGTTACTATGAGCATGAAAAAAATAATAATGAGGATGAGAACACCAAGAGCAATTTGGACAAGACAGGGGCAAATTTTTATATGTAATTTAGTATATTTTAGGCTTGGGGCTGTGATTTACACAAAAAAAAATAATCCGGAAAATACCTAGTCCCAAGAATTCCCAATAATAGATTCCATGTATGTGTATATGTTTTTGAAAAATAGGATATTAATTGTAAATAAAAATATATGTAGACAATTGATTTTGCATTGTTTTATGGGGGTGCGACCCCCGAGTTGTCTCACGCTCCCAGTTAAACTCCCCACCTGATACTGTCGAGTGAGAAGCTCGACAGTATCAGGTGGGCAGTTTAACTGGGACAGTACTCCTCTAAAACAGTAATGGTGTACTAAGGCGAGCTCAGGGAGAACAGAAACCTCCCATGGGGCAGAAGGATATGGTATTTACCTTACTTCTGTATTACATCCATTTACCCCAGTCTCATCACTACATAGGTAATTAAACCCTTTTTGGCGTTGCACTTTCCTATCACAGTCTGATACAAAATATTAAGTTAAAACTAATATTTATGGGCAGAATAAGGTTGAAGTAAGGGGAGCAAAGATCATTGCCATTACATTAAATAAGTGGGTTTAGCAAGAAACGTCACCATTCCCAGCCTGTGACTATGTCACCCTCCTGTGATTGTGGACATAGTACATTAAGAAGTAGATTATGAGCCAGACCGTTCAGACAGTATTGTACTCAGGAAAAGTGCAAGTGGCCTGGGAAAGAAAACAATGAAATAAACTGGCTGCTCTCAGATTCTTTACTTGCATTTTACTCGCATTTTCTGCTCAATTAGCTTCGGCTGTACCGCTGGGTATATTGTTATCATGTACACATTTCCTCAAACCAACAGATGGAAGTAGCTAGAAAGCGTTAGTACAGATTAATCAAACATGATTGATTTTAACTGACAAAAACATCTTTTCCCTGTCATCTGTTCTTTAACCTTTGGTTCTTAATGCCTTGACACACCAGAGGAGTTAAAGGATTCCAGCAATAATTTAGACACAATCTCTTTAGATACAGAAGGATAATCCAATTGTTGCAGTGTCTTAACCTATTATTGACATCTAGCTACATGCATGTCAAACTAAATATAGTATGTTATCATATTATCGTAATTCTGCTCTCTATGGTATAAACATATTTTGTTTTGCCTAATTAGAACTGAGTGCAGTCTCATCTAATATCTGGATAAATCATTTGGCATAAGAATTAATTTTTAACTTATGTTTATTTCAAATCTACTGTACAGATATTTACAGTGTGAATGCCTCTGGCAAAATGGAATATTGCAATGTTTAAAAAATATGATATAACCATTTTCTATTTAAAAACCAAAATGTCAATTTTGAAATTGTAAGCCAGACCAAGAATATTTTTGCATTAATACCATCATGACCGGAGTGCATTATATTTTAATATTAATGCTTTATATTTTAATGACCAGACCACAGACCAAGGATATTTTTTTAAATTAACACCATCATGACCGGGGTGTTTTATATTTTGATGTTAATATTTTAATGACCATACCACATTTCACCATTTTGCTATTTTTCTACTGCTCCACTGTACCCTAATTAATGTTGAAGATAGTTTTGGGTACATATAACTTCCTTTAGCAGCATAATTTAATAAATATCTTTTTACAATTATTGCACAATAGAGTCAAAATTTTATTTTTGCATTTTGGGGTATAAAAACAAAGGCCATTTTTTTTAAACAAATGTTGTTTTAAACTAGGAAATCTTCTAGCATTGATAGATTCAGTGTAACCTGGATCTAACAGCAGCTGACAAGCCGCTACACCGGCTATATCAACACTGACAGTCAAGATAGATCTAAAACATATATTACATGCATATTTCTGGAATATAGAAGTTATCACTTTAGTGAAACAAAGGTTTTAGTATAGTATATTTTTTTTAGTATTAGGACTGGCCAGAGTGGAAAGACTTTGTCGAGGGTTGGTCAGCTTAACATGTTTTACAATATGTGGAACTAAGAGTACCTGTTTTTAATACAGGGTATAGATTTGATACAGAGTACAGCTTGAATAGCATTTATAATATCCTAATATGTCTTTTTGTTTATACAATATGGTCAATCCCTCTTGCATACTAACTTTCAGTTCTTTACATTCAATTAATATTTGTTGGTAGATTATAAAATAATTTTGGCAAATATCAAGTTTTCACAAACAATGTTTCTTCATGACCACAAAATATGCTTGCAAAATTTATTCTGAAAAGTTTTAGAACTAAGGATAAAAGACTCAGATCTAGGAATCAGGTTTCAAGACCTACCAATGTCACTACTTAAAATATTTTTTTTTTAAAAGTTTTATTTTTGCAAGGTCATAATAACAAAAGAGAACAGTTGACAGAGTGAATACACTTATCAAACAGTAATGAACACAGATAATCAAGCCTACGACCAACGTAAAACATGTGAAACGCTAAGTCAACCGAACTTTTATAAGTTAGAGTAACGAATGACCCAAATTTTTTCTATAAAGAGGAGAGAGGAAAAGAGAATGTGCAGGAAAGAAAAGAGTGAGAAAAGAAGGAGAAAAGAGAAGAGGTTAGGAGGTGACTAGATCCATTGTAGAGAAAAAGAGAAGTCCTATAAAGAAATGAGGTTCGAGAGCTGAGTTATGTAAAGGGTGGACACGCCTGAAAGTAGGATAACCATTGGTCCCAGTCCCTGGTGAAGGCTTTCGAGGAATTCCGAATAATACTGGTCATGTACTCCATCCGTTGAGTCAGCCAAATTCTATTAATTATGGACTGCATGGAGGGAGGGGATTGCATTCGCCAGTCTGCTGCTATTTGACAGGTAGCTGCCAAAACAATGTGCCTAATTATTTTGTTCTGATGTCGGGATGCCGAGGAAGCCCCCACATGGAGGAGAAAAAATTTAGGCTCCAGGCGAATATCCACCTGGAAAATTGAACTAATCAGGTCTCTAATTACAGCCCAGAAGCCTGACAATTTTGGGCACGACCACCATATGTGGAGGAATGTGCCTTCATGGGAGCATCCTCGCCAACACCGATCAGACGAATCAGGAGGAATTTTATAAAGGCGCGAAGGTACATAATACCATCGGTATAGCACCGTGTAAAGATTCTCCTTAATTCTAACGCAGATGGAGCTAGAGGCAGCATTCTCATATATCTCAGACCACTCCTCATCTAGCAGCTCTTCACCAAGGTCTTGTTCCCAGGATAGTTCATGGGGGGCTCTAAGATTTGAAGAGGAGGGCGCAAGCTCATAGTAGAGCGTTGATATTAGACCTTTAGTTGAGAATTGGCGTAGGCAGAGGGCTTCAAAGGTAGAAAGAGGTCGAGATAGAAGGCGATCTTTAAAATATTTTTTTTTCATAGGAAAAGTGTTAGCTGAAAATAGGTGACAGTACACTCAAGAAATCAACCAATTTAAATGAAAAATAAAATTGAAGGTATAATGAATACTATTCTTGGGTTTTCAAAACACACTGCAGAATAACCATACAGGCCCTATCAGCCTATAAGATCAATACAGTCATGGCCAAAAGTTTTGAGAATGACACAAATATTATTCTTAACAAAGTCTGCTGCCTCAGTTTTTATGGTGGAAATTTGCATATACTCCAGAATGTCATGAAGAGTAATCAGTAATCAGATGAACTGCATTTAATTTCAAAGTCCCTCTTTGCCATGACAATTAACTTTATCCCAAAAATAACATTTTCACTGAATTTCAGCCCTGCCACGAAAGGACCAGCTGACATCAGGTCAGTAATTCTCTCGTTAACACAGGTGAGAGTGTTGACGAGGACAAGGCTGGAGATCACTCTGTCATGCTGATTGAGTTAGAATAACAGACTGAAAGCTTTACAAGGAGGGTGGTGCTTGAAATTATTGTTCTACCTCTGTTAACCATGGTTATCTGAAAGGAAAGATGTGCAGTCATCATTGTTTTGCACGAAAAAGGCCTCAAAGGTAAGGATACTGCAGCTAGTACGATTGCACCTAAATCAATCATTTATCGGATCATCAAGAACTTCAAGGAGAGAGGTAGCTCGGGGATCAAAACATCAAAATTCTGGCTTGGGTCCATGGCCAGGAAACTCCCTAGACCTTTATCCAATTGAGAACTTGTGGTCAATCCTCAAGAGGCGGGTGGGCAAACAAAAACCCACAAATTCTGACAAGTATTGATTAGGCAACAATGGGTGGCCATCAGTCAGTATTTGGCCCAGAAGTTGATTGACAGCATGCCAGGGTGAATTGCAGAGGTCTTCAAAAAGAAGGGTCAACAATGCAAATATTGACTTTTTGCATAAACTTAATGTAATTGTCAATAAAAGCCTTTGACACTTATGAAATGCTTGTAATTTTACTTCAGTATAACATAGCAACATCTGACAAAAGGTCTAAAAACACTGAAGTAGCAAACTTTGTGAAAACCAATACTTGTGTCATTCTCAAAACTCTTGGCCATGACTGCACATTCAGCACTACTTGTTACAGTTCTACTTTTTTTAAATTACTTTTTTTAACCCATAAAAGGCCTCAAATAGCAAATCATCCTGCTGCAACAGTTTTAATAATTTATATCCATATTTTTAATAGACAAATTTTAGAAAAATAATAAAACCAATAATACACCACTTTAATATGTAGCATATATTTTTCCTTTTAATACAACTAATAAATTAAGCATATCAAACTTGATTGAGTTCTGTCAAGTGCCATTTTCAGTAGGTAAGATAAAGTGGGGGGCACATATATTTTATGGGAACTGCACACACTCAATTTGAATATATGCTACAAACTACATCATTAGTATACCTTTTTATTCATATCTTAATTCATTTTATGCTATATTTAAGGACATTTTCCTTTTGCATATAAATATTCTGCATATAATGTTTGGGCCCAAGTATGCATGTTTGCCAATAAAACATAATATATGTTATCTTTAGTTAGAATATACTGCAATGCTTGGTCTACTGTGGAGTAATATTGTTTTGTTATGTTACACTGTATAACAGCCTTAGGACTGTCAGTAGTCCCCAAATATAGAATTAGCTGAGCAGTGTCTACATATAAATTTTGCCTAGCTGTGCCGCTGTACGCTGGGCACTCAGAGAGTACCCACAAACATACTGTACCTAGAAGTGCCCACAATGTGCCCAGTTTTACTGACAGATTTATTGTGCCCCATAATGTGGCCAAAGCAAGTAACTGTGAATGTCCTCTTGCCAACTTAAACTCGATCTTTCAAAAACAGGGTTAATAATATTCCAACCCACCAACAGAAGTTACCTAACAATACCATAAATCCCAACCCGTAAGCTTGATGCCTAGGTGTGATATTTGACTATCCTTTGATCCTCACATCAACTCTATATCAAAATCATGCTATATACATCTAAAAAACATTTCCAGAATACACACATATCTCACACAGACATAATGAAAAAGTTTAATTCATGCTCTATTCATCTCCCACATTTACTATTGGAATTCCCTCCTTACTGGTCTTCCCCGAATCAGACTATTACCTCTACAATCTATTTTGAATCAAGCAGCTAGACTGATTTTCCTTGTAAATCGTTCTTCCTCAGCTGAGCCACTCTGTCAGTCTCTACATTGGTTGCCTGTTTTCACTGAACCCAATACAGAATACTTCTAATATCATACAAGGCCATCAACAAATCTGCACCAACATACATCTCCTCACTTGGCTCCAAATTTCACCTAACTCAACACATTCGTTCTGCACAAGATCTGCGTCTGTCATCCACACTCAATACTTGCTTCCATTCCCGGATACAGGACTTTTGTTGGGTTGCGCCCACTTTGTGGAATTCTCTCTCTCGTACAATAAGACTTTCCTCTTGCCTTCAAACCTTCAAGCGTTCTCTGAAAACACACTTCTTCAGGCAAGCTTTCAAACCTTCAAGCGTTCTCTGAAAACACTCTTCTTCAGGCAAGCTTATAATATTCCTCAACCACCCTCTTAACCTTCCTAGGTTACCCTATTGCCACCCTTTATACAGTTCACACAAGGCTACAACCCTAAGAGCCCCTGACCAACATTGCTCTGTGACTGGATCATATTGCCCACTCAGGGACGGATTAACCTGAGGTCTAACTGGGCTACAGCCCAGGGGCCGCTGGCATCCAAGGGGCCCTTCAAAGTCCTCAGCAGCATTATTGATCGGTCCGGGGGCGGGGGCGCCCCCAGCCCGATCAATGATGCTGAGCACTGTCAGTGCAGTCATCCGTCCCCGGCGCTCAGTAATCTGCTTACTGAGGAGATCTCGCGAGAGTTCACTCTCGCGAGATCTCTTCAATAAGGAGCTTACAGCGCACCGCGGACATAGGACTTGACTGACAGGTAAGCGCTTGGGGGGGACGCGGGATGGGGGATGGGGGCGGCTCTCATTGGGGGCCTCACGGGGGAATGGAGGCCCCCTTAGCCCAGGAGCCTCCATTCCCTTAATCCGACCCTGTGCCCACAAGGCACTCTTTAACTCTGCATTCTCGCTGGACCAATATGCAATGTGTAGAACTTGACCTTATGTAACAGACTCCAATTGTCCTATAGATTCCTTTTATCGCTCTGTCTGTCTGTATTACCCAGTATTGTTTTATTACTGTGTTTGTTCCCAAATGTAAAGTGCTACAGAATTTGCTGGCGCTATATAAATAAATGTTGATGATGATTATGGCAATTTGAAAAATGTGGGTGTGAATTTATACAGCTAATCAAATATATTTATTAAATATATTTCAAAGAGCTACAAACAAATGCAACACAACCCCATCTGACCAATATTCAATGGAGAGTCTATGCTAAGAGCATTCTAGTAATCCTTGTTCAATGCACAGAAGCATTCTAGTGACTGGGGTACAATATATACCGTGAACTCTACACAATTCAGAAAGCATTTTAGTTACCTAGATACAGTCCCCAAAATCTTAGTGGACATGCAGACCCCAAAAGTTCTATTTTCTCTCTAACTTGTGAAGTTTGCTGCATGTATTTGGGGTTACTGGTAGGGAGATGGGAAAATGAAAGTGAATAAATTGTCTATACTGCTATATTCAGAGTAAATTATGCTGTTCCTTCCCCTGGCCTGTTTTCTGCCCACTTTCAATACTTTTCTGCTTCATCCCTCAATTCAATACTTTTCTGCTTCATCCCTCAATTGCACCTTCCAAAGAAGCAGAGGTACATTGGAGGAAGAGTTTATCTTTGTAACTGTCAGCTTTTAGCATAGCAGAATTAAAATACTAAATGCTTCATCCAAACTTGATATATCATATTGATGATATCACAAGGGAGAAAGAGAGATGCTGTTTAATCATTGCACACCTAACTATGATCTAACTGTAGGTCATTATTCCCAAGCCAGGGCTGCGTTTTAAAAATACAAACCCATAAAATGCTTTGGTCATTCACAAACCGTCCTAAAGAATGTATTTCTGGGGTCAAGTAAAATATTTCTTTTAAAGACACTTGACTATTTAGTTAAGTTTGATAGTTTCACTGTTGTTAAAAAGCCTTTGGCACTTTCCACATCTAATATAATTTAAGTTGTATTCATGTGTATTCATTTAATAGTTTTGTGCTAGAGCACTTAATTCAATTGACTCTAATCAAACTTGGCATGAATATCATTTAATCAGTATACTGTATTAAATAATATAACAAAATTAAGGGCGCAGAACAGTCCAAAAATTTAATTTGACTTTATTGCTTATGTTTTGTATCAATCATATTAATGACTACTGGGTACATTAAATGAAAGTTTGATTACAAAATTGAGTAGTTTCATGTTGTAAACAAACTTACTTTATGTATCATCACAGATGTTAAGAATATACAAACACAGCATTTCGCAAGAGTATCGCCTCTTGTAAGACAGCAATGGTCATCAAAGGCCACTCAGTTGCATCAAGGTCTGACTATAAGTGCCCTGGCTAGTGTTCCAGGTTAATAATTTTGATTAATGTGCAAGAAAGATATTGGTTAAATATTTTTTCCCTTTAGTTTTAAGAAAAAATATATTTAATCAAATATTAAAAATGGTTGAGCTCTACCAAGTTCTCACAGACTTCCATTTATCCAATAAAATGAGCATTTAGACCTGCTGTGCACTTCTGCTGCATTAGAACAGTGCTTGAACCAAAACAAGCACTCATACCAACCAAGTAGCATTAAACATAGGCAAGAAATGAAAAAGATACAAAGGTGTACAATAAATGTATATATAGTACAGTAACTCATGAGGCTTGTACAGATGACTAGCTCATTTAGAGGCAAGCGGGATTGTGGGTTTACACATAACTGCAGGAGGTGAGGGTAAAGGTGGCTTGATACCCAAATTAGTATAGAATCATTTTAAAGATCATGTTGAGAGCCATGCAAGCTAATTCAGCAAATCAGACAATACTATTCCTGTGGTGAAGCTGTCACAGTAAAACCAGCAGGGACGCTCTTCTGTTATACAGTTGGACTCTGGGACATTTAGCTAAGGCATCCTACCACTAAACAACAATATGATGATGGCCACTATATCACAGTCAAAGTCACCTTCGCCGCATTGTATTGCACTTTTATTCAATAAATATAGTGCAATTAAAACCTCAAATTGCTAACTTGGGTGTCAAAGGATAAACTACATGATTCCCCAATGTTTTTACTTCCTGAATCTGAATTCTCCCGCGGAATTCCCCTTCTTCAGCACTCTCTTTATAATAAGGTATATTTAATAAAATAAAAAAAGACAATATCAATAATATGGAAAAAAATATTTTAGCTAAAAAACTATTTTACAGTACTCAAGCATTAGAGATTAGCAAAGTATTCAGCTTGTTCTGTATTTGGATGTGACATTTTGCACATGTTGCCAGCAGAATTTGTATTTATGTGGTCCCAGACTCACCCAACCATACAGCAGAGAGAAATGTCATCATCTCAGTTCCATTCATAGACTAAAAATTCCACATTTATGTACAAACACAATTCCATGGCTACTCTGCAGCTGGTCAAATCAACTGCTCATTTAAGGCTTATTTAATGCATTAAAGAGTAAATAATAAATAAATATTGTACTGAATTACAGCAACCAATAAGACACTTGTGTCCATTGTCTAACTTGCACTAGATAGATAAAAAGCTCATTACTGATTGGTCGATAAAAATGCAATGTTATTAATTAAGCTCTTTTCTTTAGTAACATGATGCTTTTATACAGGTGTAAGTAGTGCAAAAGGTCATGTTTAAAATGCTAATGTCTCATGTTTTTCTAAGTGAATGGATAGTTTTGAAAAGTGTAGCACAAGCCAGTTACTGAAATATTAAGTTAAATATTAAAGCAAAATCTACTGTAAGTGTAAATGCTACCTATTTTCTGAACAGCAATTAATTATTTAAAGTAAAAAAATAGATAGAATAAATGAAATAGAGAAGCAAAATTCAAACTGTAATCTGGGCAGGAAGACACTTAAAATTCATTACAGTACATTAAACTTGCACTGAATGGTTAGTTTCATTGCAAAAATAAATAAATATCCATTGTGCTTCCATCAGCAGAAATTCTGAAAAAATCAGCAAAACCCCAATTAAGATGTGAAAAATGTCACCTACTTATTTTAATGAATCAAAGGCAACGAAGAGGTAACAGACTGGAAGTTTACGTTGAATGCTGCACTGTCTCGCTCTAGCTAAAATCATGAAGTGTTTAACTTGTATATCATGTGCATAAGCATGCACATTAATCCATTCAATAGTCATGCTTTAAAGGTAGCAAGTGGGTCAAAATGCAAACAACTGATTGGGAGACTTGATAGCATCAGGGTATTCATCTTCTTGATCATGTGTTAAAATGAAGACATTTTATAATGTTGGAAAATACACATCCATAGATTTACGCATTACATTGGTTATATAGTAATAATCGTTTTAAGTACTAAGCCAATTGAAATGATTTCATATTCTATTTCCAAAGAAGAGGCATAAAATCTCTTTTCTGGAAAATGGTTATTCAGAAAGAAAGAAAAAAGTTTATAATTATAGCTTTCAGCTTAAAATGTTATACACACATACATGACTACAGACTGCTTCCTCCTGGGCCTTATTCATTAGTGCACGTATCTGCTGATTGTGAGTGTAAACGCAAATTCACTCTGTGCATGCTCAGAACAGGCAGATACGGACGGTAAAAGAGCCCTTGTCTGTGAGATAATGCACGAAAAGGGATGTAATTAAGGACTACGATTAAGGGAAGTGTCTTGGGTGGGGAAGGGAAGTCCTTCACTCGTCAATGTACAGTAGAGGAGTGCCAAACTCGAGCACAAGCAGCCACGTCTGTTGCAAGCTTTGCGGCTGTGAAAGTAACCTGCCATTTGTGCCGTATCTCTTGCTCCAGCTCTGGAGCTAGTCCAAGCTAGCCGATGATTTTTTTTGGACAACAACAGGACCTTTGGAATATTATGGTTTTTGTTATGGTTGATTTCAAACCTTATTGAAGTAAAATTTTACAAGACTGGATCCCTTACAGATGAAGACATCAGATGGTAAGTATATGGGGTATTATTTTTAATAAATATGTGTGGTTATAACTAGAGATGCTTACTGACCCCGTGTTTTGGTTTTGGTTTAGGTTTTGGATCTGCATTAACTTTGTGTTTTCGTTTTGCTTTGCTTTTGACAAAACCGCCCTTATGTGTTTTGACTTTGGTTTTGGTTTTGGATTCCTCTTTTTTTTCTAAAATCCCTATTTTTTTTTCTAAAATCATATAATTTGGCTCTTTTATTGTTCCTACATTATTATTAACCTCAATAACATTAATTTCCAGTCCTTTCTAGTCAATTTTTGTTGAGTGACAAGAACACTGCTACCCCTCCTGTTTCTGTATGTGCAATGACACTGAGCAATATCACTGTAGAATGGAGAGTGACAAGAACACTGCTACCCCTCTTTCTGTATGTGCAATGGCGCTGGATCTCTTGGGGAGGGAGGTATATGGAATACAAAACCCTTGAGATGCGATAATGCAACAATGACGTTTTTTGCCTCGATTCAGATCTGAGGACGCATGAAAGTACTGAGTCGGCTCGTGAGTCTACTCGGATCCCCTAAGTTCAGGTGGGCTCTGTTTTCACAAAACCGAGCCCAAGTATTTCTAGTTATAACTAGAGATGTTCACTGACACCCATGTTTTGTTTTTGTTTTTGGATCTGTATTAAGATAATTTTTTGGTATTTTCATATACTTTCGGACAAAGACTGCACTGAGCTGGCTGGATGCTAAGCGATAGAGCAACGACACAAACACACAGTAGTCATTAACCTCACCCTCATCCTCACCCTCATCTGTGTGTACATCATTCTCATACAATACTAATTCATCCCCGCTGGAATCCACCATTACAGAAGTCTCTGTATATTGATGTAATTGCTGGTAAAGGTCTTCCTCGTAGAATTTGTAGTTCATTTTGATGAACATCATCTTTTCCTAATTTTTAGAAAGTAGCCTCCTACACCGATTGCCGACAAGGTTCCCGGCTGTGGTGAAAACTCTTTACGAGTACACACTGGAGGTAGGCAGCTTAGGAGTTTGTACATGGATTTCCAAATTGCTGTTTTTTCCTCCCAGTATGTACAGAAACTATCTGGTGTGTGTATTTCTATGCTGTGATTAAAATAATCCTCCACAAAGCAAGTGCTGCATGTGTCAGCCCGAAACCAGGGGTCATAGAGGATACGTCACGTTCGGGTAATCATTAAACAATGTCTGCTCATCCTGCATATTTTTTTGAATCAAGTCAATTTTTATTGTTTTAAAACATACAAAACTGACATTGGTGGCTAAGTGGTTAGCACTTCTGCCTCACAGCACTGGGGTCATGAGTTCCATTCCTGACCATGGCCTTATCTGTGTGGAGTTTGTATGTTCTCCCCGTGTTTGCTTGGGTTTCCTCTGGGTGCTCCGGTTTCCTCCCACACTCCAAAAATATACTTGTAGGTTAATTGGCTGCTATCAAAAGACCCTAGGGTCTCGCTCTCTCTCTCTGTCTGTGTGTGTGTTAGGAAATTTAGACTGTAAGCTCCAATCGGACAGTGTGAATGAGTTCTCTGTACAGTGCTGCGGAATCAGGGGCACTATATAAATAAATGGTGATGATGATAATAATAGATACACAAGACAGACTAGACAAAAGGAAAAATACAAACAGAAATTAGCCGTAAATAATTGCTCACAGTGGGATCAATACAAAACAGTCGTTATCTTCTCAAGTGAATTGGGTAAGCACATAGAAACAGTTACAAAAATACAAAATAAAAATAAATAAATAAATGCAGTGTCAGAGGTCATAAGAACCTACAGAGTTAAATATAGCAGCACATGTGTCAAGCATAGCTTGGTTATTACGATAGTTCTCATTACACAGATGAGAGTTGAATTTGAAGAAAAGTAAAATCAAGAGCAAAGGCAGGGGTGTCCTGGCTCTGAGGCTAGAAGGCGTCACCATAGGGAGAGAGAGATAAAGAGGACAAATATAAGGCGAGGGAGGATGGCTGCTGTCATGTCCTGACATGTTTAATCTGTGTCTTGAGTCATAACAAGGAGACCATGTTTTGTGATGGGGTCAACATTTAATTTAACATAATAATAACTAGGGATGTGCACCGGTGACTTTTGAGGTCTCGTGTTTTGTGTTTTGGATCCGGATTTTCGTTATTTTTGGGGTTCGGATTTGTCTCGCAAAACACTTGACGAAAGGTCTCGGTTCGGATTTAAGGTTTTGGATTCGGATTTTTTTTGAAAAAAACATAAAAAGTTTAAAAATCAAGTTTTTGGGCTTATTTTCACTCCTAGGCTATTATTAACCTCAATAACATTCAATAACAAGCATTTCCACTAATTTACAGTGTATTCTGAACACCTCACAATATAGTTATTAGTCCAAAACGTTGCAACAAGGTATCTTTCTGGACTGCGTAGAGGAGTGGGTCACCACAATATATATTAAAAACCCTGAACTTTTATGATTCGCACCAATAAATGTACCTGGACTGCGTAGAGGAGTGGGTCACCACAATATATATTAAAAACCCTGAACTTTTATGAATCGCACCAATAAATGTACCTGGACTGCGTAGAGGAGTGGGTCACCACAATATATATAATAAGAAAACCATCAACTTGTTTGATTCGCACCAATAAATGTACCTGGACTGCGTAGAGGAGTGGGTCACCACAATATATTAAAAACCCTGAACTTTTATGAATCGCACCAATAAATGTACCTCGACTGCGTAGAGGAGTGGGTCACCACAATATATATAATAAGAAAACCATCAACTTGTTTGATTCGCACCAATAAATGTACCTGGACTGCGTAGAGGAGTGGGTCACCACAATATATTAAAAACCCTGAACTTTTATGAATCGCACCAATAAATGTACCTGGACTGCGTAGAGGAGTGGGTCACCACAATATATTAAAAACCCTGAACTTTTATGAATCGCACCAATAAATGTACCTGGACTGCGTAGAGGAGTGGGTCACCACAATATATTAAAAACCCTGAACTTTTATGAATCGCACCAATAAATGTACCTGGACTGCGTAGAGGAGTGGGTCACCACAATATATTAAAAACCCTGAACTTTTATGAATCGCACCAATAAATGTACCTGGACTGCCTAGAGGAGTGGGCACTGGGCACCACAATAAAATATATAAAAAACCTTCAACAGGTCTGCATTACACTACACATACGGCTGCTCCTCCATCCTCTCCATCATATACATGTTGGAGTTTTAGCGTGTGACAACCTCTTGTTTTTGATAATGTCAGTGCATTTTGAATATTTTTCAATTTGCCCCACACCACTGAATGTACTTTATCTATGATACGCATCTATCAATCTTGACTGCGTAGTGTGGTGGCCCCGGTACACAATTTGGTACCAAGGCCACAATATAATTAAAAAACCCTCCACGTGTCAGAATTCCACCAAACAAGTATCTGGACTGCGTAGTGGGGTGGCCCCGGTACCCAATTTGATACCGGGGCCACAATAAAATAAATACACCCTCCACGTGTCAGAATTCCACCAAACAAGTATCTGGACTGCGTAGTGGGGTGGCCCCGGTACCCAATTTGATACCGGGGCCACAATACCTCCTCCAAACATGGTACAGACAATTCGTCATTGAGATCCCATCAAGTATGTTAAAGACAGACAGGGTCGAAGTGTTATTGGTTGACTTTGTAAACCAAAAAACTGTCCCTGTTGCACATAGTCGTGCAATGAAGACTGACTTTTTCATTTAAAGGCACCATCTTTCAAGTGTAGTGTTTGTAAGTCTAAGTCATATTATACTTTTGGTAAAATTGGTTTATTTTGTTCCTCTTTATGGTAACTACTAATAGAATTAAAGTATTAAATAGAAGCGGCAGTTCCTCTTTATGGTAATTAGTAATAGAATTAAAGTATTAAATAGAATTAAAGTATGAAATAGAATTAAAGTATTAAATAGAATTAAAGTATGAAATAGAATTAAAGTATTAAATAGAATTAAAGTATTAAATAGAGTGGTATAGAGTTGTAGTGTGGTATAGATAGAGTGGTCCCCACAATATAATAATAAAACCCTCAACTGGTCTGAATTCCACCAAACAAGTATCTGGACTGCGTAGTGTGGTGGCCCCGGTACACAATTTGGTACCGAGGCCACAATATAATTAAAAAATTGGGCATCAACTGTCACCGTTGTTTAATATCTGATACACCTAAATATGGACTGCACAGTGGAGTGGCCCCGGTAGTAAATTTGGTGCCGGGGCCACAATACCTCCTCCAACTTCCAAGTGTAGTGTTTATAAAGACAGACAGCGTCGAAGTGTTATTAGTTGACTTTCTTAACCCTAAAATTGTCCCTGTTGCAAATATTCGTGCAATGGACAGTTACTTTTTTATTGAAAGACTCAAGCTTTCAAGTGTAGTGTTTATAAAATATAAACAACAATACAGTAGTTTTAGAGCACGTCAATACCTCTTGTTTTAAATTATGACACGGCATTTTACTTTTGGTTTAATTTCTTGAATTTTTTTAAATTTGGTTTTACTTTTTGAACATGGCAAACGACTGTTGATTGGTCATATAATGCAAAAAAAAAAGTTCCAAGATGGAATTGTCCTTGGGCCCTCACACCCACCCTTATGTTGTTGAAATAGGACATGCACACTTTAACAAACCAATCATTTCAGCGACAGGGCCTACCAAACAACTTTGGCTGAAATGATTGGTTTGTTTGGGCCCCCACACCAAAAAAGCTATTCATCTCCCCCTGTACAGACTAAACAGGCTCTACTGAGGCAAGATGTCGTCCTCATCCTCAACCTCTGATTCCTCTCCCCCTACAGTGTGTACTTCCTCCTCATCACACATTATCAATTCGTCCCCGCTGGACTCCACAACCACAGGTCCCTCTGTAGTATCTGGAGGGCAGTGCTGTACTTCATTGAGGAATTGATTATTCATTTTTATAAACATCATTTTTTCAACGTTGTGAGGAAGCAACCTCCTTCGCCGCTCACTGACCAGGTTCCCCGCTGCACTAAAAACTCTTTCCGAGTACACACTGGAGGGGGGACAACTCAGGTAAAATAGAGCCAGTTTGTACAGGGGCTTCCAAACTGCCTTTTTTTCCTGCCAGTAACAATATGGACTGTCTGACATGTCTACTTGGATGGTGTCAGCAAAGTAATCATCCACAATTTTTTCTATTGTGACAGCATCCAATGCAGCGAGAGTAGACATGTCTGCAATGGTTGGCAGGTCCTTCAGTCCGGACCAGATGTTATCAGCATCCCCGCCAGTGCCTCTTTTGGGAAAACTGAGCTTTTTCCTCGCAGCCATAGATGTGGAAGAAAATGAGGGTGGAGCTGTTGGCATGTCACGGTCCTCTTCAGAGAACAATCTCCTGACCAGCAGGTCTTTGCACCGCTGTAGACTTGTGTCCGCCGGAAACAGAGACACAACATACGCTTTAAACCGAGGATCGAGCACGGTGGCCAGAATGTATTCCTCTGACTTTAAAAGAGTGACCACCCTCGGATCCTGGCAAAGCGTACGAAGGGCTACATCCACAAGAGCTACATGCTTGGTGTAATCGCAATGGCTTACCAGCTCCTCCCTCACTTTCTCCAGCTGCTTCTGCAACAGCCTGATCAGGGGAATGACCTGACTCAAGCTGGCAGTGTCGGAACTGACTTCTCGTGTGGCAAGTTCAAACGGCTGCAGAACCTTGCACAACACAGAAATCAGTCTCCACTGCGCTTGACTGAGGCGCATCCCCACTCCTTTGCCTATGTCGTAGGTGGCTGTGTAGGCCTGAATGGCCTTTTGCTGCTCCTCCATCCTCTGCAGCATATAGAGGGTGGAGTTCCAGCGCGTCACAACCTCTTGTTTGAGGTGATGGCAGGGCAGGTTCATGCTTTTTTGATGTGCCTCTAGTCTGCGGTAGGCACTGGCTGAATGCCGAAAGTGTCCAGCAATTTTGCGCGCCACCGCAAGCATCTCCTGCACACCCCTGTCACTCTTGAGGTAATGCTGCACCACCAAATTAATGGTGTGGGCAAAACATGGGACGTGCTGGAAATTGCCCATATTTAATGCCCGCACAATGTTACTGGCATTGTCTGACACCACAAATCCCCATGAGAGTCTAAGTGGGGTAAGCCACTGGGAGATAATTTCCCTCATTTTCTCTAATATGTTGTCAGCGTTGTGCCTCTTATTAAAGCCTGTAATACACAATGTTGCCTGCCTTTGCATGAGCAGCCATTTTGTAGATGCTGCTACTGATGCAGCTGTTGCTGTTGCTGCGGAAGGGGATGCATCTACCCAGTGGGCTGTCACAGTCATATAGTCCTTCGTTTGCCCAGAACCACTTGTCCACATGTCCGTGGTTAAGTGGACAGTGGGTACAACCGCATTTTTAAGAGCACTGAGGACACTTGATCGTACTTCTCTGTACATTTTTGGTATCGCCTGCCTAGTGAAGTGGAATCTCGAGGGAATTTGGTACCGGGGACACAATACCTCCATCAACCCTCTAAATCCCACTCCACTGATGGCGGACACCGGGCGCACGTCTAACACCAACATTGCAGTTACAGCCGCAGTTATACGCTTTGCAATAGGGTGACTACTATCGTATTTTGTGGTCATGGCAAACGACTGTTGGACGGTCAATTGTTTTGTGAAAGACTTAGCGGTCTTACGACTTCCCCTCTGGGAAGATGACCGACTAACAGCAGCAACAGCAGCAGTGGCAGTAGTAGGCGTACCGCTGCAGGATTCCTCGGATGAATCCCGTATTGAGGAGGACTCAGTCTGGCTGCTGACTTGGGCTGCAGGACTGAATCTGATGGAGATTGTGGAGGAAGTTGACGAGGAGGGTGTTGCTGGTGTGTATCCAACTGGACCACGGGATTTAGGTGTCCCTGTACCGATGAGGGTCCTAGCCCCAGTTCCTGAACTAACCACTGAACTATGAAGGTTATTCAGGTGACGTATAAGGGAGGATGTTCCTAGGTGGGCAAGATCCTTACCCCTGCTTATTTGAGCTTTACATAAGCTACATATGGCCATACATTGGTTGTCTGGATTTGGATAAAAATAACTCCAGACCGAAGAGGTGCATTTTTTGGTCTTCTGACCAGGCATGACGATGGGCTTTTTCATCCCATGGACATCAGCTGTTTCCCCCCCTGGTGCCTCATTTACAATAACCACATCACCATCCTCATCATCAAGTTCCTCCACAGCGCCAGCTACATCATCAATAGCCTCCTCCCGAGCGACCTCTTCCCGTACAGTGATGGGAAGGTCAGGCTTGACAACCACCAACATCCTTGGACTCGCCTTGTGGATTTGTGATAATTTCTCTTTAGAAGGCAGAGTTGTTTGCTGTTTTGTTGCTGACAGCATAACTCTCTTCAATTTTTTGTAGGGGGGGGAGGAGGAGGAGGGCTAAGATCCGTGGGTGAAGCTGAACCACTAGTCATGAACACGGGCCAGGGCCTAAGCCGTTCCTTGCCACTCCGTGTCGTAAATGGCATATTGGCAACTTTACGTTTCTCCTCAGATGATTTTAAGTTTCTCTTTCTGCTACTTTTTCTTAACTTGGGCTTTTTGGATTTTACATGCCCGGTACTACGAGATTGGGCATCGGGCTTGGAAGACGACGTTGATGGCATTTCATCGTCTATGTCATGACTAGTGGCAGCAGCTTCAGCATTAGGAGGAAGTGGGTCTTGATCTTTCCCTACTTTATCCTCCAAATTTTTGGTCTCCATTATATGTAGCACAAGATACTGCAGAATGTGTGAACTTGGTAATATTGCAGTACCAATGGACTTATACTGCTGTATTGGTTTTGCAAATTTGGTTATAATTATTATATATTTTTTTTTTTTTTATTTTTTTATTTTTTTTTACTTTTTTTTTATTTTTAAAAAACTTGGGAATAGTGGGGAAATAACTATGCCCTTAGAAGCACAGAGCACAGGACACAGCACCACTGGACTGAACAGGACACGGCACAGGACCCAGCAGCACTACGGAACTCAGCAGGACAGAGCACAGGACACAGCACCACTGGACTGATACTGCAGAATGTGTGAACTTTGTAATATTGCAGTACCAATGGACTTATACTGCTGGATTGGTTTTGCAAATTTGGTTATAATTATTATATATATATTTTTTTTTTTTAATTTTTTATTTTTTTTTACTTTTTTTTATTTTTTAAAAACTTGGGAATAATGGGGAAATAACTATGCCCTTAGAAGCACAGAGCACAGGACACAGCACCACTGGACTGAACAGGACACGGCACAGGACCCAGCAGCACTACGGAACTCAGCAGGACAGAGCACAGGACACAGCACCACTGGACTGATACTGCAGAATGTGTGAACTTTGTAATATTGCAGTACCAATGGACTTATACTGCTGGATTGGTTTTGCAAATTTGGTTATAATTATTATATATATTTTTTTTTTTTAAATTTTTTATTTTTTTTTACTTTTTTTTTATTTTTTAAAAACTTGGGAATAATGGGGAAATAACTATGCCCTTAGAAGCACAGAGCACAGGACACAGCACCACTGGACTGAACAGGACACGGCACAGGACCCAGCAGCACTACGGAACTCAGCAGGACAGAGCACAGGACACAGCACCACTGGACTGATACTGCAGAATGTGTAAACTTTGTAATATTGCAGTACCACTGGACTTTTACTGCTGAATGTGTGAACTTGGTAATATTGCAGTACCAATGGGCTTATACTGCAGGATTGGTTGTGCAAATTTTGTGGTAATTAAAAAAAATTAAAGTAGTTTTTGGTATTTTTTTAAAAAACTTTTTTTTATTTTTTTAAACACAGGGGAATATTGGGGAAATAACTATGCCCTTAGAAGCACAGAGCACAGGACACAGCACCACTGGACTGAACAGGACACAGCACAGGACCCAGCAGCACCACTGACCTCAGAAGGACAGAGCACAGCACACAGCACCACTGGACTGATACTGCAGAACACAGCACAGCACAGCACAGCACAGCACAGCACAGCACAGAACTAAACAGCACAGCACAGAACTAAACAGCACAGCACGAGATCTACCAGGACAGAGGACCACCTAACACACCCTCCCTCTACCCTGATCAATGCCCGAGTGAAGATGGCGGCGACTAGCGGGGAATTTATAGGATCCGAGTATCGCGAGATCCGACAACGGGATTATGAGTCAGAGCCTCAGTTTCAGATTTGAATTTGGCGCCAATACCCGGATCTGTCTCGGATCCGACTCGGATCCGCAACGTTCGGGTGGGCTCGGATTTCATAAATCCGAGTGCGCTCATCCCTAATAATAACATAGTCTGTTTGTCTAGGGGAGATCCATATACCAAGGTACTTGAAATGCAGTGTCCATTTGAGGGGGAGATCACAGGAGGGCTCGGAAGGGAGAATGCCATTGACTGGGAAAATATTGGACTGGCCCAATTCATTTTAAGTCCAGAGTAAAGCCCAAAATTGTCAACCGTCTCCAGGAGATTATTTAGGTACACGTCTGCCTCTGACAGGAACAACAGCATGTCGTCTGCATATAGAGCTATAGTGTACATGGCGCTGGAAGCAGGGAGGCCCAGAATACCTGAATGGGAGTGGATCAAACAGGCCAGTGGCTCGATGGCAATCGCAAATAATGCCAGGGACAGTGGACAGCCCTGGTGGGTATCCCTACCCAAACCAAACGGGGCCGATGTGTATGCGGATCACCTCCCAAAGATAAACCCACTCTACCGAGTCAAAGGCCTTAGCGGCATCAAGAGACACCTCTGGAGCCCCTGGCTCAGCAATGTGGTTATATTTTTAACATATGTTTCTGATTTTCCCAAAAGCTTCCCATGAATTCTCTTGAAATGGCGTAATATGGATGAGGTTCCTAGATTGTTCCTACTGACTGTGGCTTTAGAAATGCTACAAATGGCTAGTCAACTGTTGTCAGGATTTGGGTAAAAATAATTCCACACATAAGGGGTTGACTTTTGCGTCTTATGCCCAGGCATGACAATGGCTTTCTTCTTATCAGTGGCAAGAACTGCTTCCGCTGGTGCAGGACTTACACAACATCATTGTCATCAACATCCTCATTAGCGACTTCGTCAGCTACACAAATATCCCCCTCATCCTGTTGCAGTTTCAAAGTGCCATCCTCAATTTGTGTATCACCAGCTACACTTGGGCTGCTCATCAACACATCTGTAGAAATGCTGAAAGAAGGCTTCTTTATGAGTACAGTATCAGAAAGATCAGGCTTACACATAGCACTCCTGGATAAACTCTCCTCAGGTATTTGTGTCATTTCTGAATCTGAGCATACAGTTTCTTCTAATGCCTTCTGTTTTCTTCCAGCTTGGCTTTTACACTTAAATGTATATGGCACCACTTTTTGAGTCAGAATGACAAGGTCTTGCATCGTCATGACTGACCTTACAAGAAGAGACCTCAGTGACGGTTGCAAAACTAGCACTCATACAGAAAGGTGAAGGCCTAAATCTTTCCTTGCCACTTCGTGTGTCGAATTACATGTTGGCAATATTATTTTTTCTGCAGTTAACTTTGCCTTGATTACAGGTGTTTTTTCTTTACCTAGGTAAAAGGTGTTTTTTAACATTTTTGTTTCCCATGACTTACAAACACTAGGCACTTTAACATAAGCTTTAGCAGATAATGTAGAGGGATTACTATTATCATGACTGGTGCCAGCACCTGCTTGGTGCTCCTGGTCTTCTGTGGACTGATGTGAATCCATATCAATATCACAGAGCAATGTGAATGCAGACTTTTAACAACACTGCCACCCCCATCTGTTTCAGCACTGACAATGAGCAATGGCACGAAGACTGTAGACTGGCAAGAACATTGCCACCTCTCCTGTTTCTGTGTGAGCTATGGCACAGTACAATGTCACTGGAAGCTTTTAAGAACACTGCCAGCCCTATTATTTCTGTTTCAGCACTGAACACTGCCACCACTCCTGTTTCTGTGTGAGCTATGGCACAGTACAATGTCACTGGAGACTTTTAATAACACTGCCAGCCCTCCTCTTTCTTTTTCATTAATCACACTGCCCAACTACACTGGAGACTGCCAAGAACCCTGCTAGTCCTTCTGTGTCTCTGTGAAATGGCGCCTTATCTCCGTGGAGGGCGGTACTCATTGAATCCAAAGCTCTTGATATCCGACGACACAACAATGACACTTTGCCTTGTTTTCAGTTCCAAGAGTGCGCGAAAGTACAGAGTCGGCTTGGCTCGGTACTCAGATCGGTTTTCCGAAAACCGAGCCCGAGCATCTCTAGTTATAACGAAGTGTGTGGTTTATTTGAGGGGTTTTATTATTTTTATTAAAATTATGTGGTTTCAACGAAGGTTGTGTGTTTTATTTAAATTTTATTTTGTGGCACTACATGGCTCAGCGGGCCCTGGGTGTCTGGGCATGCTGGCAATTATGGTTTTCCAAGTGCCAGCATGATGTTTTGCCTCGCGTAAGGAGAGAATCCATGTATATTGCAATGGTAGATCTGTGAGGTGGACTTCTGCAAGCCTGCGATTGGGAGTGCTGAAATACATAAGAAGCCTGTATGGTGCACCTGTGTGTGCATGGGGAAGTAATGCTCCCAGCAGGAGCGGCTGGTATGTAATGTGTTGTCAGTTTATAAGTACTGGACAGGAGTTGGAGTAAAGAGAAAGTGTTAATATCTGCTGAAGCACTGTGCAGGAAGAGAAGGCATTTAAATTGTGAATATTCTTACAACTCTTGCAATTGTTATGCTATTCTGTGCTGGAGGAAGAGGAGTTGAATAAAGTTTGTTTTTCATGTTGTGAACTGAGATGGCCTGGCACCCAAATTTCATTTGCACCACACCACTGTACTGGAGTCTGCCCTTCTGTACCCAGCAACTAGTTGGTGCAGAAAGGGCTGCATGTATTTGCAATTTAGGCCACCAAGGGCACCCTTCGCAGTACCACAAACATGAAGGGCTAGATTTACTAAACTGCGGGTTTGAAAAAGTGGAGATGTTGCCTATAGCAGCCAATCAGATTCTAGCTGTCATTCTGTAGAATGCATTAAATAAATGATAATTAGAATCTTATTGGTTGCTATAGGCAACACCTCCACTTTTTCAAACCCGCCGTTTAGTAAATATACCCCGAAGCCTCTATAGCTTTATACATTTATGACTAGTGTGTATGAACCAGAAGAATGCTGGCAAAGGTGGCAGAACCAATCCAGAAACTGTTCCATGATTGGCCCAGCAAGCTACGTATTCACATAAGCCATCTACTGGGCATGGCAGCTTTCCTCATACTTTGTTGTTTCCCCTTTAAAAAAGAAAAAAAAGGCATATGTATCCTGACAAGTGTATATGCATCCAGATCTTTTGCAATTGCAATTATGTGGATACACCCTTAATGAAATGGGGTTACACGCGTCTGCAACTTCCCTCCCCTGTTCTGCCTCTCCAAGAGTAAAGAAAAAGGGAACAAGGCGCTCAACGTGCTGATACCGATCAGTACAATGTTGCTTTCAGGTGTGTGACGTGAAATAGGACTTCCTGCATGTGGACTGATATTGATGTGGACCAGTTTTTACAGCTTAAATTAAGTGGAAAAACATTGATTGTATGTGCACATACTATCCACAGTACTTTAGCTATGCAAGTGATGATCATCTGATGTTATGGTCAGGACACTAAGAAACTTTGCATCTACTTAAGTTATTTACACTAGGAATGGTCCTTTAAAAGGACAACAGAACTTTTTTCATTAAAGTGGATTCCATCAAAGGGGATTGGACTTTATTCATAGGAACATCCTGCAGATGTGCATTGCATGTATACATAGTTCTACTTTGGATTTACACCACCTTCATGCTGGAATAAACTAATAAACTTTTTGCTGTATTTTTTTTGTAAGGACTATATCCCTGATGTGCAATAGAAGGTTAATTATCAACAAGAGATCATACATTTAATACATCAGCCTACTACCCTATTTGGTGTTTTTTCTCTCTCCAATCTGTCCACATGTGTTTTTTTTGTGCAATTTATATGGAATATCCATTTGTGGTTTTTTTTGTGCCATTTCTATGAAATATTGTTATTATACTGTGCATATCAATGTCTACATGTGTGTTTTGAATTTTAGTGTTATCATATAAATTTTTATGATTTTTATGTTGTGCTATTTTAGCAATAAACTTGTCTAAATATACCAGCGCTCCTACTCCCCTTTTTATCTATGTTCTCCAAGAGTAAGTAGTTGTAAGAGCAAGATGTGACAAAATATGCATGCAGGCTTTATGCATATTCATTTTTGGTCACATGTACAGCATGGAAATGTGTGTTTTAAAGCCAGACTTACATCTGACTCTCAATAAGCCCCTATGTGACTGTAACATATAATATATATATACATCTATTTATTGTGTAGCTGCATGTAAGGGAAAGATCCACAAGAGTTGCTCTAAGTATGGAAATGCTGCACATATACTTGTAAATAATTATACAGAGACACTAATCATTTCACTATCATTTTATTTTGAAAAAATTAAAACAATAATCAATAATGTTGATGGCATTATCATATCAATGTAAAAATATCATCATCATCATCATCATTTATTTATATAGCGCCACTTATTCCGCAGCGCTGTACAGAGAACTCATTTACATCAGTCCCTGCCCGATTGGCGCTTACAGTCTAAATTCCCTACTATAGACACACACAGACAGACAGAGAGGGAGAGACTAGGGTCGATTTTTGATTGCAGCCAATTAACCTACCAGTATGTTTTTGGAGTGTGGGAGGAAACCGGAGCACCCGGAGGGAACCCACGCAAACACAGGGAGAACATAGAAACTCCACACAGATAAGGCCATGGTCGGGAATCGAACTCATGCCCCCAGTGCTGTGAGGCAGACGTGCTAACCACTAGGCCACTGTGCTGCAGAGGTACAGTGCATATACAACATATTTTCCTATTCCCATTTTCTGATTTTCACATTGTTTTTCCCCATCTAATGCCATCTGATGCTTTTATTTTCCCTCTAGCATCTAACACTTCTGTTTATTTTTATTAATAATTAGTCCACGTAGCTAAGCAGAAATGTACAGTTAATATATTCCAGCATAAAAAGCAGTGTACAGAATGAAATGCTATTAAGAAGTTGAGTAATTTGGCCAGGACAAATTGGTAATGGCAAATGGACTGAAATTTGAGTGCTTTCTAAAACCTATTAAATATATTTGGAAGCACACCCAGCTGATTAAAAAATGCTGAATATATGCAGAATGTTGGATTAATAGAAGCAATCCTACTCACAACTTGCACACATTATTTTTAATTATACCTATAGCTATTCACATATGAAATACATTTAAATGGCATGCATCTTTTTTATTGAAAACAGATAAATAAAATGTAACTGATAAAGAATGCACATACTTAAATGACTCTTGCTTCTTTTGTTTAATGAAAATTAAATATTTATTTAAAGCAACTGCATATAGGTATAATGGTGGACATTTATTGTGTATAAAAAGGTTTTTTTTAAAAAAAATGTGTTTATGTTTGACTTGAAATGCTTATGAAAGCTGCCATGTTGATGTTCTTCGATAAGGATTGGGGAACGTGGAATTAATTCTGAACCAAATTCTGTCAATGTATGATAATTTTACACTGAGCTCCTTTATATAGCTTCTCACTGTATGATAACTTCAGTTAACTTTATAACATGATAATAATACTAGATTTTTACAATTTATTGTGGATTAGCTGATAGGAAGAATCAGAACAAATTATTCCACTGTAAATTTTAGAATACTTCTCATCATTTAGAGCATTTAAAACAATTCTCATCAATTTGAATAAACAAGTGAAATTAACAAATCTATTGAATACTTCACAGTGTTGGATAAATTCTGTAAATCTAAGATGCCTGAAAAATATACTGTTCCCAGACTGATGTGATTGGCCAATAAATGTGCAACTTTCTGGGGTGCCCAATTTTATCTCTGGCATACTCTACAGACTCTGGCAAAAAAAACTGTATAAGTGATTATGGTCCACTTGCTCTGCAGTACCCTAACATGTTATTTTTATAATTAACCCTTAGAATTATTAAAATATGTAGACCCATTGACTCCCCTCGCCATAGCATTCTCCCCCAGCGAAATCATGCCCCTGGCCATATCTTGTTCCTCCAGTTATTTTATGCCCCCAAGTCATATTATTCTCCCCCAATGAAATCATGCCACCTCCAAGCCATATTTTGCTCCCTCCAGCCTTATCATGCCCCCCCCAGCCATATCATGTCTCCCTGGACCCTTGTACTTACCTCTGCTGCTGACAGTGGCATTGACATCCAGCAGGGTGGAAGTTTTCAGCAGAGTGAGCAGGAAAGGTATTGTCTTGCAAGGTAAGTATTACCCCATATCACGAGTCTAAACTCCATTGCTCACAATCTGCAATGACAGACAGCATTGCAGCAAATCCGATTTGTGGATAGGCTGTCTATTATGTATAGTTAACAGCTGAGGATGCCCCCTTTATGCCAGGGCTGACCTGGATGAGTCCAGGCATCAATGCAGGCCCCCCTTACAAAACATGAAAAGAGAGGTTTCTTACCCCACTTGGCCAATCACTGATAGCTGCTCTTAGCCCCTCTAATTGGGTGTAAGATTGATTGTCCAGCAACTTACTAGTCAGGAAGCACCATAGTTAACATCATTTTGTGGCAAATGGGCCTTAAGAGCAGTCCATTCACTTCTTGTGGTCTTTTTATTTTATTTGTTTATTTTATAAACCTTATGAATTACAGCTCTTATTGGGTCTGCGGCAGACCAAGTGAAAAAGAAGATTTTAAAGATGTATTTTTTGAAAGATATTTTTATTTAATTGGAGATCATTTTTTATTTTATTGGAGGCCACTTATATTGGACACTGTTGGGTACTACTATTGCAAGTACGCACTTGAGCTCATATGCATGCTGGTACTTGTAGCTCTACCAGCATACAATAGCACTCATCGGTTGTCAGTAGATGCTGGCACTTGTTGCACCACAATAGGTTGTCATTATACTTTTAAACATTTTTTCCTGTACCCAATGGCCAGTGGCACCAGGATGGGCCCAGTGCTAGACAAAATGGGGCTGGTACTCTTTAAATGACAGTGAATTTTGGTGAATTTAAATTAAGTTATTTTTAATTGCACAAGATAATTGAGCCTGGTGGGAACTCACCCATCTGAAAAATGCATCCAATGTGTGGCAGTTTGCAAGCAGCACAATAAACTGCACTTTAATATATCCCACTCTTAATATTCTTTTTTATTTTTGAACAAACAATTGCATATGTGTATAATTACATCAATATGAAATTAAGGCAGACTCTTTACTATTTCATCTGTAGCAATTCAATAATTTGTAATCAGAATGTTATTCATAGAACAAGTTATTGCTTTGCACATATTACAATTTGAATCAGGCAGAACAGGGAACAGCAAGGCATTTGCATTACATGCACAATGTAAGAGAGTTGTCGAAAAGTTGGATTTTAATCAATCAGCTTCAATCTAAAGGTAATACACCAAATATCATTTGATTATTAATCAATTTGGCCAATCTACATTGACAGTATTGCATTGTTTGTTAACAAATGGGTTAAAAAAGAAATTGAAGAATGATTGTATGATCAAATTGTAGTAGTTGTGGTCAACTTTATATTATAAGGTGTGATGTGCCTTTGGTTAACTTTTTAGAAGCACTTCTACCTTTATCTACAGCAGAGTCTAATCATACCTGTTTCTCAGTGTTATTTCCACACTTACCAAAGGCCAAAAAAACCTTGACCTTGACAAGCTAACTAACCAGGAAGAGGCAATCATGTGTGCAAGGCTGTCATCTAGCGTAAAGATTATGATAAAATATATCTCAGGAAAGGGAAAACTAGCTGTGTATCTTCCATGACATTCTACAGTGCTGCATTTAAGATTTGAATAGGACAGCAATTTATTTTGCACTAAAATATTTTATGGAAATAATAAATTATTACAACTTAGACGCTGGACTCTGAAGCCCTTTGGCATCATCTTCATAGTTCAGACAAGAACCTGTTTAAAAAAAAATTTAGTCCCCATCCTAGTAATAAATCGGATATCTAATAGCCGACAGTGAAGTGGGAATGATGCTATCAGGAGGAGAGCACCATGTTTTAGGGTGAATTTTTCAGGAAAGAATTCACTTCAGATTTATTAAAGAAATAAATACTACTTATTACTTAAACTTTAAAGTTGTAGAACACTAAAAGATAAAGCATTTTAGAAAACTCTTAGCAATCATTAACTGTGTTGCTGCTTATTATATTTCCTAGTTCTGTGTCTTGAAACATAATTTTTTTGCTTCTTATTTTCATAATCATAGTAAGCAGAATGGAGGATTTTGCTCATAATGTCTATGTTTCATGAGTAAAAATGATAACGTCTATACTTGAACAAATAATAAATCTCTGCATATCATTTACTTACAACACCAGAATCTTAAAAGCTTCATCAAAAATGCATTATTTACTTAATAAGCATGGTCTGTTCAGCACAGTGAGTAGCCACATGTCTGTGTAGCTATGGTTAGGATTTAGCCCATTAAAGAAAGACAACTCAACACAACTTAATTGTCACCATTTGAGAGGAGATGCAAGATATCCAGCATGGCACTAAGGGTGGCATGACAGAGCTCTTCAAGAAGAAGGTTTGGTGTCATAGACATGCAAGATGGTGATGCCACATCCTCACATATCTCAGATTCAGCTAAATACAGCATCTCTGACACTGAGAAAGATATAATTTGACTGTGTAAGAACTTTGAAAGACTAGTGCAAACAAGCAACAGATCTGAAAATGATCCATGATATTTAAAGCAAGGTTCTAGTGGTAGGGAGTAGTTTGTAGAGGGCTTTAAAGTCTACTATACAAAACTGGCTTCTGATATAAAAGCCATGAAATATCATATCTCACACTTACTAAGGGCCAGGAAGATGCCAATAACCACTCACAAAAGCACAGCATTTGTACTAAGTCAGAATCAGTTGTAGATGTTTTGCTGGACATATATAAATTATATCATAGCACCCTTACATACACTATATGGATAAAAGTATTCGGACGCTTGGCCATTACACCAACAGGAACTGTAATGACATTGTATTCAAATACATATACTTTAATATGGAGTTGGTCCCCCTTTTGCAGCAATAACAGCTTCCACTCTTCTTGAAAGGCTTTCCACAAGATGGCTTTTCACAAGATGTTGGAGTGTTTCTGTAGGGATTTGTGTCCATTCATTCTGTAGAGCATTTATGAGGTCAGGGACTGATGTCAGATGAGAAGGCCTGCCTTGCAATCTCCATTCTAGTTCATCCCAAAGGTGTTCGATGGAGTTGAGGTCAGGGCTTTGTGCAGGCCAGTGAAGTTCTTACACACCTAACTCATCAAACCATGTCTTTGCAGTCCTTGCATTGTGCACTGGGGCACAGACATGTTAGAATAGAAAAGGGTTTTCCCTAAACTGTTGGCACCAAGTTGGAAGCATAGCATTGTCCAAAATGACTTGGTATGCTGAAGCATTTGGATTGCCCTTAACTGAAGATAAAGGGCCTAGCCTAAACCCTGAAAAAGATCCCCATACCATTATCCCTCCTCCACCAAACTTCACAGTTGCCATAGTGCAGTCAGGCAGGTAACGTTCTCCTGGCATCCGCCAAATCCAGACTCGCCCATCTGACTGCCAAACAGAGAAGCGTGATTCGTCACTTCACAGAACACATATCCACTGCTCCACAGTCCAGTGTCGCTGTGCTTTACACCACTCCACCCGATGCTTGGCATTGGTCTTGGTGACTTGAGGCTTGCATGCAGCTGCTCGCCCATGGAAACCCATTCCATTAAGCTCCAACCGCACAGTTTTTGTACTTACATTAATGCCAGTGGAAGTCGGAACATGGTGCGACTTTTACGCACCATGCTCCTTAGCAGTTGTTTACCCTGCTCTGTGATTTTATGTTGTCTTACACTTTGGGGCTGAGTTGCTGTTGTTACTAAATGCTTCTACTTTCTAATAATATCACTTACAGTTGACCGTGGAATATCCAGCAGGGATGAAATTTCATGAACCGTCTTAATGCAAAGGTGGCATCCAATGACAGTACCACGCTTGAAGTCACTGAGCAATTCAGAATGACCCATTTTTTTTCACAAAATCACAAATGTTTGCAAATGAAGACTGCATAGCTAGGTGCTTGATTTTATACACATCTGGCAACGGGTTTAATTGAAACACCTCAATTCAATAATTAACAGGTGTGGCCAAATACTTTGGCCCATATAGTGTATATACAGAGCAATGCACCCAAAACGAAAACAAGGAGATCCCCATTGATGCAATTGTCTGTTTTAATTATTATAAGATAAAAAAAACAAAGTATCTTGGCAATGACACACAAAATTAAGGATACACAAAAGGCCATCTGCTACAGTAGGGAATCTGATTTAAGTTAATAGTACTCGTGCATGGATGCCCCATCTCCAGGAGTCTTTAATCCATTTAGGCATTCAACAGGCAATGCCTCTACTCGCTTCATTACTCTGAGATTGGAATGGGTTAATACTTGTAGCCCGAAAAGGACACTCGACAAAACAGTAGGACCAATGAATGAGAGCAAGAACTGGTAAGAGCTCTGGTTTCAATGTGCTTCTGAACTACAGGTTTATACTTATTGTATATATGTACTTAAGCACCATAATAATATACTAGATAACAAAACATAATAATATAGCTCGCTTTTCAATGTAATCTAAAACCCAGTATGTGTTATAACTGCTGATTAGCTGGTAGATATAAAACATAGCGTGTAATCCTCTTCTGAGGTAGCACAGACTGTTTCCCTTCTATCTGCCAGTTAAGCAATCATATTGTTTGTAACCGTTACAAAGAGATGGTCCCTGACACTCATAATTATATGTGTTGCCTCATATTACAAAAGTGACTATAGACTATAGATAAGTGAAAATGCAAGGTGGAAAGAGTGACACTTCACTTAAAAAGTCCAATCTACTAACATTTTAAGACCATGAAAGTATGAGGAGACTAATTGTATTATGTGTCATTTTTGTGGTTTGACTCATTTTATTGAAGTCACAGTGCATCTATAAATATGCTTCTATTAAAAGTACAACTGGAGAATGCAAGTGCATCCCATTAAAATTACAGTGCAATGCCAGATGTTTACCGCCTCAGTTCCTTTATAGGTGTGATAAACCTGTGCAATTGACCCTGACAATTTGGGTGCAGAGAGCCCTTTTGCAGCACTCCTTGTGTATTCGTCTGCTAGCCGCTCACCCTAGTCTTCAAAAGCATGCATCACAAAACTTTGAAACAACTAAAACTCCTCTTCAGCCTCTTTGTGTGCAAAACAGCTATAGAATCCAATTTCTTTCCTGATCTTCCTCCATTTAAATGGGCTATTACCATTTGGGTTCCTGTTGACTGTATTTCCAAAATGTTGCATTTTATCCCTGTTGAGTATCTCCCAAATGCTTTTTTTCTTGACAAACTATTTATTGAATAGGCTTTTCATTTATGTGGCCCACTCCTTGACATTGTCTCAGACTGCAGAGTACAATTTTTCATCCATGTACCATTCAAAAGCCAATAGACAAAATGAAAGAATCAATCAGACCCCAGAATAATACCTAAAAAAGCATATATTTACTGAATATAATATCTGGGTGGATCTGCTTCCTTGAAAGGAGTACTCTCATAACAAGCAAATCTATGAATCCACTTCCAAACCACTTTTATTGATTTTCAAAATTCCCTGACCCGACTTCTTCTTCTTCAAGAGTCCCTGCAGTAGATGCTGTTGTCACTCAAATCCAAGCTGACTGATCAGAAGTTTTAGCAGAAATATGCAATGCTTCCTCATGTCAAAAGAGGGTAGCAGATAAACCATATTTTCTAACCGTCAGTCCTGATTTGAGGGCTCTTTCCTGCATCCCCGATCGGGATAGCTTTGTCCCGCAGGTGGGAAAGTTGGGAAGTAATCTCTGTTCACTGCAGATGCCACCTACCCAAAGGAGTTATGGATAAATACTGTAGGAAGTTGTCTTAAAACATGTCAACAGGCTATGTCTTTCCACCAATTATATGAAATTAAGTGTTCCTTCCCTTATAATTGCTCATTAGTTAATTGCACCATATACAATTATTAGTTAAATCATTGCAGTCTCCTTCCCTCTTTAAATGATAACTTTCTTATACATACAAAATGTTTTTAATATCTTATTGTTGAAACTCTTAGGCTCAACAATTTTTCCATCCATAAGTCTAAAAATGTGGAGAATCAAGAAAAAATGTAAAATAATAATATTCTGGATGCTAAAATCTCTTATGCAAAACATTTTATCTAATTGACAAGCAGGACTATTGTCCCAAAAAACAATTCTAGATCCAGACATTTGACGTTCAGCCCTTCCTTCTGATCAAACATTTCTGCACATTATCTCAAACTTGCAGTCTTGAAAATGAACTGAAATTGCACACGGGTACGCCCGTATTCAAGTAAAAGCGGATCTGAAGAAACGTTGCCATTGGAATACAGGTATAAGTACACTCTGGTTATATGGAACTTGCCCTATGCAGACAGACCTAATTCACAGTTTGTCGTACTTGCAAACACATGTTCTGGCTTATATTAGCATCTGTCATTACTATCAATCAGCACTTACATTTGCCCTGTAGCTGGTGCAAGTAATATGGCTGAAAATCACGTACCTCAGATATGCCCAGAGCTTGAATCGGACGAACGTGTGTGCGCTCAGCCTTGGCATACCCTTACTGTGCAATGCCTATCGTCATACATCCCTTTCCTCCCCGTTCCACCCTTCAAATCATAGGATGTGTCATTTGCGTATGAACTTTATGGCCTACACTTGCGTTCACTGGCACAAAGTCCATTTCTGTGCATGCGCAGAGCAATTTCACACAAAATATGGCATGCAACAGGACTTACATTCCTTAATGAATCAAGTTCCCAGTGTCTGCCCTTACAAGGAGGGGTACTGTAGCAAACCTGTCCCTCTGGTCCTGCCAATGTAGGCCTTTGATAATCTTTATTCTTAAAGCTATCTCTACTTAGGTGCACCTTATGATTCTGTCTGAGTTTCAGCTTTGGCTGCCATCATAAACATGAAGTCAAAAGCATAAAGAGTTGTAACTGTATTCTCTTCCCCTCTTCTCATTTCTTACTTTTCTGATGTTTTAATTTCCCCCAGGCTGCATGCTTCACACCTCAAGAAGTTAGTTTTGAACACTGATCTTTTTGCCTTCTGCTCACCTATAGAAAGTTTATTTTTGACCTGTCATCTCATATTCCTGCAATATCCCCTCTGTTAATTAGACTGCTGTACTAATTGTTCAGCCACTCCCTCTCCTCGCAACAGCTGATTCAGAGACTTATATTTAAACACTATATTTTATAAAGCCTCTGATGAAACTTTTATGAGGCCCAGCGCATTAACCACATCACTGACTGCAGTCCACAGCAGCTTTTTTCTGAGAAAAGCAGTCTTGCCAGTTAGACTGCCCAAAATCTACTCATACACAGGAATTAAACCGCGTACAAGCACACAGTTTTCCTCAAAACTAAACCATGCATTTTGGCCCGATTTTGTCTTCCGAAACGAACACCCTGCTTCTTCCACAAGATCCTGCTTCTTCTCTACTACTTGCTCCTCTCTCGCCTCCTCCCCACTCTTCATAGACTCCTTACCTCTCCTTTCTCTCACTTTCATCAACAACAGACAAAACACAGGAAAAATACAAAAACACACCAACAAATACACTCACAAACAAAACACAAAGGAAATACAAAAGCAAACCAACAAAGACACTCACCAAAAAATACAAACCTCTAAACACACACACTATAAGACAGATAAGGGCAGATAAACAAAATAAGAAACAAAACTCACTTCCAAACACTCCTTTGGAATCAAACAACACTCTCCTATACTTACCACTACACTCTCTATACTCCATAAACTTATAGTGTTGGTGAGGTCACAATTGCTTGAGTTTTGCATTTAAAATTGCCAAACAATCAGAAATGAGTTTTGGTTTGAAAATTGCACTTTTAAAACTAAACACGTGTGATTTGAGACTTTCCATGTTATTGGAAAACCGCTGCAACTCGGTCGAGATCGCTGGCGATTTCTGATTTGAGTCTAAAAATCGCTAGTAAATACATATAGCTACTTGGTGGCTAAAATCGCAGGTGATCTCTAGCGATTTGCAGCGATGTCAATTAGCAGACTGGCAGATTAATACATTTAGCCCCCAGATCCCTTTTGTCTCAGTATTTTTTTCTATCTTGTCTGGGAGAGTTATTCATAATGGGGACAAAGTGTAGCTGTACGTCGAGTACCCAACTCTTTTCAACCTAGAGTTAGCAGAGGCACATCTGATGCAGAATCATACCATTTACCCCATTGGTGGTAGTATGTACTTGTGACCCCTATATTGGGAGAGATAAATCAGGGACATGCAAGTGCAATTGTGTACAATAGGAATGGCATGCTCTTGACCATGCAGTTTTTTTCAAAATAGGACCATCCCAACACATTGTCACTAGTTCCAGTGGATTTGATCTGGTATTATGCATTGCTATTCACCCAGCTGGCTGGGCTGGGGAACAGGGCAGTATATGCCCCCTGGGCCGGTCCCATAGTGGGCTACCTTGGGTTTCCTGATATTGTGAGAAATGCAGAGATACTTGTCCACTTCTTTTGAATACAAGAGTTGCTGGGTGTCCATGAAAAAAAAAAAAACATTGCAGTGGGGTTTGCCTTAATTATTGGGCAGAGAAGTTAACATATTAATTGTTCAGTAAGTAATTTATTTAATCCCTATTTGGAGAGACTCTTCTACTACTAATAGCATGGGAGAATTGGGGAAGAGTTGAGTCATAATGGCACTCAAAGGCCATAAGTTCTAGCTCTAGGCAACTTTAAAAGTAGAGGTGAGAGAAATTGCATCAAAATGGTGCATGAATCAAGTTTCATAATGGAACAGGCAGTTTCACAGAGGTGCAAAGTTTTTTGGAAGGATTGCCATTCTGCACTGTGTATGTACATTTTTTTGTGGAATTTATCATGTAAATGCCATCCGCAAAATGGCAAATATTGTGCAATCAAATACAGAATGAACTGTATAATTAGTGGATCAGATTTCAAAATTGTACTTTAGAGTCTCCAATTTGTAAAAAAAAAACATGTGCCAATAATTAACCTATTACACCACTTTCGTGAAATGCTAATAAGTGCTTAATGAAGTTGGGAAGAGTCACTTTTACAACTAGAATGGTGGATTATTTTTTTTTGCTGTTCAACTTCTACTTTAACAGAAAATACATGAAAGGAAAAATACACCCAAGTACAATGAATGTAGAGCCCAAGCTGTCAATCTTGCAGTTTTTTTTAAAGATGCTTTTGATGAGGATATGTTCTTGACAAGTTGTAGGCTATGGGATGTCTGAAAGCACAAATCTGCATGCAATGATTAATGAAAAGAACTACGGCCAGAGGGGGGAAAATGACAGAAAAAGCAAAGCTTTATACAGCAGCTTGGTTTCTAAAAAAGCAAAGGATTGCTTTTCTACAGCACACATTTGATTTACCCTATATTCTCTGTAACACGATAAATGTATTCTGTCTCTGTTCACAAATAAGAACTATTATTAGATGAGCTCTATACGCTCTAAATTTATATATGGATATAATTGGATTTGCATGTGAAAACTAAGCTATGTATCTAAAACTGTAAAAAAATTAAACTAGATTGTATATTTAATTTTTTTAATAATGTGGCGTAAACAGTATGAATGTAAGGAACATTGGAGCAGCTAAACCAGCCCTAGACTGATCAAAAATAATATCTGTTTGGTTGTCAATAAATTGCAGTGTATTTGATCTTTTCACATTGATACTATAAATACTGGGGAGTCTATTATTGTTGATTAACCCTTAATATGTGAAGCTGCCTCTCTTCCTTTGCTTATTGTAACTTAATAAATTGACTAAAGATTAATGCTGCTGTCCCCATACAAGTCTATAGGGACAGTGGTAAGCCCCATTATTTAGGTTATGGCCATTGAAACCTCTGATTTCTCCTATGTTAACCCTTTCTTAAATAAAAAATAGCAATGAAAAAGCCTTTTGTCGGCATCTACTCTCTTCTCCGCTTTTTAAATAGACCCCCTATATATAATGTTTCAGAGTTCTGGTGATAAAGCAACTGCAATGGCCATAAAATAAATAGGTTATGTTGGTTTACTTTCAGGTCACTTTGCTACAGTGTACTATTCTACTTTCTCTTCCCATTAAGGGCCAATTTTAGTATGTACAGTTGTCCTCATAGACATTTATGATTATGGCACATTTGTAAAAGGATATTACGTAGTGTCACAATCTTGTCTTGCTTGCGGTTCAGCTGGACACAGCTGGAGTGGATATTTGCAGCTCCACGAGTAGTCTTCCTGCAGGGATTGCAGGAAGAAATGACATTCACTTGAAAAAGAGATTTATGAATGAGTTTATTTGGACTATACTGTTTTCAAAAAGATGAAGAGAGTAGGACAGTGGAGGATGTAAGCCAAGGTCGTAGGCCTGGATAGTGTAGACTAGTTGGAGGAAAAACAATGGCAATTCTGTAAAGCAAACTTTGCTCCTGTAAAGCTATGCTGATAGTGGCTACAATGAGGCATTGCTCCTCAGACCTCATTGCTGTTGCCTGGCAGAAGTGTTCATATGAGCTTTGCAGTCAGGTGTTGTTCCGCAGCCCCGATTTCTGAGATGTGCTTTGCAATGTGATATATCATCCTAGTATTCTAGATGCTGATGGTGTTTGAGTTTCTGGTTTGTACAATGCTACCACCCATCAATTCCTTTCAGCTTTTGGAGCATACTCTGGATGTGAACCTCTGGGCTTGATGAGGTAACTAAAAATATTTCTTGAGAAAAGTAGGTATGTGGATGTCTGTGGACCTCATCCAAGATTAGGCTTCCTTGCCCAAACCCTTAAAATGTACTAGATGCTGCATCCCAGTCTGAGAAGATCTCCAATCATAGTCTAAGCAGTCAGAACATCTCTATGGTGAATACATGGGAGGATTGGATGATAGATTCTCCAGGGATGTGAAGTAGACTTGCTTGAAGAAGCAAACCATGCTCACAACATTAGAGGTCAGTAATGAAATTAATGAGTCCACTGTCTCCCTGGTAGTAGAATCTGTAGATCAGGAGCCAGAGAGCTGGTTACTCTGGCGTGGGCACAGGTGGTAAATGTGGATACAAAAGGTAGTGATATCCTTCTCTAGGGATGGCCACAGAATTCTCTCATGATGCCTTGGTGGACTGCTAGCTTGACCACATGTCCACACTGGGGAACTTGTAGTTGGTATTGAGGGGCATGAAAGTATTGCCCACAAGACTCTCAAGGACTGTGGTAAGAAGCTTAGACTTAACTTGGATTGATTCCAAGAGATTGAAAATGATGACGGCTCCTAAAGCAAATCAAGTTAATAAAGTTCTCAGGTGCTCCTGGATCCACAAGAACCATTTAAGGGTGATGGGGAAAGAGAACTGGCATCCGATGTTAGGAGGAAAGATGGCCACTGTGCTCATAGAGCTTGTAAATAGTGTTTGATGGCAGGTATATTTCACCTAGGTTGCTAAACTACTTGTTTTAAACCCCCAGGAAAATGTGTATTGTGTGTAAGCTGCTGAAGGCTATAGACCTGTTGAAAAGCTGTAAAAGGGTCTTGGAGTTATAGATGGAGAATTATGGTGGACTTCATCTGTTAGGCCCATAAACTGAGTCTTCAACAATACCAATGATTCTGCTAGTAATCAAGAATAGCATATGAGTGGTGTTGGTAAACGGCTGCAAGGCAGCTCAGTCAGTCTCTCGCTGTTTGGAAACATGGTCTGTAGAGCCTTTATAATAGAAAATCTGATATCTGACAGTAAGTAAACTATGCTAAAACTTCTTTTTGATTTGTCTTAGTTTATTTGTCAGGAGTGACCAGTGTTTAATTATAGTTGGACAATAAGATGTTTATTTTTTTTATTTTTTTTTATTTTCTTACTGAATAAAACTGACTGAGGCCAATTACACAAAATCTTTGGATTTGTGTGAAATTTCTCGGCTGCTATAAACACCATCTACTACAGGAGATCGTACCGGGCCCCCAAATGCTCCTGATTGCAAACACATGTTCTAGCAGGAATACGTGATCACCATCACTAGTAATCGGCACTTACACCCGAGCTGTAGCTGATGCAATTGATACGGCAGAAAAATATGTACCTCTGAAATGCCTACAGCTTGAATAGGACATAGCTTGGCATGCCCTTACTGTACATTGTTTTACATAGACTGTAGTAAGAGTTCTTTGTGGTCTAAGATGAATTGGATGTTTCTGTGTTCACTGAGTTTCGCTTGGTTGTGGACATGTGCAGATCGATTTTACGCCAAATACGGCACATACTGGCATTTACGTTCCTAAATGAATCAGGCCCTTTGCTTTTAGGATCATGCTTTCTTTTTAACATTTTGGTTAAACATGTAATACAATGTGTCATTGATGCTGTTGCTACACATGAAGATGTTTAGACTAACAATTCTCAATATGTTCTCTTCAGATGGATACAAATTGTTTTCAGAGCACACCTTAAGATTGAAGCAGTTGAAAACAAATCCCAAAACAGTTTTGAAGAGCACTGTCTTAGATATCATTGGTCACATATTATATGATTAAAAGTTGTGTATTGCTGTTTGGACATTTCTCAAAATTATCAAATTAAATAAGTAAATGACGCAAAAATGACCAAGTGATGAATTGTATTTTTATTGCAGTGAACTTATTACCATGCTGGCTCATATATAATCTGTCAATGCAATGCTGTTGTTTAAGCATCTCATTTTTTACCAATTCTGTTCATGTTTGGTAGGTTATATTTGAAACCTTCAGAAATGGCATTTAATTCCCTGTGTCCCTGACATATTGTTTCTCTACAGATAATACTCAAGGAAGGCCACGCTACATTTAACTTGGCCATCTCTCAGTAGGCTGGTAGTCCACGCAAAACACAGCCCATCTGAATATTCTTTGCATGCTAAACAGATCACTGAAAGGCTTTCCCCGAGGCTAGATTGTTATAAATGCTGTTTATGATCCTGCTATGACAACTGTGAAGGACATGGCCAAGAATTTATCATAGGATTATTCATCCAATGTCAGAATACCTAATAAGATTCTAAATGACCCCAGATGATAATAATATCCATCTTGTAGCAATAAGGTATTAATAAACTTGCTTCCTTTGATAGAGAAAACTCCAGGCATCATTACTCTGACATATTTGTTTTGCTTATATTTTGCTGCTAGTATGGGTCTATTGGTTTATAGAGTAAATCTGTAGAAGGCCATGAGGTAGAAATAATAAACAATGCTTGCAGCAAATGCCTGTAGGTTAAAACAAAGAATGTTCTGTTTGATGATACTGTAAATGACAGATTCCCAAGGTTCTTTCTAATTGAATTGCCTTTCATATACTGGTATTCTGAAAGTAGGAGCTTTTATGGCGAGCTACTATATTCTCAAAAATAGATGGAGATAGACAACATGATAATGAAAAGAATATTAATTTATAAGGTGATGATGTTACAATAATATAAAGCATTATTTTTCTAGATATTTTACCAAATGATTTTTCAACATCATCTGCTTACTCGTTATATTATAGCTACAGCCCACTTTTTCCGTAACTTTCTGATAACAAACAAATGAAACAGTTCCAATAAAAGAGTTTAAAGCTAGCTACACATGTGCTTACTGTTCAATTTGGCTAGGCACATGGGTAGAATATGACAGCAGAGACAGCATACTCACTGGCTATCGGCAGTCCACTTTCCAGTTTGTACATGGTGAATTCAGAGGACCACTGTCTTCTTGTTTATATAATTTAAGTCCCACTTCTCGTGAACCGAGTTTCTTGTTCTTTGCAAATTGTGTCAGGAGAGTTCCCAGGATTCCTATGACTCAGGACTAGCCAGAAAGAGAAGACTTTGGCGTGACTTTCTCAGCTTATCATATATTGCAATATGTGGAACTAATTTTCACTGTTTTTAGTACAGAAATGTAGTTAGAACAGCATTAATTGTGCATTTGGTGAGTGCAGAGTATCTCTGTTTTTTTGTTTATACAATGTGAGCAAGTCCCTCTTGCACCCCAGTTTGTACATGGAGAGTGCAGAGGATCTATGTTCATAGGCAAACCCAGGGGGGTTCCTAGTACCTGAACCCCCCTCCCAGCCTGGGGCACTGTATGCTTGAGGTAGAACCTGCCCCCTGGACCAGCCACTTTGCAGCTTATATGCAGATCATTTCTGTCTGCACTGTTCACAGCCATCTCTCCCCTGCTGTGTGTCCCCGCCCCTCTCTCTCCCACTGCCAGCATGTCACACGTGTTCAGCAGGAGGACACAAGACACAGCACTAAATTAAGTGGGTAAGTGTGTGTGGGGGGTGGGGGAGGAGTTCTCATGTGCTTTTAATGTAAGTGGGGGGATTTAATGTATAGGTACAATAGTTCCCTTGTAAACAGGCTTGGAGGGGCTTTAAATAGATGTGTGGGGGAGGGTAAAAGGGATTTTAATGTAAGTGTAGGGGGGTATTTTATGTGATGTGGATGGGGTGCAAAATATTAATTTCATAGTAGGTTGAAAGTGGGAGATTTTCATTTATTGGTGGGGTGAAGGTTGGGGATATTTAATGGGTTTTTTTAAAATCAGATATTTTTTATTTGGTTTTTCAAACACATACAAAACAAAAATAACTCAGACAAATACTAATACAAAACAAACCATGACATTCTTAAGGGGATATTTAATTTAATAGTAGGGTTATGGCGGACCTATTAAGGGTGGGAAGATGGGACTATTTAACATTTAACCATTTAATGCTGTGGTGGTTTAGGTGCTATTAATTGAATGTGTGGCTGAGTTTGGGGAGTAGGAGAGCAATTTCTTAAAAGTAAATGCTAATTTGTTCACTCATTGCTGGGATTTCCATATCATTGTCATAAATTTAGCTGTCCTCGATCCAGTGCTGTCCGCTCTCTGCGATCGTAAGTCACACTTCCGGATACCGTGGTCACATGATCACAAAGCTCGGGGCGGGGATTTTGAACTGCTGGTTATTTAATCCTCACTCTGTGAGTGTCAGAGCAACTTGTATGCTTCCTGGCTCAGATTCCTTGTGGATCTTTTTGCTATTCTGTTTCTGATCTGATTCCCGTGTACCAGTGCTGCCTGTTTGACTTCTCTGATTCCTCTGCGTTTGTGTACCGACCCAGCTTGCTGACTATCCACTGCTGATATCTTGTGCTCTCGACCCGGCTTGTCTGACCTTGCTTCTGCCTGCTGTTTTCCACCTCTGCTGCCCGATCGTGTACCAAACCTAGGAATTCCCTCACGCTGACACTGCCTTCTGATTCTGTACCATGTGGCCCGATTGTGTACTAGATCCGGTTTTCTGACTACGTGTGTTTACCTGTTCATCTAATCCGCTATTGCTACATCCAGAGACAGACCACAAGACTGCGATCTGCGAGCTCCCGGCAGCTAAGCCCATCCCGCCTTTCAGCAGTTCTTAGTAAACACCTGGGAGTTCATTAGACTCCGCACCTCACGTGGGCCAGCGTTATTCTAGATTAGCACTAAGATCCAGCCTAATTCGTTACAGTTTGCTCTGACCATGAATCAAGCGGACAATCCCTCTCCAAGGGATCTTTTAGAACATCTGCTTGGAAGAGTGGTGAAGCAAGAAGCAAATCAAGAGCAGCTTCTAAAATTTCTCCGGAGGCTATTTGTTTGTATTCAGCACCTGTGGCCTCTGCTCCTGACCCTCCTCCTACAGCTGCTGCAAATACCTCACAGTTGCATATACCAAAACCCCCTAAGTTTTATGGGGATCCCAAGCTCTGTAGAGGCTTCTTGAATCAATGTTCCATACAGTTCGAACTTCTGCCTGGGAATTTTCCTTCTGAGTAGGCTAAGGTAGCCTATGTGATTTCGCTATTGTCTGGTCAAGCCTTGGCGTGGGCTTCACCCTTGTGGGAAAGGAATGATCCCATCTTACACAATTACGCTACATTCCTGTTGTCAGTATTCACTAGGATGAGTGGGATCCTTCTGTTCTGCCTGGGATTGGTGGTACTTCACCCAGAGGCGCGGAATCAAACAAAGTGGAAGGTTTTCACCAGAGGTTCCCGCAAGGGAATTTGGCGTTTGCAACTTCCACCCTGCAGGTCGCGGCCCTCCAGGGGAGTTCCCAGTCAGCAGCGATAGTGAACCGAGTACAGAGGAGAACGTGGGCAATAGATAGTCACAAATGAAAAGGAGTACTGAGTGATGCTCAGTGATAGTCCACAGAGAGATAATATGTGATTTGCAGCAACACACTTGGAGAGATGGTAGTGATGATCTGCAGTAGTTGCCACTAACGAGTGGAGCAGGTAATAGGTGATTTGCAGTAGCACACTTGGAGAGATGGTAGTGATGAACTGCAGTAGTTGCCACTAATGAGTGGAGCAGGTAATAGGTGATTTGCAGTAGCACACTTGGAGAGATGGTAGTGATGAACTGCAGTAGTTGCCACTAATGAGTGGAGCAGGTAATAGGTGATTTGCAGTAGCACACTTGGAGAGATGACAGCGATGAAGTGCAGGAATTACCACTAACGAGTGGAGCAGGTAATAGGTGATTGTAGCAGCAGAGTGCATGAGCTGCTTCCAGGCCCGGAGTCTAGCGAGAAGAACCAGCACTGAGAGATGTTAGGAGGATCCTTATAAACAAGAGGTAACCAATGGATGAGCAGGACAGGTGAACACAGGTGAGATGATTACCTGCGCATGTGCAGAGCTGATTTCCGGCCTGACAACGAGGGAAGAAGCAGGGAATGAGGAATGAATGATATTCAGGTTACCGGGTGGCAGCCGTGGGTGAGCAGCATATGACACCTGTCTACGTTCAAAAAGATATTCGATGAACCCGGGAGGGTCTCCAACGTAGCTACTGGTATTCTACGCCTATGCCAGGGAACCCAGTCTGTGGGACAGTATGCTGTTCAATTTAGAACAATGGCATCAGAACTCCGTTGGAATAACGAGGCCCTCGTGGCTACCTTCTGGCAAGGTCTATCAGACCGTAGAAAGGGTCAACTGGTTTAACGGGAGCCCCCACATCTCTAGATGACCTGATCTTGCTCTGTGTCAAGATTGATCTACGTTTCAAGGAACGCAATTCTAAGAAAGAGCAGTCCCATCGCAGTCTGATTTGTCTGGCCCCACTCCCTTCTGAAGAACCTATGCAATTAGGAAGAACTCGCCTGATGGCTGAAGAAAGGGAGAAGAGGTTTGGAACAGACTGTGCCTATATTGTGGAGAGAGCGGTCACATCTTAGGGACCTGTCCTAAGTGTCCGGGAAACAACAAGGTATAACGAGTTTGGGAGAGGTATCGTTGGGCCTTCCAGGTCAGACTCTCTCTACTTACCAAAATAAAGACAGCCTTATTGTCACTCACCGGACCGTGAGTGCCTCTTCCCGGACATTTAGGAACCGTGGCCGTCCACCATCCTGAGGGTCTGCGCATGCGCAGCCCTTTTCTATACTTCAGTGTATACCCCTTTAACTTAATTGGCAGATCAGGCAACCTCCCTATATTAAGCACCTGTGGTCACCACCACGTTGCCTGATCTTGGAGTCTCATTCCTCATGAGTCTCTGAAGGTGTGCCTGTATTACTTGTGTATTCAGTGCTGCTGATTCCTGTGGTTTCCAAACCACTTCTATTACTGTGGTTCCATACCACTTCTACCATCAACTGTATCATCATGACTGTTTGCTGATTCCTATCCGCTGCCTCCGTGCACTACAGTCTTCTACACCACTTCAACGTTATTTTATATCAATGTGACTGTTTACTCATTGCTATCCGCTGCCTCCGTGCACTCCAGCTTTTACCTCACTCACCTGCTTCTCATCAAGTCTGTTTGCTGATTTCTATCCGCTGCCTCCGTGCACTACAGTCTCCTGCTTGCAACTCGCCTGTGTTCAACATCGTGACTGCCAGCTGACTACTATCCGCTGCCTCTGTGCACTACAGTCTCCTGCTTGCAACTCGCCTGTGTTCAACATCGTGACTGCCAGCTGACTACTATCCGCTGCCTCTGTGCACTACAGTCTCCTGCTTGCAACTCGCCTGTGTTCAACATCGTGACTGCCAGCTGATTACTATCCGCTGCCTCCGTGCACTACACTCTCATCTCATCTTTGCTGTGACTTCCTCGAGACTGCCGCTTTTCATTACCATCTGCTACACTTCGTGATCTACAGCTCCTGCCCTGCGCTGCACTCCTGTTTCCCATCGCTGTTGGTTCCTGTGGTTGCTACTGGTTACCTCCGTGTGCCGCTGAGTCCTGCCGCTGTGGTCAGCGCTATCGTCCATCTCCTGCTGATCCACTCTCCACGCCTTCACGTGTTCCACTGGCCTCTACCCTCCTGTCAGCATTGGATTTGTATCTCTTCTACTACCCTCTGCTGGATCATCTCCATTCTCCTGGGTTTCCTATGAGTCCAGTTCCACGTGTTGCTGACTCCTGTGGATTCGTGTCCCTGTCGGTCTACTCACCTGTGCGCTGCACCTGCTAGACCGCTGCTTCTCCTATCCAGGGACTTCCTATCCAGTCGGCCTCCAGCCGCTCAGGTACCGCTGCAATCCCATCTGACTGCTACTGCTGAACCACGGTATGCATACTTCTCATTGACTGTGCTGTGTATTGCATATCTTGCTGGACTGTGTTTGGTTCTCTCTGAAGTCTGCTATCCGCTGAGTCTATTGCCATCATTGACTGTGTTATCATTGTGCTGGACTACTTCAAGAGACTTTCTAGATTGCAGACCTGATCAGTCATTTACATATATATATATACCTATATTGTGCATATTACTGTGGATCGTGTATAAGGTGCCTGTGTATATCCTGTGTTGCAGTCTTCCCCCGTGCACCTCCTCTCATATATATGCAGTGGTACAACTTGCTGATGTCAGACCACTGATCCCTGTTTCCGGTATCACCTGTTCCATTATCCTCTCACATAGCAGTGGTACAACTTGCTACCGCAGACCACTGACTACCTGGATACCTCCACTTGGATTCCATTCCTTCACTCAGACAGCGGTACAACTTGCTACCCGCAGACCGCTGACTCTCATCACCTCCTTGTTTCTGTTGGACATTCCTCCTCACTATAGCAGTGGTACAACTTGCTATCGCAGACCACTGACTACCTTCACGTGTCCTTGTCCATACAGTTCCTTGTGTATCATTACCTCATTATTACCAGTGTTGCTAGTCATAGACTTTCCTGAGCATCTCATCGGCCATCATTTCATGTTCCGTGATCACCCAGCTACCAGAGTACCCTATTACCATCTACATTGCTCTGGTAAGCCTACCATCTGGTGATTCCTGGGTAAAGACTCCTAGTGCCCGTGACAGTAAGATCAGGCCATGACAGACCCAGATACGGAACCTACTGCCAAAGAGATGCTGCGGCATCTGGTTACCCGTATTGAGCAACAGGAAGTTCGCCAACGGCATTTACTGCGGTGTTACCAGGCGTTGGCCTCCCAAAGACCGTCTGTGCAAGATGCCACAACTACTGTTGATGCTCCTGTGCCTTCCTCCGTTTCCCCATTGCCATCCCAGGTGTCTACAGCTTCCACGCTTCACCTGCCTACTCCGTCAAAATACGATGGAGACCCCAAAACTTGTAGGGGTTTTCTTACTCAATGCTCAGTTCATTTTGAGCTCCAACCTCAAAATTTTTCTACCCATCGTTCCAGAGTGGCCTATCTTATTTCATTGTTTTCTGGACAAGCTCTCGCATGGGCTTCCCCTCTGTGGGAGAGAAACGATCCATTGTTACAGGATAGTGCCGAGTTTATTTCCACGTTCCGAAGTGTATTCGATGAACCAGGTCGGGTTATTTCCGCTGCATCCAGCATTCTCCGTCTTCGCCAAGGATCTCGCACTGTGGCTCAGTACGTCATTCGATTTAGGATCTTAGCCTCTGAACTTCAGTGGAACACTGAAGCACTACTTGCCGCCTTCTGGCAGGGGCTTTCCGATAAAATTAAAAACGCACTGACTTCACAAGAACTACCCTCCTCTTTAGAAGATTTGATCTCTCTTTGCCATCGGGTAGACCTGAGGTTTCGTGAAAGAGAAACTGAGAAAACAACTTCGGTTAAAACACCTCTTCTCTCAAATCCTCAATTTCACCCAGCTTCATCTCCGGTGATACCCATGGAGATAGGTCGCTCCAAATTAACTTTAGAGGAGAGGGACCGAAGAATAAAGAATAGACTTTGTATCTATTGTGCCGATTCTACGCATATGCTCAATTCTTGTCCCAGGAAATGCCGGGCTCTAACCAATACTGGGGAGATAAGGTTAGGGTTCCTGGAGTCCTCTCCATCTTCCATGAAATCTAAAGTCTGCGCCTTTGATGTTACGATTTCCTGTGCTACCAAAGCCTTTGAGTCACAGGCATTGATTGATTCCGGAGCAGCAGGAAATTTCATTTCCAAATCATTAGTGAATCAATGGTCCCTACCAGTGATTACTTTGAAAACACCGATTACTGTGACTGCTATGGATGGATCACGTCTCATCAATGGTCTCATCACCCAGAGTACGTCTCCAGTAACGCTTCAGATTGGTGGGCTACACCATGAAGAGATTTCGTTTTTAATTCTTCCTGTTACGACAAGTCCGATTGTCTTAGGCCTTCCATGGCTTCAGTGTCACTCTCCCCAGATTGACTGGCGCACTTCTCAAGTTACATCTTGGGGAGCTGAATGTCATCATCGTTGTCTCTCTCAAGTGGGTTCATTCAAAAGACAGCATTCGTCTATTCCACCAGGTCCTCCTCCACAGGATCCTTCATCTACGGATCTCTGTGATAAGGTTCAGTCTGAACGCCTTCCTCCTCATCGGGCGTTCGTGACGTCATCGGACGTTGAAGATGGATCTCAGGAGTCATCTTCAAAAAGTCAAGTGCTGGTGGTTCACGGTCACCATCCGTCTTTTCCAGAATTTCCTGCCCTCCCGCCCACCCAAGTTCCTGCGGTGGAGACTGCTTGTCAGACCTTTAAAAATATCGGGTCTCAGGTCAAAACCTGTTTAAAGAAGACATCTATCAAATATAAATCTTTCGCAGATAAGAAGAGGCGGGCTATTCCACCACTAAAAATTGGAGATCGTGTCTGGTTATCCACCAAAAATATTCGTTTGAAGGTTCCATCCATGAAATTCGCCCCTCGTTTTATTGGTCCATATAGGATCATTCAAGTTATCAATCCAGTATGTGTGAAACTCCTTCTTCCTAAGAGTCTTCGGATTTCTAATGCCTTCCATGTATCCTTGCTCAAACCTCTTATTATCAACCGTTTTTCAACTCCTCCCTCAGCTCCGCAGCCAGTTCAAGTTCATCAGGAGGAGGATTTTGAGATTACCGAGGTACTAGATGCAAAAATTTCGCGAGGAGTCCTCCACTTCCTCGTTCATTGGAAGGGCTTTGGTCCTGAGGAGCGCTCTTGGATCAAAGCTGAAGATCTTAATGCTCCTGCCCTTTTGAAGAAGTTTTACTCCAAAAATCCGGACAAGCCCGGTTCCAGGCGTTCTGTGCCCACCTTTAAAAGGGGGGGTACTGTCACTCACCGGACCGTGAGTGCCTCTTCCCGGACATTTAGGAACCGTGGCCGTCCACCATCCTGAGGGTCTGCGCATGCGCAGCCCTTTTCTATACTTCAGTGTATACCCCTTTAACTTAATTGGCAGATCAGGCAACCTCCCTATATTAAGCACCTGTGGTCACCACCACGTTGCCTGATCTTGGAGTCTCATTCCTCATGAGTCTCTGAAGGTGTGCCTGTATTACTTGTGTATTCAGTGCTGCTGATTCCTGTGGTTTCCAAACCACTTCTATTACTGTGGTTCCATACCACTTCTACCATCAACTGTATCATCATGACTGTTTGCTGATTCCTATCCGCTGCCTCCGTGCACTACAGTCTTCTACACCACTTCAACGTTATTTTATATCAATGTGACTGTTTACTCATTGCTATCCGCTGCCTCCGTGCACTCCAGCTTTTACCTCACTCACCTGCTTCTCATCAAGTCTGTTTGCTGATTTCTATCCGCTGCCTCCGTGCACTACAGTCTCCTGCTTGCAACTCGCCTGTGTTCAACATCGTGACTGCCAGCTGACTACTATCCGCTGCCTCTGTGCACTACAGTCTCCTGCTTGCAACTCGCCTGTGTTCAACATCGTGACTGCCAGCTGACTACTATCCGCTGCCTCTGTGCACTACAGTCTCCTGCTTGCAACTCGCCTGTGTTCAACATCGTGACTGCCAGCTGATTACTATCCGCTGCCTCCGTGCACTACACTCTCATCTCATCTTTGCTGTGACTTCCTCGAGACTGCCGCTTTTCATTACCATCTGCTACACTTCGTGATCTACAGCTCCTGCCCTGCGCTGCACTCCTGTTTCCCATCGCTGTTGGTTCCTGTGGTTGCTACTGGTTACCTCCGTGTGCCGCTGAGTCCTGCCGCTGTGGTCAGCGCTATCGTCCATCTCCTGCTGATCCACTCTCCACGCCTTCACGTGTTCCACTGGCCTCTACCCTCCTGTCAGCATTGGATTTGTATCTCTTCTACTACCCTCTGCTGGATCATCTCCATTCTCCTGGGTTTCCTATGAGTCCAGTTCCACGTGTTGCTGACTCCTGTGGATTCGTGTCCCTGTCGGTCTACTCACCTGTGCGCTGCACCTGCTAGACCGCTGCTTCTCCTATCCAGGGACTTCCTATCCAGTCGGCCTCCAGCCGCTCAGGTACCGCTGCAATCCCATCTGACTGCTACTGCTGAACCACGGTATGCATACTTCTCATTGACTGTGCTGTGTATTGCATATCTTGCTGGACTGTGTTTGGTTCTCTCTGAAGTCTGCTATCCGCTGAGTCTATTGCCATCATTGACTGTGTTATCATTGTGCTGGACTACTTCAAGAGACTTTCTAGATTGCAGACCTGATCAGTCATTTACATATATATATATACCTATATTGTGCATATTACTGTGGATCGTGTATAAGGTGCCTGTGTATATCCTGTGTTGCAGTCTTCCCCCGTGCACCTCCTCTCATATATATGCAGTGGTACAACTTGCTGATGTCAGACCACTGATCCCTGTTTCCGGTATCACCTGTTCCATTATCCTCTCACATAGCAGTGGTACAACTTGCTACCGCAGACCACTGACTACCTGGATACCTCCACTTGGATTCCATTCCTTCACTCAGACAGCGGTACAACTTGCTACCCGCAGACCGCTGACTCTCATCACCTCCTTGTTTCTGTTGGACATTCCTCCTCACTATAGCAGTGGTACAACTTGCTATCGCAGACCACTGACTACCTTCACGTGTCCTTGTCCATACAGTTCCTTGTGTATCATTACCTCATTATTACCAGTGTTGCTAGTCATAGACTTTCCTGAGCATCTCATCGGCCATCATTTCATGTTCCGTGATCACCCAGCTACCAGAGTACCCTATTACCATCTACATTGCTCTGGTAAGCCTACCATCTGGTGATTCCTGGGTAAAGACTCCTAGTGCCCGTGACACTTATTCTTCCTATTTTTTTGCAGATAGGATCCTCTACTATTTCCCAATCTGCACCTCTCGATTCTGGAGCACTGGGTAATTTTATCTCGGTCGCCTTGGTGAAGCAATTTGCCGTTTCCACTCAACATCTGGAGCAACCTGTCTCTTTTATGGCTATAGATGGGAGCAAGATTTCTGAGAGACTCATCCTGGTTCGGACAGTTCCCATTACGCTACAGATTGATGTACTACACCAGGAGGCTATTTCCTTTCTACTGATCCAGAGGACTACCAACCCGCTCATTCTAGGGCTTCCCTGGTTATGCCTCTACTCCCCCACTTTGGCAATCTGCCCATATATTGTCCTGGGGCAACATTGCCATTCTCACTGTCTTCAGAAAGAGATTCCCAGACTTTCACCACAGCATTCCAGGGTAATTCTCCTTCCTCGCCTACCCGCTCCATATGAAGCTCTCGCTGATTTTGTTTGTGAAAAGGAAGCCACAAGATTACCTCTTCATAGAATTAGGTATTACAGCATTGACCTCATACCTGGCAAACCCATTCCCCGAGGTCGTGTTTACCCTCTATCTATTCCTGAATCTAATGATAGGGAGGAGTATATTCAAGAGAACTTAAAGAGGGGCTTAATTCGTAAATTTTCCTCTCCAGCTGGAGCAGGCTTCTTTTTTGTGAAAAAGAAAGATGGGGGCCTTTGCCCTTGCATAGACTACAGAGTACTCAATGCCATCACGGTGAAAAACCGATAACCCCTATCCTTGATTTCTGAATTATTCAACCACATTAAAGAAGCTGCCATCTTCTCCAAGCTTGATCTCAGAGGAATGTATAATCTCATATGAATAAAGGAGGGGGATGAGTGGAAAACGGCCTTTAACACTCGAAATGGCCATTTTGAGTACCTGGTCATGCCTTTTGGTCTATGCAACGCTCCAGCAGTATTTCAAGGCTTTATGAATGAGCTCTTCCAAGATCTTCTTTATCAATTTGTGGTCATCTATTTAGACAGATATTCTCATCTTATCCAAAGACTTGTCAACCCATTGTCAACCCATTGTCTCATCTTAGGGAGAATTGTTTAATCTGTAAATTGGAGAAATGCACATTTGAAAAGAAGCAGTTACCCTTTTTGGGGTATATCATTTCTGGGACCCGACTCCAGATGGACCCAACCAAGTTAAAATCCATAATTTATTGTTCCCAACCCTCAGGTCTTAAAGCCACTCAACGTTTTCTGGGATTCTCCAATTATTATCCCCAGTTTATAAAAGGATACTCAACTCTGGTAGCACCCATCAAAGCATTAACTCTTAAAACAGCCAACGCCAAGGTATGGCCCCCAAGAGCTGTTGAGGCTTTCAAGACACTTAAGTCTCTTTTCTCATCACCTCCAATTCTCCAACAGCCTGATTGCCGATGCCCTTTCTTTCTTGAAGTGGATTCGTCATCTGTTGGTACTGGAGCTGTTCTATCACAACGAGATTTCTCTGGTAAACTCCGGCTGTGTGGGTTCTTCTCTCGTCACCTGTTACCAGCCGAAAAAAGAATTATGGAATAGGTGATAAGGAACTCCTGGACATTAAATTGGAATGGAGACATCACTTGGAGGGTGCACAATTTCCTATAACTATTTATACAGATCATAAAAATCTGTTATATCTATGTTCAGCCATTGTTTAAATCCACGGCAAGCAAGATGGTCCTTATTCTTCTCTTGCTTTGACTTTAACATCACCTTCCATTCTGGATCCAAGAATATCAAGGCAGATGCTCTGTCCAGCTCATTTGATCCAGCTGATTCGGAATCTTCTGAGAATAAACCTATTCTGGACCCTAGCCGTATTATAGCAGTTACACACATCGTTAACAGAGGATGCCCTCCAGATAAGGCCTTTATTTCATATCATCTCCGTAGAAAGCTTGTACACTGGGCCCATCGTTCTCTCTATTCCGATCATGCAGGCATTCGTAAAACCTGGTAGTTGTTATCTCATAATTATTGATGCCTTCCTTATACGGTGATATTAAAAAAATTGTGTTGGCCTGTCCTGAGTGTGCACAACATAAAACTTCTCGGAGAAAAACTTATGGACATTTAATTTCGTTACCAGTTCCTGAGTATCCTTAATCTCAAATTTCTATGGATTTTATCACTGATCTCTCTCCTTCCAAATCTTGTACAGTTATTTGGGTCGTCACTGATCGCTTCTCAAGATCAGCCCAATTTATTTCTCTCAAGAACCTCCCCTCTTTCTCCTCATTGGCCGATATTTTCATTAAGGAGATTTTTCGTCTCCATAGCTGTCCATTACACATTGTTTCCGATCGAGGATCCCAGTTCATATCCAAGTTTTGGAGGGCTTTTTGTAACAAGTCTGGAATTAAACTTGATTTTTCCTCCGCATACCACCCTCAGTCCAATGGGTTGACCGAGAGAACAAATCAAGAGTTAGAAAAGTTTTTAAGGATGTATGTATCGGCTAATCAAGATAACTGGGTGGATCTTCTTCCATGGGCTGAGTTCTGCCACAGTAATCATTACCAATTCCTACTCACACTTCTTTGTTTTTTATGGCTGTCACCCCAGATTACCCACCTTCTCTCGGATACCCTCTTCCGAGGTTTCTGCAGTGGATTCTTTTATTTCGCAACTTTTTGCACATCTGGGAACAAGTCAAGATTAACCTGGAGAGATCACCCAGTCGTTCTAGAATTGTACGATAAGAGGAGAAGAGCTGGTCCAAAATTGGCTATTGGAGATAGGGTATGGTTATCCACCCAAAACATCCGTTTGAAAGTCAATCCTGTGGCCTTCAGATTGAGACTTCCCCGCTCCCTGCGTATACCCAATGTTTTTCACGTCTCCTAGCCGAAACCTGTGGTCAGTAATAATTTCTCCACTTTCTCCAGAACCCTACCACCAATTGTTGATCAGGATCAGCTGGAATATGAAGTAAAACATATTCTAGACTCTTGTATATCCAAAGGTTCCTTACAATTCCTTGTGGACTGGAAGGGTTTTGGGACTGAGGAACGTTCCTGGGTTAGAGAGTCTGATCTTCCCGCTCCCCACCTTCTCAAACAATTTCAGAAAAAAATCCTCAAAAAGCCCTATTAGGGTGTTCGGAGTCCACCCTTATGGCATGGGGTACTGTCATAAATTTACCTGTCCTCGATCCAGGGTTGTTCGCTCTCTGCTATCAGAAGTCACACTTCCGGGTATCGGCGGTCACATGATCGCAAAGCTAGGGGCAGGGATTTTGAACTGCTTTTTATTTAAATCTCTCTCTGACACTCGGTGATTGTCAGGGCAACTTGTATACTTTCTGGCTCAGATTCCTTGTTGATCCTTGTGCTATTCTGGTTCCTGATCTGATTCCCGTGTAGCAGTGCTGCCTGTTTGACTTCTCTGATTCCTCTGCGTTTGTGTACCGACCCAGCTTGCTGACTATCCGCTGCTGATATCTTGTGATCTCATCCCGGCTTGTCTGACCTTGCTTCTGCCTGCTGTTGTACACCTCTGCTGCCCGATCGTGTACCAAACTAAGGAATTCCCTCACGCTGAGACTGCCTTCTGATTCTATACCGTGCTGCCTGATTGTGTACCAAATCCGGTTGTCTGACTATGTGTGTTTACCTGTTCATCTGATCCGCTAGTGCTACATCCAGAGGCAGACCAGAGGATCTGCAAGCTCTCAGCAGCTAGGCCCATCCCACCTTGCGTCGGTTATTGGTGAACACCGGGAAGTTCATTAGAATTCGCACCTCTGGTAGGCCAGCGTCAATCGAGCACTAAGATCTAGCCTAATCCGTTACAAGCATTTACCTGTCCTTTTTCCAAACAGGATCCCAACATTCCAGGATCCAGACAAGCAGCAACTGGGGTTAGGACACGAGCACCAGCAACAAGTATTGAAAGCAACAAGAACAGGTAAGAAAGAGCAGGACAGTCTGCTAACTGTTCTGACACACACAGTCAGGACTTGTCCTGACTGTAGGAACAGTTAGGAGGTATGTCCCTCTTCACACGGCTCTGCTCGAAAAGGGAGAGCTGCGTGCACCTAACATTAGTGCACGCAGCATTGCCCGTGTATATGATGGGGATAGGAAGAGTTGAAGAGCAGGCAAGCACTGTCTAAAATTATAGCCACGCACCCATGCCTGCTGGTCACGCCGACTGGCGGCGTGGCGTGGAAACCCCTCTCTACAAATCCTGCATTTTCCCCTGATGTCTTTGATGTTTGTATAATGTAAGTCCCAGCTCTGTTACATCACATTTTAAGTTCTTCACATCAACTAATTTCAACTTGTTTCAGGTGAGTCCCCAGGTGTCCCATGGCTGCTAGTGCTTGGGGAAGACATGACTTTAAAAGCTGTGTGCGGGTAATCTTCAGCCCAGATAAAAAAGCATAGCATTTGATCAATCATGTTAGGAGTGGATAGAAGTAGAAGACTTGGACATGACTCCAGGCTTAACATATATTGCAATATGTGGAACTAACATTCCCTGTTTTTATTATAGAAAAGTAGTTAGAACAGCATTATATACAGTGTGCGTCCAGACAGAGATGCACTCTGGGATTTGAAGAGAAAATACAATATATAAAAAAAACATATAAATCCAAAATATCCAATGTTTCAATTGCATTTAAATTTCATCAGGGATAGCTATTAGGAATGCTAAAATGTTGGATAGTTTGGATTAAAATGGATTTTGATATCGTATTTTCTTTCTAAAAATCCCTGAGTGCCGCTCTGTCTGGATGCATTTACTGAAGGATCTTTGTTTGGACCTTGCTTAAGGTGTGCAACAGGGTCTATTTGTTTTGTTCAGTTCTAATCTGAGTGCCAAGCTGTTTCATCGATTAATGGACTCCACAAGATCTCTGGGGGTAAATTTATCAAGCTGCAAGTTTACAGCGGATTTAAAAAAAGTGGAGATGTTGACTATAGCAAACAATCAGATTCTAGCTATCATTTTGTAGAATGTACTATATAAATTATATAGAATCTGAATGGTTGCTATAGGCAACATCTCCACTTTTTAAACCTGCCGGAAATTCAAAACTTGATAAATTTACCTCCTGAAGGTGTCCTGTGGTATTGACACCAAGACGTTAACAATAGATCTTTAATTCCTGTAAATTGCAAGGTACAGGCCTCCATGGCTTTGACTTGTTTTCCCAGCACATCCATAGATGCTCGATTGGATTAAGATCTGGGGAAACTAATACAATTAAATACACAATGACGTTTGTTGTTTGTGACTGATCCGCAATATGACTTCATCCTTAGATGGTTTTACTGCCCAATTCCAATTTAGAGCTTTAATAGGTAGTGAGTAATTTACCCCCGTCACCAGGGTCGGACTGAGACTTAAAATCAGCCCTGGCATTTAAAGCACACAGGCCCACGTGTTGTGGGCTCCATGCACTATATTGTTGCACACTGATTCTGGCGCAGTGTGCGTTGCTGGTGCTGTACAACATAATGTAGTATGAGTGTGTGTGTGGGGGGGGGGAGGGTATTTATTTCTCCTAATATCCCTCAACATTATATTGTTAGCATCCATATTACATCAATAAATACCATGACAATACATTATTAGTACCCAAATTACAGCAATAAATAACCCCCCACACACACATATACTACATCAATACCCACCCACATTACAGCAACCGGCATCATACCCACATTACAGCAACCGGCATCATCCCCACATTACAGCAATACCCTCTCCTACTTAGTAGCAATACTAAGCCCCAAACACACTACAACATTAAAAGTAAGGGTGTGCACCGGGCACTTTTAGTGTTTTGGGTTTTGGGTTCTGATTAGCTTGAGGTTTTGGGTTCTGATTTGTTTTGGCAAAACACCTGACGAAAGGTTTTGGTTCTGATTTAGGGTTTTGGGTTCTGATTTATTTTTAAAAGCATAAAAAGTGCTAAAATCTAGTTTTTTGTTTGTTTTTCACTCCTACGCTATTATTAACCTCAATAACATTCAATAACAATCATTTCCACTATTTCCAGTGTATTTGGAACACCTCACACCTCACAATATTGTTTTTAGTCCAAAAAGTTGGACCGAGGTAGCTTTCTGGACTGCGTAGTGGAGTGTCCCCGGTACCCATTTTGGTTCCGGGGCCACAATAAAAAAACCTTAACTGGTCTCAATTCCACTGCATAGCTATCTGGACTGCGTAGTGTAGTGTCCCCGGTACCCAATTTGGTACCGGGGCCACAATAAAAAAAACCTTAATTGGTCTCAATACCACTCTACAGATTGCTGATCCTACATCCTCTGCAGCATATACAGGGTGTAGTTCTAACGCGTCAATACCTCTTGTTTTTGACGATGACAGGTCATTTTAATTAATTTTGGATTTGGCCCCAACATTGAATGTAGTTTAATATCTGATATGCATCTATCTGGACTGCGTAGTGGAGTGGCCCTGGTACCCAATTTGGTACCGGGTCCACAATATAAAACCCTCAACTGGTCTTAATACCACTGCACAGATGGCGGACACCGGATGCACGTCTAACACCAACATAGCAGTTAAGGCCGCAGTTATTTTTTTTTTGGAACTACAAAAAAAAACAACATAGCAATAGAAATGGCAGTTCCTCTTTTTTGGAAATACAAAAAGAAAGAAAGAAAGTAGTAATAGAAATGGCAGTTCCTCTTTTTTGGAAATACAGAAAGAAAGAATGAAAGTAGTAATAGAAATGGCAGTTCCTCTTTTTGGGATCTTAACAAGAATTGGAGCTTTTTTTTTATTCAGAAATGATGAGTCTCTCTATTAGAGTGTAATGCCCCTTAAAACTCTTTTAAATAAAATAGTACGTATTCTAGGAGACCCTGTTTATATATTTAAATTGGTTCTGCAAAAATATGCATGATGATCACTGTACAGAGATCTGTAATAGAGCAGCGATTAAAGTGGCCTGATTAAAGGTCATGTAAGATCTTAAAGCACTCACAATTATATAGATACTGTATTCTCGTTAAAGACGCTGCCTAATGTGTATAAAAGTTGGCACTTATATAGCGCTTGCTTCACTGGGTGATGTGAGCAAGCGGAGTGTGTTAATATGTAGATACCCTATCTAAACATTAATATGATAGAACAAATAGCAGCGCTGTATACGCTGTGTGTAGGTAAAGTAGGGATCTCAAATACCATGACACTCTGTTTAGCCTAATCCCTGACAATGTAATATCACGGAAAGCTTATTTGATTATCAAGGCCAATGGCTAGCTTCTGCTAAATCAGACAGAGTATGCAGCGCACGTCTAACACCAACATAGCTATGCCGGTGACATGGCCTGCAGGAATATCTCTGATGGAGATAGAACTAGGCCCCAAAGAGCACATAATGCCAAAAAAAGAGTTGCAACATGGTATTGTCCTTGGGTGATGTTGTTGAAATAGGACATGCACACTTTAACAAACCAATCATTTCAGCGACAGGGCCTACCAAACTACTGTGGCTGAAATGATAGGATGTGCCTAGGTGGCCAAGATCCTTACCCCTGCTTATTTGAGCTTTACATAAGCTACATATGGCCATACATTTGTTGTCCGGATTCGGATAAGAATAACTCCAGACAGAAGAGGTGGATTTTTTGGGCTTCGGACCAGGCATGACGATGGGCTTTTTCATCCCATGGATAACAACTGTTTCCCCCCCTGGTGCCTCATATATGATAACCACATCAGCATCCTCCTCGTCAAGTTCCTCCACAACGCCAGCTACATCAATAGCCTCCTTGACACCTTGATTATCCAAATCTGGATCTACACTGTGGGTCATCCTTCCAGCATATGCAGAGGGTGTGCTGCAAATGGTGGATGGAGTCACCTCTTCCCGTACAGTGATGGGAAGGTCAGGCTTCACAACCACCAACACCCTTGGACTCGCCTTGGGGATTTGTGATGTCATCTGTTTAGAAGGCAGAGTTGTTTGCTGTGTTGTTGCTGACAGCATAACTCTTTTAAATTTTTGGGAGGGGGGGGAGGAGGAGGGCTTAGATCCTTGGGTGAAGCTGAACCACTAGTCCTGAACACTGGCCAGGGCCTAAGCCGTTCCTTGCCACTCCGTGTCGTAAATGGCATATTGGCAAGTTTACGTTTCTCCTCAGATGTTTTCAATTTTCTTTTTATGTTAATTTTAGTGAACTTTGGTTTTTTGGATTTTACATGCCCTCTAGGAGATTGGGCATCGCCCTTGCCAGACGACGTTGATGGCATTTCATCGTCTATGTCAGGACTAGTGGCAGCAGCTTCAGCATTAGGAGGAGGAAGTGGGTGTTGATCTTTCCCTCCTTTATCCACCAAATTTTTGTACTCCAAAATATGCATCACAAGAGAGCGTACCCCTAAACCACACACACTCGGCAAAGCCTTTACAAATTATCTGCGGCACAGGAGAGTACCACTGTACTGAAGTTATACAGCAGTACCTAGTATTTTAAAAAAAAAAAATATATATTTTTTTACAATTATTTTTGTATAATTTTTTAATTTATTTTCTTATTTTTTTTTAATATAATTTTTGTATAACTTTTTAATTTAGCTTTTAGCAGAACAGAGCACAGGACACAGGCAGCACCACTGGACTCAGCAGGACAGATCACAGGACACAGCACCACTGGACTCAGCAGGACAGAGCACTGGACAAAGCACCACTAGACTCAGCAGAACAGAGCACTGGACAAAGCACAAAAGTACCACTAAGATTAAAACAAGGACAGGAGCTCCCTAACTGCAACCTCTCTCACGAGTGATCGCAGCCAGAATGAAGATGGCGGCCGCTAGCGCTGAATTTATGACATCCGAGTCTCGCGAGATCCGACGCGAGACTTGGATGTCATAGCCTCGGTTTGGCTCCGTTTGGCGCCCAGAAGTTCCCGAACAGTACTCGGATCCCGTCGGATCCGCACTGTTCGGGTGGGCTCGGATTTCGGAAATCCGAGCCGCTCATCCCTAATTAAAAGTATTTCCATCTACAGAAAAATGTCAGAGAAAAATATTTTTTATACTACAGTAACTGGATATGCATCTTTTCTATTCATTTTAAATCATTTATATTAATTAAGGGGGATAGAGGAGGTGGGTGAGAGATAACTGGATGTGATCCATCAGTTTGATTAGATAGGAAACATTTAGATTATTTACCTGGAGACATCTACCCCCTTGACTCACAGGCAGGACTGACAGGAGGAATTTTGGGCCCCAGTACAGCAACTTCTTTGGGCCCCCGTCATATTCAACAATGAGAGACTTGCCTTTGGCAGAAGTTCATATTATGCCACCCCGTAGTGCGCCCAGTTCATATTATGCCACACCGTAGTGCGCCCAGTTCATATTATGCCACACCGTAGTGCGCCCAGTTCATATTATACCACACCGTAGTGCGCCCAGTTCATATTATGCCACACCGTAGTGCCCCCAGGTCATATTATGCCACATAATATTACCCTCAATTCATATTTGGCCATACAGTAGTGCCCACAAATCATATACCATACAGTAGTGCCCCCAAATCATATTATGCCACAATAGTGCCCCCAAATAACATTATGCCATACAGTAGTGCCCAGACAAAAAACTCATTCACAAATAAAAATTGGTACAGCAAATCAGATACTGAGAGTGTTAGTCCCAGGAGCAACTTAATACACCATTTACAATGCAAACAAAAATAGATATATTGACATAATCACAGATAACATTTATGACAAGCAGTGCTTTTTCCTCTTAATTAAAAGTCTCAGTATAGATAAATATGCAAGAAAATTACAGCGCAATAGTGAGCAATGCATAGTGTTTTAAACGTCATTGGATACACAGTAGTGCCCCCAGTTCAACGAAGGATGGTTAAAAATACATTGCAAACGAGAAAATATATGAACTTACCTGATTATGGCATCCTGTGTTCTGTTCTCCTACTGGGCGCACTGGGCGAGAAGGGATCTGCAGCTGTCAGCTCACACAGCCAGTCGGGAGCACAGGCCGAGGGCAGTGGTCAAAGTGGAAATTTAGAAGTGGGGGTATGGAAAATATAAGTGAATGGAGTATGAAGGCTTACTTTTTTATTTTCTTTTAACACTTGTCCCCTCTGTGCATTCTTCATTACTACTTGTGTTTTATGATGCCTGCTTCCTTGACAATACCATTCTTAAGATGTCTCTCCCTTTACACTTTCTTTACATATGCCCTTGCACCATCTTCTCCTTTGTCCCTCTCACTTTCCCCCCTTTCCGCCTGGCTCTCACCCCTCTTCCTGCACCCCTTCCCCCTGGCTCTCACCCTTCTTCCAGCACCCACTTCCCTCCTGGCTCTCACTCCTCTTCCAGCTCCCCCTTCCCCCCTGGCTCTGTCACCCCTCTTCAAGCACCCCATTTACCCTGGCTCTCACCCTCTTCCAGCACCCCCTTCCCTCCTGGCTCTCACTCCTCTTCCAGCACCCCCTTCCATCCTGGCTCTAACTCATCTTCCAGCACCCCCTTCCCTCCTGGCTCTCACTCCTCTTCCAGCACCCCCTTTCCTCCTGGCTCTCACCCTTCTTCCAGCACCCCTTCCATCCTGGCTCTCACTCCTCTTCTAGCACCCCCTTCCCTCCTGGCTCTCACCCTTCTTCCAGCACCCCCTTCCCTCCTGGCTCTCACTCCTCTTCCAGCAGCCCCTTCCCTCCTGGCTCTCACTCCTCTTCCAGCACCCCCTTCCCTACTGGCTCTCACTCCTCTTCCAGCACCCCCTTGCCTCCTGGTTCTCACCCCTTTTCCATCAACCCCTTCCCCCTGGCTCTCCCACACTCTTGAAAACCCTGCCCCCCCTCCCGCAAAAATCACGGAACCCTCCCGCGACCCCCGTGCAAAAAGCGCAGCACCCCCATGACCCCTGCGCAAAAATCGTGGCCCCCCCCGTCCCGCAAAAATTGTGGCACCCCCCGTGACTCCCGTGCAAAAATCGCGGCACCCCCCCTCCCGTGATTCCCTCCCTATTCAGAAAAAAAATACAAACTGTGTCCACAGTGCACAGGATAAGGGGGAGGCCTCATCCGTCGCGCAACAGAGGTGGCTGGCTCCTGCCCAGGAACCAGCCACCTCTGCCCAAGAATCCAAGAAGTGTCGGCCGGCCCATCTAGCCATCGGCCCTTCTGCCATTTGCTAAAAGTGCCCGATGGCCAGTCCGGCCCTGCCCGTCACTATCAATATAGTAAGAAATCAGCTAATCAGCCAGCATTAACACTCTAGTAATAACTGAAGAATTGTACTAAATTGTTATTTGATGCTCGAATTGTAGCATCAGATTGACTAACAGAGCAATTCAAATAGTTTTCTCACTATCTGGATTCATGAATAGGATTCCAATTCACTGCAATCACTGAGAATTAGATACTATTTTATCATTATAGGTAGAACTCAGTAGGTTCATTATTCAGTATGTTATTTGGAACAACTTCCTTTCCTTAAATTATCAAATCCAGATAACATGCTCTTTCTATAGGAGGGTGAAAAATCACCTTTTGTTAGAACTGAACAGACAAGAATGAATACTTATAAAACCAGGGAGCTGCGAGCTGAAATTCCGCGAGTAATTACCCTATTAACGCTAAGATTTTTTGAGCGCTCGTTTTTTCCCGTTAACGCTAACAATTGAATACCCCCCGAACTCTCATTTTTATAGTTGAACTTAGAAAATGAAAGTAAGTATCTAAATATTTGCTATAGCAAACACTTACCTTGCACCAGTTTTAATACAAGCCGTGTGACCTGGTTCCCCCTCACTATTACAGATAAGACAAGTTGCACATGTTTTATCTGTAATATAAGCACAATGTGCCTCTGTATAAATTTTAAAAAATATATTTTTTATATATTTAATAATGTTTTAAATGTTTTTAAATAGAAATACACTTACCCCATATGTGATTGCTGATTGACTTTTGCTTTTTCAAGTACAGGGAATGGAAAAAGGAGGCATTGGGAGCTTCGCAGTTACTCCAGGCAAGATTGAGAATGAAAGAAGGCTGTGTAGTATTTGGCCGCTGTTTTCCAATTCACCAGGAAAAGATTAGAGAGCAGCGCCAGAGCCTCTTAATGTAGCACTGGAGGGATTAAAATGAATCAGGAAGGCACACTGCCTCCTAGGATATGCCAGTTTATCTAGCACCCATCCTCCTGGAGTTGAATTTGGCTTAGAGGTGGCGACGGCCCCCAGGACCAAACTTTGGAAGTTACTTTAAGACCTAGAAGAGTTAGGAGTTAAGAAGGGGCTGAGCCTTTCCAAGGAATTGGCAGCACCTGGACAGGTTAGTGAACACAGGTTAGTGAACACAACAACCTGCTACTGGAATCAATGTATAGAAGTAAAAGCATGAGTCCAAATGACGATAAGAGAAACAGTTAGGACTGGTTAAAGAAACAGGGTTCTGATTTACCTCTCCAGAGGTAAAACTACATAAAAGTGGTCTTGAAGCCTTTGTAAAGTGTTTACAATATTACTATCTTCAAATAGTGTTGTATGTGTAACAGTTGTTATAAGTGCTATTGAGCAATAAATCTCTGCACAGCTTAAATCTTATGACCAGCAGATTACAGCTAACACTGTAACTCACCTCCCAGCTGTCCTGCATTGAGAGAAGCATACTGGCCAAGCCGCTGAAGCAAGTGGTTCCAGGTGATGGTGAAGTAGTCTAATGGTGGCAGCTAGGGGTTTCAACTAGGGGTGCCAAGTCAGTGTGCAATTTACACTTTTGGTTGGTGTGTGAAGGGTGCCAATGGTGGCCTTAACTGCAATTATATGCAGTCCTTTCTGCCCCAGGTAGCTGGTGGGTATGGACAAACAATACCAGAGGACTTCCCCAAATATACAGGTGTTAAATTGCTATTTGATTTAACCATAAAACGTAATCTCTTTATCTATATTACTGTAGAGATAGATTTCCTGTCCTGACCTCTCTCCTCCTATCCTAATCCATGTGCTCAACTGCCTCTCGGTCATCTCTACGTTGGTGATCCAACAACAATTCAAACTCAAATTTTGAGCTACTTATCTCCCCCCTCTAATGCAATAGATACCCCCACATATCTTTCACAGTTGACATCACTCTCTGCAGTTCCCCGTGCCCACTGCTTGGGAATGTTTCTTGACTCTGCCTATAGTTTCTCTTCTCACATCAATGCTCTCTCTCAGTCCTGTCTCTTCCACCTCAATGTTTTCAAAAATACAACCTTACCTTACTCACAAGGTAGCTATAACCTTGGTTCACTTGTTCATAACTTTCTGCCTCAACTACTGTAGCCTTCTCCACATTAGTTTTCCTTTCACTCTCCTCCTCCCCCCTCCAGCCCATAATGGACTGGAACATTGAGATAAGACTAATCTTTCTCTCCCACCTCTCCTTATTTGCTGCACCCTTCTGAAAATCCATCCATTGACTTTGAATTTACTTTCCAAATTCAATTCAAGCTTCTTACCCACACCTCTAAAGCCCTCCACAATCCTCCCCTCCCTACATTGCTGACCTTATCTCAATATATACCCCTGCTTTACCCCTATGTTCTGCCTCTGATCTGTGCCTCTTCTTCCTGCCTATTACCTGCTCCCACTCCAGGCTCCAAGACTTCTTCTGAATTTCCCTGCACCACGGGAACACCCCACTTCAAGACTATCCCCCAATCTTAATTCCTTAAAATGCACCCTCAAAACCCACCTCTTCTTGCTCGTCTACCCTCCCCCATCCTAGAGCCCCATTTTGCCATCTGCTTCCTCTCTTGCCCTGTTCACTCTCCTGCCTCCTACCTGCCTCTTGATTGTAAGCTGTCACGGAAAGGGCTCTCTCTACCCTTTTTCACCTTTCTGTTGGTCCTGTCTGAATGTCTCATTGTACGCTACATAAAGTATGCTGTATTGGGGATGTAGAAGAAACTTCTATATTCATAATGTCTACATTGAAAATGTCTACTCTATTATGTAAACAGAAATAATGTCTATACTATTATAATGTCGATCAACAAAACGTCTACATGATCATAATGTCTACACATTTAAAATGTTGACATACCTAATGTCTACAAGGTTGTAATATCAACATCCAAAGAGCTTTGCCAGCCTGGAATGGTGGCATTATAGCAGGGAAACACGCAACATGGGGTCCCCTGCCATAATGCCAAACCAGTCCTAGGCCAGTCAGCACAATGCTGGATTCCCTAGGGAGGTTGGGTCTGCAAAAAAAAAAGGGGCGCTACCCCTCCTAGGTTTAACCAGTGCCCATCATCATCACCATTTATTTATATAGCGCCATTTAAATTTATATAGCACTGTACAGAGAACTCACATCAGTCCCTGCCCCATTGTAGCTTACAGCCTAAATTCCCTAACAGACACACACACAGACTAGGGTCAATTTGATAGCAGCCAATAAACCTACCAGTATGTTTTTGGAATGTGGGAGGAAACCGGAGGACCCGGAGGAAACCCACGCAAACGTGAACATACAAACTCCTCACAGATAAGGCCATGGTTAGGAATTGAACTCATGACCCCAGTGCTGTAAGGCAGAAGTGCTAATCACTTAGCCACCGTGCTGATAGCATTAGGGCTCTTCCCACATCCCTGTGGGTATGGGGTAATATTAATTTATATATTGTTTACATATAATACAATCTATCTATAACCATTATGGATCGATAGTTAAGTCCAATGAATCAATTAAGTCTTTACTATATAATAGCATTTGAAAACATTGCATTTACTCTCTGTTAGCACTGCTCTCCTGAGTGTTTTACAAGTGTATAAAGCTGTGATTAGATCAATGCCTCTCTAATCTCTGAGGGAATATATACTTTTACATTGTGATTGATTGAGTAGAAACCAAGTAGTGCTTAAATATCTAATTAATGGAAATTAATTGAGTCTTTCAGAATTTTATTGTAGGATTTTTGAACTATTATTGCCCATTAAATAAAGTTAAAGAAAGAGCAGGTTGATGTAAATTAAATGAGACTAAATGTCTGCACAATCGAACAGAAATGCCAATTAAAAAGTCTTTATTCTTGTGTCTCACAAACTACAGTTTTAACTTTGATATAACAAAATTAAAAGGCAGGAAATATTTTTTTTTTCAATGTACAAATATGCCCCACATTGTTCCTATTTAAAGTCTCTAAAAATTCAAATACTTGATTAGGAAAAACGCATATTTGTACTCGACTTAAAATTCGGTATTCATGGAGAAAAATAGAAGTAAAGTGTGTAATGGCAGTGGCGCTCGCTAAGTGGGCACTGTCCTATACAGCAGCCGCGGCGCTGTCAAAGAAGCGTCCGTGGCGGTGCTGTAGTGTATACAGCAAAACCGCGGACACTTCTTAGACAGTGCCGCGGCTGCTGTATAGGACAGTGATGGCTAACCTGTGACACTCCAGGTGTTGTGAAACTACAAGCCCCAGCATGCTTTTCAGCTATCACCTAGTTATCTACTGGCAAAGCATGCTGGGGCTTGTAGTTTCACAACACCTGGAGTGTCACAGGTTAGCCATCACTGGTATAGGAGGACAGCTCTGAAACGGAGCTGCTGCGCTCTCTCTCATTTTTTGGGGTTTTTTTTTTGGGTCGGGGGGAAATCCCCCCCCCTTACCCCCGGCAATCCTCCGTGCGCCCCTGAATGGTTACCTGTGATATGTGCAAAGTGAATGTTTATCAAAAAGGTAACATATGTCAAGCTTATCTGAAAGTGTACTCTTGAAGTGTTCTATGTTTCTCCTTCTAGGGTGGTCTCAGTTCCATACAATTGCAAGTAAATGCACAACCGAAAAATATTTTCAGGCTTATCTGAAAATATACTCCTGGGGTTGTCTGTGTTACTGCTTTCAGGTGGTTTTAAATCCTGTCTGAGACCAGATCTGATGAACTGTAAGAATTATAAACTGGTATGGAGTCAAAATTGCTCTCACGAATGTGTACTTTTTCTGGTACTGTACAAAAAACATGTCCTGTCTGAGGACCAGTTGGTTACCTTTCTAGCAGATTACAAGCAATAAACACAGCTCATTCTTTGCAAGGGTACTGAGTCCAGGAATGTACAGGACACTTTACTTATTATACTGCACCTTTTCTATTTTTTCTTCCAATTTTTAGCACCTGACAAACATCAGGAACCAAAAGGATGGCAGCCACCTAAATACTTTCAAGGGCTTTATTGTACACTTATTGACATTGGTTGCACTTGTAATAGCACTTGAGTATAGTGTCACTAATACTTATTTCATTTGAACTATTCTATCTTTACAGTTATAAATGTTTAAGCCTGAATTTCCTGTATAACCAGCACTGATTATACCTGTACCTGAGTGCCTAATGAGAAATCCATCTCAGGGCCCCAATACCATGTCAGCGTTAAGTATTTGCACACACAGGCAAATATATCATACTTTAAGTAAAGTATTATTTATTATAGACCATCAATCACCAAAATGACTAAAGCATGTTTACTGAACTAGTCAATCTATAATGTGCATGATAACATAACAGACTAGAGAACAATACATCACACAAAGAGCATAATTTGCAAGCCACTCAGGATAGTCACTTGCTAGTCTGAGCTCTTAAGCAAGTCCGATTCTCCTATAACTTTTGGCAGGCACACACAAGGGGGTGATGGAGATGGAAATATGGAGATTTGCAGAATATATACATTCTTTATTCCAAGGTAGTGGGTTGCAGTGCTTTTTCCTGATAGTCCAGTGCAAGCTGTAACTTCCAGGCAGTCTCATTAATTTTCAATGATCTGAGGCTCCTGGACACCATATTTCAAAGTCTATCTTGCTCCCACTGTATTAGTACCAATTCTCAATCTCACATACTCCAGAACCCCCTTCTTGGGATGATAGGGGGGTGTTGTTGTTTTCAAACTTTTATAACATATTAACATACCTCCCAACTGTCTTACTTTAGGCAGGACAGTGTTGCTTTTAGTGGACTAAAGATAAGAACGAAATTCATACTGGTGAATACGATTAAGATGTGGTCTCCTCAAACATTAACCTGCTAGTGTATTTTCAACCCTTTTTGAGTTCTGACCTGACCTACACTACTGGTCCAAGGAGGCCAGCTGTTAAGGTCCAAAGTCCCATAAACTAAACTGGTAGCTGTGGGTCTCTGTTAGTCTTGGGGTTAAAGGGAGATCTATACCAGTCTTAGTGATAAAAGTGCCTTGGTGACTACAGCTCTTTAACAAAGTATTTAACCAGAAATACACATTTACGGATATACATAATGGTGCCGCATGGAACAATTTAAGAACACAACTTGCAGAAGTTCCACTGGCATTCTTATCATTGAGAAGTGGTGCTAACTTTTATTAACAGTGCCTTGTGTCCCGCTCTCATCCTAGCAATACAACCTTTCACAACCGATGAAAAATATACGTAAGAATGGCACCAAGAGAAGGGGGGGGGGTACAGGTAAAAGTACCAGGGCCTAGGCTTGCATGGGGAGCCTGATGTATTTTATTGTTTGGGTTTTTTTTGTATTTTTTTGTGTCTTTTTGGAGTTTCTTATAGGTGATTTTTTTTCTTTTATTCTATGGGGGATCAGCTTGAGAGTCACTACCTGGACTTTACATTGCATGACAGATGGTGGCAGCAAATCAGATTTTCTGCTTTCCTAGCTGTCTCTCGTTGCAGAGCATGGGCTGTAGAGGAAGTTGTATCTATACAACGAAACGCGCAAATACTCAGGATTTGGAGTGACCGTTTTTTACATGCAGAACGGACATATGGAGCTCAACAGCTTTTGAAATAGTACCTGGATTTCTTACTTTGCACAAACAAAACCCTCTGAATGATCTTGGAGCGGGAACTACTTATGCCTAATACACCGCAAGAGACCTCAACCACTATTGAATATACATTTATCTAGGGAACGAAACACCAAAAATTCCCCCGCTACATCTATATGTGTAGGAACCAGGATCCTGGTCTATAGAACGAGGGGAGGACTCCGTTTGAAATACACCAGCGACACGCTGTTTAACGGCAGAGTCAGCGTGGACGGAGCGAGTGACTGCGAGCTCGAGACTGGGTAAGCTTACACTTTATACACTACGGAGGATAGTGGTCTTTATTGTAACTTTTAAATCGATATATCGAGTGAAGATACATTCCTTTGATAAACATACGGAAGACCAACTAAATTGGATAAAGACAGTCCATATCCGTATTGAGGACTTTAAGTTTGTGATTATAGAAGCTTTACTAAACCTGCGTATATCCAGCATACTTCTAATCCGAGCTTATTACATCTTGAGTATGATTGAAAGCTTTTGGGAGCCCATATGAACAATTTTTTCAACACTTTTGGTCCATGACCATATATTAATGATACTAATTGGGAACTGGTAAATCTACATAGGTGCACCTAATGTATGAGTTTCCTTGTATCTGAAGTAAGAACGTATAGCTGCATGTATCTATGAGTTTTATGTATTTTAAACATTTTATGTTGTTTATTAAAAATCTAGACCATCCACATTGCATTCATCGATTTATGGAGGACTAAGTAAATCTACTGCATTTTTTCTTGTTTGTATCAGTTGATGTGACGGGGAGGCAGACCCCGTGCAGTAGTTTCTGTCCTCCCACCCATTCTTGCCCTTAGAGTTTATTCTGTTGTCATGGGCTGTAGAGATCTGGAAGCCATCTCTTGTGAGTCTAAGAGCTTTCCTGCTCACTCTGCAGCAAGCTTCCATGGCTCCACCCTGATGTCAATCGTGCAGCATTTCACAGGTAAGTACAGTGGGCTGTGGGCATGATGTGGCTATGGAGAGCATTATGTGGCTTGGGGGGTTATGATATCATCATCATCATCATCATTTGTTTATATAGCGCCACTAATTCCGCAGAGCTGTACAGAGAACTCACTCACATCAGTCCCTGCCCCATTGGAGCTTACAGTCTAAATTCCCTAGACACACACAGACGCACAGGGTCAATTTAATAGCAGCCAATTAACCTACTAGTATGTTTTTGGAGTGTGGGAGGAAACCGGCGCACCCGGAGGAAACCCACGCAAATACGGGGAAAACATACAAACTCCACACAGATAAGGCCTTCGTTGGAAACTGAACACATGACCCCAGTGCTGAGAGGCAGAATTGCTAACCACTAAGCCACCATGCTGATATGGTTGGAGGAAGGCTATGTTAAGGTTGGGGAAGGGGGCATGATCTCTGTATGCTGATCACAAGTAGGCTCTCTGTAAATAATTATTGTGCATATTGTGACTCATATGTTCCCAACCCATCCCCTAATATATATCTTAAGGTGCCAAACCAGGGATGCTTTACTTGTCAGTTGTAATGGCAGTTTTGGATTTAAAACTGTAAGTTGGTTTATTTGCCTTGTAAAAAAATGAAAAGACAGCCTTTGTTTAATACTTTATCACTACAATGTGTAACTGATGGGGTATGGCACTTCAGCTAGGTACACACTACAGGTTTTTCACCCGATTATCGTGCCAATCACACGATAAACGACTGTTAGGTCTGATATTGCATTAGTGTATACGCTTCAATGATCATGTTTTATTGTACCAAAGCATATCGAAACGTTCATTTTGATTTTATAACCAGACTAAAAATCTTTGTAAATGATGGAAGGATGTTGCGACAATTCTAGAGTGTGTACATACTCGGGACCATCTGTTTGACAATTCTGCCAATAGTTGCTCTAACAGTGATGCCTCTCTGGGCGTGCATATTTAAATTTATGATGTTGTCTCTTACATCTCCCACATGTTCTGTTGTCTAAATGTGAAGCACATGGAAATAGTGTACTTTTCATAGCGAATTAATAGTAAATATTTTTAGTTGCTCTATATTTCATTTATGTGTTCCTGTATGCAAGTGTAAACAACATGAATTGTTAGCACATGTGAAAATACATATTCCCAATAAAGCCTCAATAATGTCCATTTCTTCCCTTATGTCTACCTGTATTTAATTTTCCTGTGCTACAGGCGGATTAATGACATCTGATTGTTACTGGCTCTTCACCATCCATGATGCATGCTGTGCAATGTTCCAAATTTAGTGTATGCGTAGCATTTCAAAAATGTTATCGCTTGCACCTTGCACTAAATTTTTATGTTGTTTAATTTATCTAATGGGCTTGTTCATTCAATGGCATAGGAGATGCTCTACATGTGGTCGCTGACTGTCTAAAATGCTCATTAAAAATCCCTCACATGCAAATACCTTTTTTTTTAAATATAGACTTCACTGAATGACCCTTACAAAATTGACAAGTATTGAAAAATAAAAAGGTGTGCAGCTGCTGCTGAAACTCACAGGCAAACACCAAGTTTTTTCAAAATTATTTCAGATGTGACTGCCCCACACAAGATTACTTTCATTTAAAAAGCTTAGCATTTTAAAATAAATAAATCTATTTGCATTTTGGATTCTTCTGCTACTATTTTTCTCCACTATGTATACTACTTAGTTGAGAATGATATCTAACTCATTTCTATTATATATGCAATGCATTATCAACAACCAGTAGCCAGTAGTCTGTGTAAAGTCTCTGAAAGATTGAAATTATAAGCAATTGATGGGCAAACTATTCTAGCTGAGTAATCTTTACAGAACTACTTTACAATAAAGATACAATTCCATTGATTTCTATGTCCTTATTTCACCCTGGATGCTGTTTTCAGAGCAGAGCACCATAGCAAGCCTCCTCCCTACAGGCTGTCTGTTCTAAAATGTCACTTAAGAAAATGAGGGAGGACTCTAATATATATATATATATAATTATATTCTTGTATCTCTTATAGCCATTATTAACGTAAGGAAAATCCATATATCAGTTCATCATGAATTGACGGAAACTATAATTTATTTATTTTTTAATGAAGAAATGGGACACAACATCGTTGTGGTCTCCTGGACAACTGGCATTCACTCACTTTAGACACTGCTTGAAATCACTTTGTGCTGATGTCTCTCCAATGTTTGTCCAGGCATGCTGCCGTGATGGTCCATACCAACTGAAATATAGATGTCAATTTTTAACATAAAGGCACAGGGCACACTTTATGTTTTTAACTATTTAATGATTTTTAATTACCTTCTTTCGGTTCCTCTTTTATTTCCCCAATTCCTATGTCTGTGTTTTCCTCTTTTTTGCTCACATTGGCTATGGCTCCCTTTATTTTCTTTTGCTGTGTTGGTGTGCACGCTTTATCACGTATTTTTATTTCTGTAAATAGATTCCACTGCTTTACTAAACATACTAATCTTTTGATTAAAAAAAAGATTTAATAACCACTTTTTATACACTCATTTTCTAACATTCATTACAATTCTGTTCAACTTTCATTGCTCCTTGTTCTTCAAATCTGACCATCGCTTCTGTATCTATGTCATGTAGCATATTAACCAGCTTCTGCATTATATTGTCCTTTCTATAATTACCTTATCATTATTTCAGTTTGTGACAATCAAAGTCATGTTGGTCCAGCATTTTCTTTCATCTCCATCTCCCTTGGACTCATTGGTTTGGCTATTTTCACTTTTTCAAATGACATCTCTTCTTCTTCTTTCCTCTCCACTCTTCCCTCACTGCTATCTTTTCCTTGCTCATCTGTCATATTGTCACATACCACTGGTTACAGCCTGGCTCCTCTCTATTTATATAGATGGTTCTAGTGCATATATGGGCGTTAACAGTTGGTATGGTCCAATCACGGCATCTCTAGTGGCAGAGTGGAGAATTGTAAGTGAACGTCTATACGAGCGAACGTTTGCATTGACAATTGTTAGTAAAATTTCCGCACTTTACGAATGCATTCAATGCTTTCTATACCAAATTTCATCTCTTTTATAGCAAGGTAAATACTTTATTATATGAGACTTTATTTTACCTTTTTTATCTGTGTGTGGAAGTATTATAGTCCATGTTGCATCATTTTTTCACAGAAATATTAGGATAGTATCTGACAAGAGGGTCACAGATCCCATCCCTGCTTGTGGTAAACCAAGTCAAAAGAATATTCTAACAGGCAGAAGAGGACCTTGTCTTAAGGAAGTGAGATTGATCCTTCCCTATTATCCAGAGACTACTGTATATTTGGTCAAGGGAAGATCCAAAAATTACCACTGTGTTTAAAATGGAACTCAGTAAGTTGGAATTCTCCAAAAGATCTGTGGCAGGGGCTGAAGATGTGTATGTACTTAAGTTGTGGTACTTTGAACTCTCCATTTCACGGCTCACCAGGAAATAGTCAGACCATCAACAAGCATTATGTCCCTGACGATGAGTGGTTCCTCACCTGTCCCTCCAGACACTGAAGACACACTGTCAAGTAAGCACACAAAGCCCCATTGTGCGCAGCACAATGGGGCTTTTCCACCTAAGACATTTGTGTAGGACACAACAAGTCATCACCATCTTGTCTATTTTGTCAAGGTGCAGATTTATGGTGGTATTTTCCACTACTCACCTTGCTCTTGCTAACCAGTCATTTATCCTCCTTTCAGGTGTGAGAATTTTTTGGGGATATGGTTTTAAAATATTACTTTGCTGTGCAAAGGCTTAATCAGCTACACATACAAAATTGAGTCCCAATTTGTTTTGGGTGCGTGGTGGAAAATTAAGTTCAGTGTTTTTAAGTTTGTCATGGAGGGAAGTCTGTTCCAATGCCTCACCATCTTTCCATGTCAAAATCTTTGGAGATAATTTGTCATTCCTAACACTGTAGATGTGCAAAAATCGTTTAAAACAAGTATAGTGTGTACTAATGAAACGACCAATCGATCGGACCTTTGGTCGTAGTTACAATCATTTTAGATAACACATTGGTCGGAAAATTCTGTAGTGTGTACCTAGCAAAAGACTGTGACTTACTACTCATATCCTGAATTGATCTGTTTTCCCTGCTGTACCTTCTATTATCCCTCCTTCAAACCTACTGTGATTTTATCCAATAAATTACACTCTGGTATCTAGTAACTTACTCACTGAAAAGACAGAAATACATTACTTACTGACAGATTGTCACTTTATTAAATTACTGACTAAAATGTCTGACAATATTTCACTTACTGACAGATTACTGGGGCTATTCGAACTACTTAGCTATCTAACTATGCTAACTGTTCCTCCTCCCTGTAAATATCCTTTCTCTGTTTAAATATTATGTTTCTACACTGTACTGTACTCTATTTTTTGGTTCATTCAAATTTTGTCTTACACTTAGCATTTTTCACTTGCTCCCCCTCTTATAACCTGTATAAATAGCCCTTAGTCTACCTTAGTTCCCTGTTTCTTTCCTTTTCATTTCTTTTTTTTCCGCTTATGCTGTATTCTCTCTCTCCCTCTCTCTCGGTCTCTCTCACTCTTTCTCTCTAATGTCTGACCAGCTAGTCCTTCTACCTGCTTTACTTATTTACATCACTGTTAGCTGCCCTCTGTTTGAACCGTCCTCTTTGTCTGGATACTGGGTCTCGCATTAGCTCTTTTGCCCATGCCAACCAGTGAAAAGTGCTCCCGACCTTAATTGGGAGTAACTCCAGCACCGTAATTAACACTACAGGACCAATTCCACAATCTTTTTCCTATTATCAAGTACCTCTGGATGGGTACAAATTGCACACCTATGCAAGTATCTTGGAAACAGAACACCTTTTATTAATGAACTCACCAAGTGGCTATAACACTCTTACAAATTTACATTACACAATCCCTTCAAAGGAAGAGTGATAGTCACCCTTCATTCGGTGATGTATCCAGCTGATCAGCCCTTTACCTGTTTGCTCCTCTGCCAATGAGGCAGTGACCAAATTTGTTGTCGCTCTGTTTTTATCAGGCACACAACAACACATGGCTCATGGATTCTTCCAGCATCATCTTGGGTAATTTTCTAGTCCAACAGGAGATGTAACTCCCAGTCAGTACTGTGTCATGCTACATCACAGATCTTAAACATTATCTCCTTCTATGCCCAGTTGGTACTGAGAAGCAAGTAGATAAATGTCCTTATCGTGGTTGGAATTTCCTTATTGTATGGGCTGGCACCTGGTTTGGTCTCATTCTCTATGTAGGAGGTGACCCTCTGCTGTCACTGGATCCATGCAAAGTGGTCCCAATTAGCCAGACAATAGGACATAATCACTAAGATAAGGGGTGTATTGTGGGCTGCTTCTGAGTTTAACCCATGGTGGTATTTTCAGGTGAGAGCCACGTTCTAGGGTAACCGGTCCTACTGGGGAAATCTAGTCGATTACACTATTACTTCTTGTGGCACAAGATGGCTTGGGGCATGGTGCTTGAGCAATGATTGCGGTGGTGGTCTGATGAGAGGGAGGTGACCGGTGGGTTTAGCTTTTATAACAGGCCAGCACCCTAATCTTGTCACACTCTTCTCAGTGAACTCAGTGGACTCTCCTCAGCCTCTCCCCTGTTCTCCCCTTTATCTCCAGCAGAGGTTTGAGTCCTCTCCAGCACCAGTCAGAAATGAGGCAGAGCTCAGTAAACACAGCTCAATTGCAGTTTCTTGCTATTTATATGGGTTATCAATAGCTACTTTGTGGTCATGCAGCAACAACATCACACCTCCATGGTACATACTTGTTAACATAGTAATTCCACTTTACGCTACTATCTTTATATTATATACTTGAATAAAGGGGGGTGAAAAAGAACCTATAATCCTCTGCTTTCTGAAACTTGTCAAGCTGTCACATATACTCCTTTAAAATCTCTGTAAAGTTCATGTGCCTATGTATGTTATTTAAAATGTCTTTGGTTTGAGAATTATATACTTTTTTTGGTCCTCACTGTTGCTTCATTGTTGCTGTCTAGCTTCATGTAAAATGTAAAGGTCTAATTCTCCTTCCAGTCTCCAAATGTCAAAAACAAAGAGAAAAAAGTACTTTCCTGAAAAAGAACCTGTATTTATGCATTAATTGCACAGGCTATCATTCTCATTCTGCTCCTGAATACGCTTGTTACATCACTATACACTTTCACACTTTCCCTTTTATGACACGTCTACTTCAGTCCTTTAAACCTAATTTACTGTATCACACATATTTCTATTTATAATATATCCTGTATCAAGATATTATTCATAATCACAACATATATATATATATATATATATATATATATATATATATATATATATATATATATATATGAAATCCATTCTTTACTTGTACAATGATGTAGTAATATAATTTCAAAAACATAATCTTACATATGGTACATATATTATGACCATCTATGTGTAGGTGTCACGATCTGTCTCTGGTTGCAACCCTGCATCTATATGCTGTTGTGCCCCTGATTTTGCCTGCAAGGGATATGTCTGGACTCTGTCATATGTGTATCCAGCCTGCAGTACCCCTATTCCACCAAAGGCCACTATGTTACTTGGACTGTTCTCCTACCTGCTAAAGTTAAGCTTGTTAATCCAGGATGCTTAGCATCTGTCTCTGGCCTTTAAAAGCCTGCATCTCCTAGCAGTCTTTTCCAGTTCATTTGTGGCCTTAACTATTGCTGATTTTTTTCCTGTATATGATTCCTGACTGGTTTCCTGGTATTGACCTCTGCATGTCCCTCTGTTTTGACACCTCTTCCTATGACTCCTGAGCTAGCATTATTGTGACTTCGCTCCTGCTTTCTCCCTGTATCGTGGTGGACCGTCTGACTTTCACCCCTGGCTTGTTTGACCCTGCTGCTTTACTGTGTCTGCAGTTAATTGCTCCTTTAGCAATCTATCATCTACAGTCTGTGGTATCTCCAGCTTTCCAGCTCCTGTGTCTGTAGTTTATTGCTCCTCTAGCAATCCAGCACCTACAGTCTGTGAAATCTCCAGCTATCCAGCTATCTAGCTCCTGTGTCTGCATTTGTTACACCTCCGTGTCTGATCCAGTCTTCTGGCAGTCTGCCTACCTGGACCTCTGAGTACTCTGCCCTGTAGATCACTATACTTTCTCAGCCTGCTGATCATCCGGTGCCTTGTGGCTCCTGGAGTCTTGACACCTGTGACTCATCCGGTGCCTCCTGAGTAACCTGGATTCCTAACACCTGTGACTCATCCGGTGCCACCTGAGTAACCTGGAGTACTGACACCTGTAACTCATCCTGTGTCTCCAGAGTAACCGGTATTCCTGACACCTGTGACTCTTCTGGTGCCCCCTGCCTCCTGAGTAACCTGGAGTCCAATCAACCATGGTTCATCCAGTGCCTCGTGCCTCTTGAGTAGACCAGGTATCCTGACACCTCTGGTTTATCCTGCTTCTCCAGCCTCTGAAGCAGACCTTGTTATCCGGCTTCTCAACACTGCCTCTTTGAACTGTATTACTATTGACCATTCTCTTCATCTGTGGCTTATCCATGCTATAACTGCCATACCCTGCTGACTTGTACTTGTTGCCTTAATTCTTATGCTCTCTCAGTGGTCTGAGCGGGAGACATATTGGGAATTCTGAGAGAAGGTACAATATCTTAATTATGTATGCATGTGCACATATATGTGTTTGTGTGTATGCATCTCAGACCATTCCAATGTTAGCTGCATTATCTCCATCATAGACCTAACATATATATATATATATATATATATATATATATTTATATATATATATATAATCACTATTCCAGTACACATCCTCTAGCACTCTTAATGAAACTTCTCTAACAGACAAATCTTGCCAATACAACTTTGCTGCTTACTAAGATTTCTCAGTCACTACTATAGCCAACCTCATACCATGCTTTGTTGCAAACATATGTGGGCAGCATGTGTCTCAATGGCCTAATTTACTAACAATGCAATCTTCATAGCCTCTGTAACAGATTTTTACTTATTAGACTTGTTAGACTACACCATACTTACCAACTTTCTGTTGGTGAAATCCGGGAGCCTGCAGAGGAGGTGGGCGTGACGGGGGGCGGGGCTCCAAGTGACGTCATTTTGGACCTGCCCCCATGACGTGATGACGCAAAATGCGTCATTTGACAGCGGGGGGCGGGGCCAAACGCCGCGATTCACCGGGAATCGCGGCGTTTGGGACTTAATTCTGCCCACTTCACTAGGAAGTGGGCAGAATTATCCAGATGCGGGGGATTGCCACACTCGCCCGGGAGCCCGGGAGACTCTCGCAAAATGCGGGAGTCTCCCAGATATTTCGGGAGAGTTGGCAAGTCTGGACTACACTACTAGTGTTAGCAATATTTAACTTTTAAACCTCCAGTAATACAAGATACCATATTTGCAAGTCCACCACAAATATATCTTTATCCAGCATTGTTTACTAATTTCCATTTGGTCTCACAAGGGAAGGGGGTGTCTACAAATGTCCCCAAAACATTCACTAATTCATTGCAAACTATGTGCAGCCATTACTTTACACAAGTAGGGGGGGAGGGGGTTAGAGCCAGCAAGGCAAATTAAATACAATGTATTTCAATGTATACAACCTTTCCCAAGCCAGAATTTCCCAAACAATCTTATTTAACCTATATCTTTCTAAATAACAAAATCTAACAATATCTATTACTATTCAATCACTTGCAGATGTACACTTTTTAAAAGCTATAACACATAGTCTGTGGCTCTGTAACAAAGCTTACAAAACAGATATTCTCTCCCACAATAATCTCTTTGCTAACTTCCAATAATATCACTTAGCAATAATAGCAAACAATGTAAAGACATCTATTTAAAATCTTCCTATTATAGCGCCTATAATATATAGCTTTACCATTAAAACACTAAAAATAAACAGTGTAAATCCATATTACTCATTTTTAAGTCTATTTCCACATGTTCAAAATGTTACCAGAGGCCCCAGGGCCGTAACTAGGGCTGTGCGACAGGGGCGACCGCCCAGGGCGCAACGCTGAAGGGGGGGCGCAATTTAGGAATATTTTAGGTTAATTTGGTTAAAATTGAGGGCTAGGGGGGCGGCATTTGTGTTTCTCGTCCCAGGCGCTAGAATTCTAAGTTAGGGCTCTGAGAGGCCCATATATGTTACACTTTCCTATGTTTAAATGGAGCAAAAGTCCCTAGATGTGTCTGTGTAGTCCTCTCCCTAAGGCTAGGTACACACTAAAGAATTTTCCAACGTGTACAGCGACTTTACCTTTCGACCGAAGGTCTGATCGCTCAGACAATTAATGCGTACACTTTAGTCACGTTTTAGATGATCAACAAAAGACTGACTGTCCGGGCAGTGATTTTTTACAGCCATATTGTCCTGAGCAAAGATTAGAATTTTGTACACACTGAAACGACTTATGAGGTCCATGTAATGATATCCACAAGAAATTTAAATAAAGGGCAGAGCATGTTCAATAGTATCCACCCCAAACTTCATAAAAAAGCAAAGGTAACACGTTTTCTTCATACATTTGTTAGCACGTGTACAGTGTACGTTCATTCGCAACCGCACATAACAATACAGGAGGCAGACATAAGCAATAAACATATAAATGAAACACTGTTTTTTACAACACTACACTGACAAAGGTTTATAATTAAAATGGCAGACATATGCTGTACGCATTAATGCAATAGACACCTGCTATTGTTTTACCACTAAAATCACCTAATTACCAAATGAGTGACATGTGGACACCACACCACATGGGAGTGGTACGGGCATCATAAATTAACATACACACGCCCCCAAAGGAACCGTAGTGCGAGGAACTATCGGCAGTTGCTCATGGATCGTTTGGAAATTTATACACACTACATGATCGTTAGGTTGAAAAACATTAAACAGTACGACCAACCAAATGAGCTGACAATCGACACCTTTGAACGGCTTTCGACCATCGTGTCACTATACACACTAACCCAACTTCTGACTTCATATGTCCGCAGATTTACCCAATTATTCAATTAAAATGCTCCAGTGTGTATCCAGCCTAAGGTTAATCACAGGAACTTCTTTGGGAGGGGCTGATGTACATGATTGGAAGCCATTGTTTTCATATGTATTGAATGTATGTGTGTGTTTGTGTATATATATATATATATATATATATATATTCTTGTTCACTACCTTAGGTTTTTCCACTTGCGTAAGGGCTGCAAACGGTATGCTGGATACAATCACAACCAGCTATACAGGGGTTGTTTTAGATCGTCCTGATCTGTGCAGTTCAGTTAAAGTGACAGTCTAGAGATGAGCAAGTCTCCCAGTGCTTCAATCTCAGAAATGTTTTTGATATTAAACCAATAGTTCTATTTTTGTTAAAAAAAAGAAAAAAGTGGAAAATATTTTTTTATTCTAAGAGAAGTCATTTATTTTCACAGTTTTTAGCAATTCCACTTAGTGTATCAATCGCTTTGAGGAAACAGCTTACATTTCATTTTCCAAACCCAGAAACTACCAAAATACAATGGACAATGAACCATGCTTAATTGATTTGCTTACGTCTGTCTCTGCCAATGCAAGTCAAGAAAAAATTGGTTAATGCTAAATCCCATGTAAGAGAGAAAGCTTAAATATACACAAGTACTTTTTGTAGCATATGTTCAGATGTATGCCTTGTGATTAGTTAGTATTGCATATTATATTTGTATTTTTCATCTTAAATTCTAAGCCAGATGTCTCACCATGAAACATCTGTGCTCTTCCCTCTAGCTACGGGAAGACATCATATGGGGACTGCTTTCTACTGCAGCTTAACTTGTGTGCAAAGCTACATTATGAGAAAAAGTAGACCCTGTTTGGCCTGAAATGCTGATCCATGTCTTTATTATGATCACACATTAGTAAGAGAACAGTTAAAAGTAAAGTAAATCTATACTTACTTGCCAACATAGGGAAAATCTGGAGCAATGTACCTTTAATGTGAAATGTTCTGTGACAATTAAAGTCAACCGGATACACTGAATAGATATTTGAAGAAGCAACATATTAATTACCAGTATTCTATTATTGTCTGTTATAAAATGGAATAGGGACATGATAGTAATATATTTACACACCACCATAACGGCAATGTCAGCAGCCATTTTTTTTATAAACTTCAGTTTCTTCAATATTTTATTGAGTCATTGTTACTGCTTATCTACAGAAATTACACCGTATGCTCACAAAGCAGTGTGCAATTAAATTGCCTATTTCCTGCACCACATATGGAAGGCAAAACTAAGCACTTCAAGGCAAAGAATTACCTCCTTGTTAGTATTTGTGACCCTATTAATTTGAATGTTATCTTTTTTTTCTTAAATTACTATTAGTTTTTTATTCAATGACCTATTTTTGAGCTCAGGAAAGCAATGAGTGTATTTTGTGCAAAAACACAATTAGGGTCCATTCCAAGCCAAAGAGGACAACCCGTGATTGGATGCTACCCATTACCTGATATTTACTGTCACTTATATGCAATAATGTCTCAGAATCTTGACTGTTTTCAGTCTGTGTTGTGTCTTCCAGTCGATCAAGTGGAATACAATAAACATTTTTTTCATGTAGGGGATGGACTAGTGTGTTTGAAATCATAATAATGCTGAATAAACATATTAATGAAAATGCAGAGTTGTAATGTCTTAGAGTATAGTCAGTTTAACCAGTGTGAAAACCAAGCTGCAAATTTTCAAATACATATAGCACATAGTTTATATGTACAGTATGCATGTGTACACGGAATATCTCTGATTTGGCATCAATAATATTTTTAATTTAAACCATTTCATGATGGTTTAAATGAAGCCCTTCACTGGTCTTACTTGTATATTTATAGCGGGCACTCAGTTTGGATATACAATTCTTCCTGTAGTATACAATACATACGCTGGTATTTCCCACCTTATTAAATTATTAAACAGAGTTCCTTATAGTAGCTATTCAAAGAAACACATTTTCATGTCTATGTATATTACAAAACCACAGAAATACAGCTAGTATTTACGGTTTCCTTTCTGTATCTCAAACCTTTCTGAATATGGTTTTCCTGGATAAGAGATCCTATACCAGTACTCACATCAAACCAGGGCAAGACTGGAGCAATCACTGAGCACTGTGCTTTTTATTGTGATATCAAAATCAAATGCAAGTAATCCCTTGTAATCATAAAATAAATATTTCATAATTTGTTCAAGGTGATAAAAGAAAGATTATTTAAAATTGAGATAAGTGATTTCATAAAAAGAAAACGTCATAATAAGCTAAAATATCTGCCTCTAGTTTACCCTCAAAATGCTGTCGAGCAAAAAATGAGTAAAGAAGTACAATGTTGTGTGCTATTAATCATAATTAAGATAGATGTGACATATCCTCCGGGATTAAACTTCTCACTGTCATAAAATATTCCTATAGGAATAACTTAAATTTCATTTTAATGGAGTTTCATCTTCAAATTAAAATACACACAAGATGTTTGTGAGTGTAGATAGAACATAATGTTAGTAATATGAGCCATAATTGTAGCAATATGAGCAAACTTGATTTCAATAAAATTGTAATAACAGGATTCATTATTAGTTGAAAAAAATGTGTGTACCTATTAAGTCAGGTTGGTTAATGTTAATATGAAAAAAAAAAAATTTAGACTACCAGCTTAGAACACAGGCATTATAGCAAGGATGATGTAATCAAGGGTGTGATATAAAAAGAGAGTGCTGTATTATTAATATTATTATTATTATTATTACTATTATTATTATTATTATTATTATTATTATTATCAACATGTAGAATGAGATGAATATTTTCTCATATCTTTGTAGTGTTTTTTTTTTTTAACAGAACCATATTGCGTCCCAGATTTACAATATAGCTTTTGTTTTCAAAGACATTTTGACACATGACAAAATTATTGTATATCAGGATCATTTACCATTTTGTTTTTGAGATTTTACTATGATGGGGGAAAATTCCTATGTAGCAGTGCCTTTGTGCCACCCATGCAGACAAAATGTATGTGCCAGGAAACAAAAAGAGCTGACTTCATAAACTTGGTTGCACGCTCTTCATTTAAGATGTGCCAAAAGTTTTTCCTGTGAGCAAACAGATTTCTATACATATAGGTACACAAACTTATCTTGGTGTTCTGTTGTGTGGATGGGAAAGTAATTCAAATATATAAACTAATAACCCTAGCACATGAATAAAACAGTCTTTATGGCGAAAGTAGTTGAACTTTGGTAAAGTTGCTTCAGTAAAGTAAGTGAGCTACAGGAACAGAGATATGCAGTGCTTAAGCTAGGTACACACTACACAGTTTTCATCCAATAATTGGCTAAATCAGCTGACATACGACCGCTAGTTCAAAAGTCGGGTCAGTGTGTGCTGTGACACGATGGTCAAAAGTCTGCCCAAATGGACGATTGTTGCCTCATTTGGTTGGTCGTACTGTTTAATATTTTCGTTCCAATCTCGTTTCCGCTGTGTAGTTTGTATAAACTTCCGACCGATCCACAACAGTGAGTACAAAATTACAGTCATTGCTCACGACAACATGGCTGTAAAAAGTCGCTAATGGGACGTCCGCTCTTCCCTTTATCGTCCTAAACAACTCTAGTGTGTATGCAGTCCATGGACCGAGCGACCGGAACATCGATTGCATGTAGAATCGCTCGGCATAAAAAGTTGGTGGAAAATTCTGTAGTGTGTACCCAGCTTTACATAGAGTTCTCTTAGCTAGAGCACACAGATAGGGTTAGCAAGAAGATTGTGATACCATTTCAAACTGGTTGCAAGATCAGGAAAGATTATTTACTTGGTTGACATGTATCTATGTAGGCCTACAGAACAAAGCAGGTGCCAGACTGACATTTTTGCACATTTTTGCTTTGCTCATGACAATTGTAAAAAATTGCAGGATCATTTTGTGAATGTTTAAATATAATATTGCTTAAATATAATTATTACTTTTGTCTTTTTAATATTAACTACACATACAGGTTTTGAAACCTAAAGCAAAAGCCAGCTGGCACTAGGTATAACATTCTTTACTAGTTCAATCGCCAACTGTGAATATCCTATTTTATTAATTTGTGAGTAAAATGTGTCACTTTGCCTGATCGACAATACATAATATATTTTAATGCGTCCATAAAATCGTGTGTAAAAGCTGTTAAAAGAACCCCTATTGCTGACTTTAGATTTTGTTGTGTATTCTAGGTTGTATCTCATGTTAGTGAGGTCCCTTAGGATATAGCAATTAGCATGAGGAAGGCAGTATGATAATCAGGAGAAATTAATGGTTTAAAAGCATAATCTTGCATGTCCCTCAAGCATTGTTCCATGCAACTGAATAAAAAAAAGCCTGTAATTGATTCTTAATAAGCGTATTATCTGCCACAAATGTTAGTCAACAACAACAAATTGAACTTCATATACCCCTGCAGTTTAGAGGACTATTACATCAGGAGCAATGTACTGCTAAGATGTTGTAGATAGGGAAACACATTTAGCATTGTCCATAGAAATAGATCTATGTAAGATTATAGGCATATTTATTTCTAGTCAAGTAAAAGTGCTGTTTATAGATTATCATCATCATCATCATCATTTATTTATATAGCGCCACTAATTCCGCAGCGCTGTACAGAGAACTCATTCACATCAGTCCCTGCCCCATTGGAGCTTACAGTCTAAATTCCCTAATATAGATGCACTCACACACATAGACATATACATACAGACAGAGAGGTAGAGACTAGGGTCAATTTTTGATAGCAGCCAATTAACCTACCAGTATGTTTTGGGAGTGTGGGGGGCCATGGTTGGGAATTGAACTCATGACCCCAGTGCTGTGAAGCACAAGTGCTAACCACTAGGCCACTGTGCTGCCCACAGATTATAACTCATTAGTACATTTCTGTAAGTATTATTATATGAGTATGATTAACCTGTCTTAGTTCATATATGGCAAGTCAAATATTATTATTATTATTATTATTATTATTATTATTATTATTGCTAAGTATTTATGAAGTGACGTCAAGAGATGAGCGAAATTGCTGTGAAATTTAATGTGAACTGAATTTCCTGGTGGAACAGGCCGTTTCACAAATGTGAGATGTCCCACTGATACAATCTTCGCGTTACATTTTTGCATTAAGCTTAATGCCATTCATCTTGGAACGCAATGTGCATGCAATTTGCGTTTTTTAAAATTGGACATAAATTGTATGCATTTATGCCCATACAAGCGGAGAAACGTTTCCATTGAATAAGTACACGCTGGCTATATGGTACTTGTCATATGCAGACAGACAGAACAGACTGCAGAATATGCACAATGCATATGTGCAATATCAGAGCTCATGGAAAAAAATACATTAACAGCTCTTAATACCATAATCATCATTTCTTTTACATGAAGTACATAAATTAGGATGTTCATAAAGTCTTCTGTACATAAAATGCATTTTTACAGGATATCTTACTTGCAAACACATGTTCTAGCTCATATACTCATCAGTCGTCACTATCAGTTAGCACTTACACCTGCCCTGTAGCTGGTCTAAGTGATACGACTGACAAACACGTACTTGAGAGATGCCCAGAGCTTGAATAATGTGTGCACGCACGGCCTTGGCATGCCCTTACTGTACATTGCCTACATGCATCCGCCCAATCCCGACACCCGTTCCGCCCTTCAAGTCTTAGGCAGTCGAATGTGTCATTTACGTTTGGACTTGAATTGGATGCAATAGCATTCACTGGCATATGGTCCGTTTCTGAGTATGTGCAGAACAATTTCACGCAGGACTTACATGTGAACATAAATCAGGCGCTGTATTTGTAATTTTGTATTTTGCTGCATTTATTGTCTATAAATAGATGAACATTTTGTTTATTGCATTTTGTTTATTTGATTTTTGCTGACATTTTTTGGTTTGCTCACGGACAAAAGGGGAGTAGCCTTTGGAATTGTGGACACGGATAAAGCAAAGTGTAACTGTGTTTGGATGGATGAGGTCAGGCCTCAATTGATCAGTGGCATGGCTTATGTTATTCAAATTTTAAGTTGATATGTTAAGGTAATAAAAAATGTTACACAAAATAAAGTCACAAACAGTAGCCTTTTACACCATTGACATATGGACTGTCCTGTGAAAAACAGGATATGTTGCAATCTAAAGGGAAGTGGTAGGGTGGAAGAAGGAATTAAATCCTTCCTCACATAACTGGGCAGGCTTATGTCCTTTATAAGGCATTGCAGTCCAGTCTTAAACAGGATTAAATGGCGGTCTTATCTTGAAGTGCTGTAAAACCTCTGCCAGGACTTGTTTTCATAACCTGGAGTAAGTTCACAGACCCATATATGTTTGTTGTGTTCATGCCATTTGCACCTGTTTGCTGCTTGGTTTATCATGATTGTTGCCAGGTACACCAAGATTAAACCCCTAAGGTTCTAGCCTAGCTACCGAAGCCAACTATAGATTTGGTAGCAAAATAATTTTGTATGCATTTAATTTTTGAAAGGGCAACTGGTAAGTGCAATAGAGTGGTTGTTAAAAATTGAGGCTGTTGCTTTTTTGTGGGCTTGGGGGTACTATGTCACTTAGGGGCATATTCAATTGTCCCGTTTCCGCAGCGTGTAAAAACTAGTAGTAGTTAGCTGGATATCACCGTATTAACAGTTTTTCCACTCATTATTACTGTAATAACAGTAATAATGCGCGGACCGTGAGATTGTCGGCGTTTCCGCCGACAATTGAATATGCCCCTTAGAATGACTTTATTGTCTTCATGGACTTTTTTTCAAACAATAATTTATTTTTATTTTTAGTTTATGGGGGGCCAGATATGCACCAATGTACCATTGAAGTATTGGTGCATGGATCTATATATTTATGTTCATTATAATTTGTTTTAATAAAGAGAAACTCAAAAAAAATTCAGTCAATATCATGTTGCCTGCTCGCCTGTGGGTTTTTTTAATAAAAATAGATATAGGTAAAAATGTGCAAAAATAGGCTTGTGTTATGTTTTGGAGAAACAGAAATCTTCTTTTGCCCTGTTCCTCGGCATTTTTGATTAACCCTCACAGTAATTAATTTTGGCAAATAGTCCACCCACATTTAATTAAACAATTATTAGATTTTTTTTTTAAATTACACCCTCAGAGCCTTACATACCGGTTGATGCAGTTTATGCTTACAATGTAAGCATAAATTAGATCCTATAGTTTACTATGTATTCCAAGCCGCATATATGTTAAGATATGTGCAACTTGGAACAGTATGCAAAATGCGTACATCTTTATTGGATACACTTAAAGCATATCCTACATTAACAGAGTAAGTAAGCGTATTATGCAATATCCTATAAGGCCATTAAAAAGTAATTAAAATTTATAAAAGGGTGTCCCCACAAAAAAACAATCACCCCTAGTGCTGCCAGCCTAGGGTAAATCTGCAAAATCGAGGGGACAAAAAACTACCAGCACAAGGCTATGCCAGCCATGGCTGGTGGCATTATGGCAGGAAAACCCACATTGTGGATCAATTTCCATAGTGCCAAGCCAAGTTTAACCAGCTCTATAACCTGGAGCAGTGGGCATAGATTAACAAGTAAAAAAATAGACTTAATCATTTTGTCAATGGTGCACTACAGGTCCCAGCATGCCCAGAATTGCCACCAAAAGTGCCAGCATGCTCCTCGAAAAAATAATAATGTACCAAGAAAAAATGAAAATAATTCGCACACACTTTTTAAAATACATTTATTTGGGAAAAAACACCCTTGAAATGCCCTTTTTATAATCATACATCTCCTTCTATTGATCCAAATCTTTGCAAAATATAAAAAACATATGCAACAACACAGTACAAGTTCGCTAAGATCACCCATCACAAATGAGCTCTAAGTGATTATGCAGTCATATTTATAACCAGGCGATTTCTAGTGCTCTGCTTTTTTGTTTACATTAAAGTTGTGTGTGTGTGCTTTCTTTTACTCTTCAGGTACAATATACAGGGGTCATAGGGACCCCGTCCACTATTCTGAGACAATTGGGTTGACAAAATTGCTGCTCCAGGATCCCAATCTTATCAAGTCTTATCTTACTACTGTCCCCACAGCCCAGAGGGTCAGGAAGAGCTCTAACATTTTGCAGCACAGTGATGAAAGCCACTAGGAAGAGGATGGACATGTGTTTTTTACACCCCCACCAACCATAAATGCAACAGCCCTTTTTGGTTTTCTCTATGGCTGGGGACTTCTCAAGGCCAGTAAGTATTGTATATGATAGACTAAAAAATGAAGGCAACACACAAAGGTATGAATCTGGAGTTTTGTGTCTTCAGAATGTATGAGTAAGAGTGCACCAGCCAATTTAGTGGTTATTCAGTAGCATAATTAGATTTGATTGTTGTTTGTCATCAGATGCTTTGCATCATCAACAAAGCTATTATGTAAGTATGAGTGAGGAAAGTAAGGGACAACATCAAGCAGTTTATTTGCAGCCCTAAATGGACAGTGAGAAAACAGAGGTCTATCCTCATACTTAGTGACAGATCTGTAGCATTCTGTGCATTACGATAATTCCAGCATATTGCAATTATGTGCCTAATTAAAATTAAGAAATTAGAGCACAGTTAAAAGGAATAATATTTTGCTCATAGCTAATTTCATTAAAGTATTAATGAGCAGGACTCATTTTATGGCTAGAGGGCAACTACTTTCTGCAGAACACCTCCGTGCTAGCTAATTTATTCATGCATGAAAAACAATCCAATGAAAAATGACTGAGCCGGGAACTGCTGGTCCTAATTAAAATATTTAAAACACCATGTCTATTCTGCTCAATCTAGCCAAATACCTAGGCTAGAAGCCAGCATGGTGCCAATTAACATGGAAGAAGCAAACACACAACACCCACAGTTTCTGATTAAAGTGCATATTATTGTATCGCACAATATATTGTTGCACACATATATGTAAATGTTTAATTAACCCATGTCTAAATCTCTACAATATCTAGCAACTGATGCATTAATCTTCAAACAACCCAGACGAACAGAGGATCCACTATTATTTATGGTTATGCAATGCAGTCAAATAGCATTTGGGATGCTCTTGCAGGCTGCACATTCAAGTATTTTTCTTGAGGGAAAAAGTAGTAGAAGTATTTTTTCCCCCTCAATGCTGTGTAAGTCACCATAGACACTGTTAGGTGCCAAAGGCTTGTGAAAACAAGGCAACAGTGGCTTAGCCTTAGGTGATACAATGCTAATCATTAATAATAGAAGCAGAGTCTGGGACTAAAATCTTTCATTAGTCTTGGATGACAACTGACACATCTAAAAGCAACTGATTCTAGAGCCAAAGACTTGATTGTAAGCAGGAAGTTCAGCATGAGCCCATGAGAGGACATGGAAAATAATTGTCATATTGGAAGCATCTCAGAAACTGCAAAAACTTGTGGATCGACTCCTAAAAATCAATGTTAACTTTTTTGCTTTGTTTAAACAGCATGTGTGAAAACAAAATAGATAACCAGATAAAATGATCTCTCAGGCATTTCCCAATAAGCCTTAGAGTGTATTAAAAGTACAAATATTACATTTACAGTAATGACAGTAATGCATTTATAAAGAAGCTTTACATTAAAACATAAGTACTCTCATGTCTGGTAAATGCATTACACAAGTGGTATACTTACAACTGTAAATTTTGTATTCAATGTTTCTATTTATATGGAGTATTTAATTTCTTATAAATATGCAGGTGCCAGTGTTGTTATTTCCTGCCTATGGAGATCTGTGATGCATGGAAGAAATATGTTTTTCTTTGATATAGAAAATATCAGAAAGTGGATCATGTTAGCATTATCCGGTGACACTTAAGCTCAAATACATACAGCTTTGTGAGGAGGAAATTTAGGGTTGGAGGTTGGAGCTTAGGGCTAGATAGGGGCTTTTTTATTTGAGGATAACACTGATTTTATGTATGTTTTTATTCACTTAATGATATTAAATTATAAACAAAAGTATATAAACAAAACTGTTCACAAAAAATAAATGTAACCACCACAAAAAAATAGGTAATGTACATGACAAAAGAGGGCTCTAGCTTAAATGTTATACAGCATTGAATAATTTGCATGATATTAAAATTAAAGGTTTTGGATTTAAAAAATGTATTAAATGTAAATCCATGGATTTGGAGCGTATCTGCATTGATCAGATCACAGAGCAGTGACTGCTTATAGATAGTGGTAGCTAGAATCACCCAACAATGATCTGTTAATATACAGAACTGTATTAGCAAATTTGATCTTACTTCCCAACTTTATCGATTTTGACGCAACATTCCGATTTGTCTGGCTGTAAAAGGGGTGGGGCTTTGCAAAGGTGGGTGGGATTTTAACTAAGGATGAGCGCACTCGGATTCCTGGAATCCGAGCCCCCCTGAACATTGCGGATCCGAGTCAGATCCGAGCACTGTCCGGGTATTCCCGCCGATTCCAAAACTTAAAACGAGGCTCTGAGTCATAATCCCGCTGTCGGATCTCGCGATACTCGGAACCTTTAAATTCCCCGCTTGCCGCCGCCATCTTCACTCGGGCATTGATCAGGGAAGAGGGAGGGTGTGTTAGGTGGTCCTCTGTCCTGCTATTTCTCGTGCTGTGCTGTGCTCTGTCCTGCTGAGTCCAGTGGTGCTTTTGGCAGTGCTCTGTCCTGCTGAGTCCAGTGGTGCATCAGTCCAGAAACTGAGGGAAATAATCTCTCAGTGGCTTAACCCACTTAGACTCTCCTGGGGATTTGTGGTGTCAGACAACGCCAGTAACATTGTGCGGGCATTACATATGTGCAATTTCCTTTGTGGCTCCATTATCCCAATTAAAAGGATTTTTACCTGTTGGTGTAATGATGTTATAAACACTACACTTGAAAGCTTGAGCCTTCAAATTAAAAAGTCACTCTTCATTGCACAAAGATTTGCAACAGGGACAGTTTTTTTGTTCACAAAGTCAACAAATAAAACTTTGACGCTGTCTGTCTTTGACATACTTGATGGGATCTCAATGATGAATGCTCTGTACCAATGTCGTCAAAAACAAGAGGTAGTGACGCGCTCGAACTACACCCTCTATATGCTGCAGAGGATGTAGGAGCAGCCATATGTGCAGTGGAATTCAGACCAGTTGAGGGTGATATATTGTGGGCCCGGTACCAAATTGGATACCGGGGCCACTCCACTATGCAGTCCAGATAGCTGTGCAGTGGAATTCAGACCAGTTGAGGGTTTTATATTGTGGCCCCGGTACCAAATTGGGTACCGGGGCCACTCCACTACGCAGTCCACATAAATGCGTATCAGATATTAAACTACATTCACTGTTGCTGCTGTACCCAAAAATAGGTACTGCAATTCCAAACTACGTTCACTGTTGCTGCTGTACCAAAAAATCAAATATTGAACCTAAAATCAATATTGTGAGGTGTGAGGTGTTCCGAATAGACTGGAAATTATTGGAAATGATTGTTATTGAATGTTATTGAGGTTAATAATAGCGTAGGAGTAAAAAATAAACAAAAACTTGATTTTAACCCTTTTTATGCTTTTTTAAAAATAAATCAGAACCCAAAACCCTAAATCAGAATCAAAACCTTTCGTCAGGTGTTTTGGCAAAACAAATCAGAACCCAAAACCTCAAGCTAATCAGAACCCAAAACCCAAAACACTAAAAGTGGCCGGTGCACACCCTTAATTTTAACAAAGTTTGTCCATTTGTTGGCAGAACTGGGTGGGGGGCACGGCCGGATTAAGGGGGGGCACAGGGGGCACGTGCCCCGGGCCCCACTCTCTAAGAGGGTCCCCCGCCACCTGGCGATCGAATCGGATCACCTGGTGATCCGATACTTCTTCTGCTGGTGCAGCTGTGGCTGCCCCGCTGATGCATGTTGCCACTGAAAAAATCCTTGTCAGCGGGGCAGCACCGTGGCTGCTGTACATACTAAAATGGGTGAAATGGAGCTGCTGCGCATGCGCAGATGCAGCAGCTCCTTACAGGCAAGGACAACTGTGGAAGACGTGAAGAGTGGGCTGATCGTGGCTTCCTAGGTGAGTCACACTTTCCCTGGCCAAACTTAGTTTGTAATAATAGTTCACTTAAATATATCATATGCAATTTATTTTAATTTAAAGAGGCAATGAAGAGAATAGGAATAGGTATGTTATAGAAGAATCCCCATCTTTATTAATCATTATTAAAGTATTACTGAAGCCAGCCACTTATATTAAAGGTTGAATTAGATTTCAGTACATTATATAGAGATCTATATATATATATATATATATATATATATATTGTGGAAAGAGCCCACTACTGCTGAAGCACACGTGAACAACTTCTTCTTTTTATGCAGCTTTATTGGCAGGATGATTTAAAATGTATTTGACACCATATGAATTTCACAGCAGATATGGAGACCCTAAACGCTAGCTAGACATAGACAATCTCTCTCAAGACCAGCCAGCTCCCCCAGCGTTGGTCTCACTGAACAAATGATGCAAACAAGCTTCAAAACAATACCCCTCCCCCAGCCTTAGCTTGATGGACAGGTGACACACCCACCTTCTCTTTAAGAGGAAACGCCGATCACTGGCTCTGTTTGCACAAACAGACACACCCTGTCTGTTTGCTGAGAGGGAGGAGCCTTCTAATCATGTAAGTTAACCAAACTTTAAACTATACATAAGTCTTTACCTGGTTTAACCTCAATCTAGGTGCATAACTGCGCCAATGTTTTATTCTGCTTGTATGTTTTCTCTGTGTTTTCTCTGCATCTTGTCAGAAAAATGCCTCTCTTTGTTACAATATATATATATATATATATATATACATCTTTAATATGAGAGACAGGCTTTGATAATTACTTTAGTAATGATTAATAAAATAGAGGATCCTATAGCATATCTGCTTCATCATATATGTGTGTGTGTGTGTGATTATATATATATATATATATATATATATATATATATTATTATGTGCAGTATCGTTGCTATTTTTCATGTGCAGTATCAATGGTATTTTTCATGTGCGGTATCAATGGTATCTGTCATGTGCGGTATCAATGGTATTTTTTATGTGCAGTATCATTGCTAGTTTTAGCGTGCGGTATCATTGCTAGTTTTAGCGTGCGTTATCATTGCTAGTTTTAGCGTGCGGTATCATTGCTAGTTTTAGCTTGCGGTATCATTGCTAGTTTTAGTGTACGTTATCAATGGTATTTTTAATGTGCAATATCATTGCTAATTTTAATGTGTGGTTTCAATACCCATTTTATATACAAGGGATATTGGGGTCTGGCACTAACTGTATAGCAGAGAGACACCAAGAGGAACCCTTTTGGACCACTATATTGGATATAGGGCTATATAAGCTACCAGGCCAGAGGATGAGGACCGGAGGAGGATGAGACTCTCATGGACAGGCCATAGTGTCCTTCACTTTAGCAAGAAGCCAAATCAAACACCTTCTCTGACACTCCAGCAAGGCAGCAACAGGCCTTTTATAGGGAAATTGTACTCATTCCTCAGAAACAAGGAAAGCAGATACACCTTTCTGAAATAAAATATCACCAGACATTTTAGACAAGTGTTGCAAGCTGACAATAAAGCAGAAAGGAGCTGGAGGCCATAGATGAAGACTCGGAGGGCTGTCTGGTGTCCATCATTGGTTTAGAATGTTAAAAGAAGAGTGTACATAAAACACTTCACAGAATTGTATAAAATAATGAAAAAGTATCAAGAAATGTTTTGCTGTTCCATACACAACAGTATTAATTCTTAATGGGCAGATGTCCTTTTTTAGAGTAGTGCATGTTATGTTTACAACTTGGTCTTAGTACACATCTAGCTATGACATTGTTCACTGTTTGTCGGCGAAATTTGGATGTAATTTTTCCCAGTCCTACTCAAACAGCATAACACAGTTCAATGAATTGACTGTCATTATCTCAGCTCTAGTCATTCCATGAAATGGGAATTTACAAATACATAGTGGAATGGCAAAGCAAAAATGAAATTGGCATATATGTGCCATTTAAGTTTACCCAATGGTTAGTTATATCTTTAAACTCATTATAGTTTTAATGTCTGCTGTTTTCTCTACTCAGTACTCTGTCCTCTTGCTTTCACATTCTGTTGCTTCTCTCTGCCCCACCTCAAAGACTTTTTAACTCCCTACATTATACTTTCCTTAAGCTCAATCTGTACAGTAGTACATTACAGTCAGGCCCTGATTATCAAATACACTGACTAGGCTGCAAACTATGGGGGGGGGGGCTTAAATTTTTGGGGGTGCAAAAGTGTGACAGGGAGAGGTATAAACTGATATTAATTTTAAAAGATAAGAAAATTGTTTATCTCCAAAGTAAAAACAAAACACGAAAAGAAAATCTAATAAAGTTTTAATATTGACGTGTTCCCATAGTAAAGGATGAAGTCAATGAGTCATCCTTGGACAGGTGCTTGAGGATAAGCGAGTAGGAGAGACAGGGATGGTGACAGGCATTACAACTCCCTCCCCCTCCACATCTTCAATCTCAAAAGCGCTTGTTGACGCCTCTGTTCTAGTATAACGTTCTGATTTTAATAAAAACAAAATGATTGACAAAGATTGCAGGGACAATTTTAATAAAGGCAAAAGCCTCAAAAACACTGGAGCATCAACATCGTGGACTATAGCATGTCAATTTAATTAATGACAAAATCTTTGAAAGATAATATATCCCCCTATAAAATAAATTTATTAGGATGTTATGAATGTCTACTGTACATAAAATGCCTTTTTACAGTTGCTCCTGATTGCACACACATGTTCTATCATGCACACGCGACCGTCATTGCTACCAATCTGCACTTACACCAGACCTGTAGCAGATGCAAGTGATACAACAGGAAGAATGCGAACCTTTGAGATGCCCAAAACTTGAATTGGACGCTGCTGTGTGCGCTCAAACCTGCCATCTCCCTTACTGTACACTGACTACATCCATATATCCATTCTCCTCCCCATTCCAACCCTGAAGTCATAGGCTGTAGGGTCCTCTGCACTCAAAGATGAGTTGGTTACACTTGCGTTCTCTGGCGTAAAGTTAATTTTTGGGCATGAGCAGTGCAATATAACCCAAAATACAGCATGTTTCATTGATGAATAAGGCCCCATATGTTTTTCCCCTCAATGACAAGAGCAACTTTCACTGTTAAATATTATTATTATTATTATTATTATTATCAATAATAACTAAAAGTGAACCTTATACTTTATTCTTACTTCAGGATAGATGAACCTTTTATGTTGGTACCATACTGGAATAGGTATCTTTTTTATTAAATGAAGTTTAGGCTACTGTTCAATTTAATAACATTAATGATGGGTGACTTATTTCAGATTTGATAGAGGTACAAGCTGAAGGAATGTGAGGGTCTGCCATAGCTGCACATAAGTAAAGCTGGGTACACACTGCAGGGTTTTTGTCCAATAATCGTCTCAACCTGCCGACATACGACCGCTCGTTTGAAAGTCGGTTTAGTGTATGTAGTGACACGATGGTCGAAAGTCTGCCCAAATGGACGATTGTTGCCTCATTTGGTTGGTCGTACAGTTCAATATTTTCGTTAAAATCTCCTTTCCGTTGTGTAGTGTGTATAAATATCCGACCGATCCACGACAATCCTCAGATACTTCCTCGACCTGGGGGGGCATGTGTATGTAAATTTGTGATGCCTGTACCAGTCCCACATGTATAACTTCTTTCATATCTTGGTATTCAACATCAATTTTTTCTTGTTTGCTAACAGGTGTTACATTAGTGATACCTAAACAGGCCTTCTCACCGTTAATTCTTCCTTCTGACAAAAAAAATCAGGCGTTTGCATTGCTTCATGTGAAACTAGAATGAAATACATAAAGTCCTTCAAACAGGTACACTACACGTGCTACTCACTTTTTTTAATGTTTCTACGAATCCGCTCCAGTCTTCTTTCCTTTTTATTGTTAAGGTCTGACCACAGCTTCTGGACTGGGAATTTATTTCTTTTCTTTCTAAGTTTTTCCTTCAGTAATCGCAGTAGTTTTTGCATTATCACTTAATTTCTATTATTACATTTTCTGCACTTCGTTTCTGACAGTTGTAGTCGTACTGGTCCAGTAATTTACCATCATCTCCAACTCTCTTGGGCTCATTAACTTTGCTCTTTTAACTGCAGTAAATTTTATTTCTTCGTCTTCTTGAACATCTACATCCCCCACCTTAAATTTTTCAACATTTTTTGGGCCTTCCAGCACCATCTCTGACTGCGTTTCTGTCTCCATAGCTGCAACCCCCACTGACACCTTCTCCTTACCCGCCATCTTCTCACCTTCCTCTGTGCCAGACAGGCTCCTATGTAATTTTATACACTCAGACATGGGCGTTCGTTTCTGCTGTGGACCAATTAGTGATGATGCCCGTAGAGAATGGAGCATTGTGGATGATGCCTATTTATGTATAATAACCTTGTGTATGGAGATTTTTTGCTATAACTTTAACCCGTACATGACCATTACATACAAAGGGATTTTACGATCATCTTTAGCTGTACATTCATTCACATATACGGTAAGTTCTTTCTGATTGGTGCATACATGTGTACTTGCATTGCTTTATTGTACACCACAGATGTAAAATATGTTTATTTTTATTGTAGCCAAACAGAATACAATGGCTTGCGAAAGAAATGCTGACCTAATGAAGGATTTTATTGAGACTTACAGGGCTCACCCATTTTGTGGAGAGCCAAATCCAAAGATTATTCAAGCAGAATGATGCGTAACGTGGCGATGCAAGAGCTTGTAAAAGCATGTCTGCCATATCACCCTGGAACAACTGTGGAATGGGCAAAAAGCAAGATCCAGAACCTTAGGACTCTGTATAAAAAATAATTAAATAAATTGATGCAGACAAAAGATCTGAAGCTGCAGATGAAAACGTGTATGTGCCAAAGCTATGGTACTTTGATCTTTTACACTGGCAAGCAGCACAGTAAGTACAGTACATTATGATGTTGTCATGCAACAGGTTTATTCATGTTAAAAGAATCAACAAAACAATGAAAATACATAACATGTATATAAACAGTTGTCATAAGCAATCATTCTGCTATGGCACGACACCATCCCTGTTGAAATACTTAAGGTACGCCTCCAGATTTATTTTAGTCAATGTACTACTATTTCTAGAGTGTCCACACTCTAATGGTGTCAAGCCCACTACCTCCATGTCCTCGGTATTAGTGTCCACATAGGCCTGAGTGGTACGTCCACTGTTGCTTTTACGCCGTAGAAAGTTATGCAGAACACAACATGCCATCCCTACTTTGTCAACTTTGTGGAAACGCAGGTTTATGGCAGAATGAAAAACTCAGAACCTGTTACTTAGAATCCTAAATGCATTTTCAACTACATGCTGAGCATGTGACAGTCTGTAATTAAAGATCAATGCTCATATTTCTTTGTGTGTACGGTTTTAATACATTGTTGTGCAATGCAAAGGCGTCTGTCACTCACCGGACTGTGAGTGCTTCTTCCCGGACTATTAGGAACCGTGGACGTCCTCTATCCTGAGGGACTGCGCATGCGCAGCCCTTTCCAAACCTTCAGTGTATGTTCCTTTAACTTAATTGGCAGATCAGGCAACCTCCCTATATTAAGCACCTGTGGTCAACACCACGTTGCCTGATCTTGGAGTCTCATTCCCCATGAGTCTCTGAAGGTGTTCCTGTGTTTCCTCGTTTATTCAGCCCAGCTGATTCCTGTGGTTTCCAAACCACTTCTACCTCTGTGGTTTCCAAACCACTTCTCCTACTGTGGTTCCCATACCACTTCTACCATCTACTGTATCATCGTGACTGTGAGCTGATTCCTATCCGCTGCCTCCGTGCACTACAGTCTTCTAACCACTTCTACTCTACCATTTATTATTGGGACTGTTAGCTGATGCCTATCCGCTGCCTCCGTGCACTACAGTCTTCAACCTGCAACTCGTCTGTGTTTCATCATCGTGACTGCTAGCTGATTCCTATCCGCTGCCTCCGTGCACTACAGTCTTCAACCTGCAACTCGTCTGTGTTTCATCATCGTGACTGCTAGCTGATTCCTATCCGCTGCCTCCGTGCACTACAGTCTTCAACCTGCAACCCGTCTGTGTTTCATCGTGACTGTTTGGCTGATTCCTATCCGCTGCCTCTGTGCGCTTCAGTCTTCAGTCCTTGTCAACGCTCCCGTGTTTCCTTGAGTCTGCCTCCACTATTGCTACCCGCTATTCTCCGTGATCAACAGTGCCTGTTCAACTCTGCTCTCCCGTGTCCCATCATTACTGCACCTGCTGGTTGCTATTGGCTACCTCCGTGTTCCCGCAGAGACCCGCTGCTGCTACTCCTCAGCACTACTCATCCATCTACTGCTGATCCGCTCTCCACGCTTTCCTGTGTTCCCTGCTGGTCTACCTACCCGTGCGCTGCACCTACTAGACCACCGCTTCACCCATCCAGGGACTTCGCATCCTGCCGGCCTCCTGCCGTTCAGGTATCTCTGCACTCCTGTCTGACTGCCTCCTGAACCACGGTATGCATACTTCTCATTGACTGTGCTGTGTATTGCATACCTTGCTGGACTGTGTTGGTTCTCCTCTGGAGTGTGCTATCCGCTGAGTCTATTGCCATCATTGACTGTGTTATCTTATGCTGGACTACTTCAAGAGACTTTCTATATTGGCAGTATTGTTCAGTCATCTATACATTTATATTGTGCATATCACTGTGGTTCAAAGTCAAGGTGCCCGTGTATATCTTGTGTTGCAGTCTCTCCCCGTGCACCTCCTCACATATATATTCAGTGGTACAACTTGCTGAAGGCAGACCACTGATCCCTGTTTCCTGTATCACCTGTTCCAGTATCCTCTCACATAGCAGTGGTACAACTTGCTATCGCAGACCACTGACTACCCGGATACCTCCACTTGGATTCCACTCCTTCACTCAGACAGCGGTACAACTTGCTATCTGCAGACCGCTGACTCTCATCACCCCCTCGTTTCTGTTGGACATTCCTCCTCACTATAGCAGTGGTACAACTTGCTACCGCAGACCACTGACTACCTTCACGTGTCCTTTGTCCATACAGTTCCTCGTGTATTACTACCTCCATATTGCCAGTGCTGCTAGTCATAGACTTTCCTGAGCATCTCATCACCTGCTATTTCCTGTTCCGTGATCACCCTGCTACCAGAGTACCATATTACCACCTATACTGCTCTGGTAAGCCTATCACCTGGTGATCCCTGGGTAAAGACTCCTAGTGCCCGTGACAGTAAGATCAGGCCATGACAGACCCAGATACGGAACCTACCGCTAAGGAGATGCTGCAGCATCTGGTCAGCCGTGTGGAGCAACAGGATGCTCGCCAACAGCTGTTACTTCAATGTTACCAATCGTTAACCTCCCAAGGAACATCTGGACAGACTGTTACAGCTAGTATTGAAGCTCCTGTGCTTTCCTCCGTTTCCCCAGTGCCATCCCAGGTGTCTACAGCTCCTACGCTTCACCTGCCTACTCCGTCAAAATATGACGGGGACCCCAAAACTTGTAGAGGTTTCCTTAACCAATGTTCAGTCCATTTTGAACTCCAACCTCAAAATTTTTCTACCCATCGTTCCAGAGTGGCCTATCTTATCTCATTGTTTTCTGGACAAGCCCTGGCTTGGGCCTCCCCTCTGTGGGAAAGAAACGATCCAATTCTACAAGATAGTGCCAAATTCATTTCCACGTTCCGAAGTGTGTTCGATGAACCAGGTCGTGTGACCTCCGCTGCTTCCAGCATTCTTCGTTTGCGACAAGGCTCCCATACAGTAGGACAGTATGTCATTCAATTTAGGATCTTAGCCTCTGAACTTCAGTGGAACACTGAAGCATTAGTTGCCGCCTTCTGGCAGGGGCTCTCCGATAAAATTAAAGATGCACTGACTACCCAAGAGCTTCCTTCGTCACTAGAAGATTTGATCTCTCTTTGCCATCGTGTAGACATGAGATTTCGTGAAAGAGAATCTGAGAAAACAACTTCTGCTAAAGCACCTCTTCGTTTAAACCCTCAATTTCGTCCAGTTTCACCTTCTGTGATTCCCATGGAGATAGGACGTTCCAAATTATCTTTAGAAGAGAGGAAACGAAGAGTAAAGAATAGACTCTGTATCTATTGTGCTGATTCCACACATATGCTCAGTTCTTGCCCTAAGAAATCGGGAAATGCCAGGCCCTAACTAGTTCTGGAGAGGTGAAGTTAGGGTCCCTGGAGTCCTCTCCATTGTCTATGAAATCTAAAGTCTGCGCTTTCGATGTTACGATTTCCTTTGCTACCAAATCCTTTGAGTCACAGGCATTGATTGATTCCGGAGCAGCAGGAAATTTCATTTCTAAATCACTAGTGAATCAATGGTCCCTACCAGTGATCACTTTAAAAACACCCATTACTGTGACGGCTATAGATGGATCACGTCTCATCAATGGTCTCATCACCCAGAGTACGTCTCCAGTAACCCTTCAGATTGGTGTACTACACCATGAAGAAATTTCGTTTTTAATTCTTCCTGTTACGACAAGTCCGATTGTCTTAGGCCTTCCATGGCTTCAATGTCACTCTCCCCAGATTGACTGGCGCACCCCTCAAGTTACGTCTTGGGGGCCTGAATGTCACCATCGTTGTCTCTCTCAAGTTATTCCTCTTAAAGTACAGCAATCTTCCATCTCATCGTCCTCCCCGGGACTCCCTCCTCAGTATGCTTCATTTGCCGATGTGTTTGATAAAGCTCAGTCTGAACGTCTTCCTCCTCATCGTTCTTGGGATTGTCCGATCGACCTTCTACCTGGCAAGACTCCTCCCAGGGGTCGGGTCTATCCTCTCTCGTTACCTGAAACTCAAGCCACATCTGAGTACATACAGGAGAATCTCCAGCGTGGGTTCATTCGACCTTCCACCTCTCCCGCTGGAGCTGGGTTCTTCTTCGTCAAAAAGAAGGATGGATCATTACGCCCTTGTATAGATTTTCGTGGACTCAACGCCATTACTATCAAGAATCGGTATCCCATTCCGCTGATCACTGAGCTATTTGATCGCATCAAGGGAGCTCGGATATTTACTAAGTTGGATCTTCGTGGTGCCTACAATTTAATTAGAATCCGTTCCGGTGACGAATGGAAGACCGCGTTTAACACCAGAGATGGGCATTACGAATATTTAGTAATGCCCTTCGGGCTGTGTAATGCCCCCGCGGTTTTCCAGGGTTTCATCAATGAGATCTTTCGGGACTTATTATATGTATGTGTCGTTGTCTACCTGGACGACATATTGATCTTCTCACAGGACCTGCCTTCTCATCACCAACATGTGGCAGAGGTCCTCTCCAGACTACGGAAAAACTCATTGTTCTGTAAATTGGAAAAATGTTCATTCGAGTTACCCCAGATTCCATTCTTGGGGTATATAGTTTCCGGAGTTGGCCTGAAGATGGATCCAGACAAAGTAAATGCTGTACTACATTGGCCTCAGCCAACTACTCTTCGTGCCATCCAGCGTTTTTTAGGTTTTGCCAATTACTATAGACGCTTCATTCAAGACTTCTCATCCATTGCATCTCCCATTGTGGCCTTAACTCGGAAAGGGGCTAATACTAAGCAATGGTCATCTGAGGCTCTCCAAGCCTTTCAAATCCTCAAAGAGTCCTTCTCGTCTGCTCCCATTCTGCGACAACCTGATGTGACACTCCCCTTCTTCCTAGAAGTAGATGCCTCTAATGTGGGCTTAGGAGCTATTCTCTCCCAACGCTCGGAGCAACAAAAATTACATCCTTGTGCCTTCTACTCTCGGGGTCTTCTGCCCGCAGAGAAAAACTATACTATCGGGGACAAGGAGTTGCTGGCCATCAAAGCTGCATTAGAGGAATGGAGATACTTGTTGGAAGGAGCTCGCCATCCTGTGACGATCTTCACGGATCATAAGAACTTGTCATATTTGCAATCTGCTCAATGCTTGAACCCTCGTCAAGCAAGATGGTCTCTTTTCTTTTCCCGTTTTGAATTAATTATAACCTTCAAACCAGCTGCTAAGAACAAGAAAGCTGACGCTCTATCTCGAGCTTTTGTGACGTCCTCTGATGTAGAAGAGGTTCCCAACCATGCTATTCTAGACCCCAAATGTATTTCTCTGGCTGCGTCATCCACCAAAATGCTACCATTTGGGAAGACCCTCGTGCCTCCTACTCTGAGGAGGAAAATCCTTTCGTGGTTCCATGCCTCTCGTTTTTCTGGACACGCCGGTGAACATAAGACCTTTGAGATTCTCTCTCGTAGTTACTGGTGGCCTTCAATGAGGAGAGACGTCAAAGAGTTTATTGCTTCCTGTGATTTATGTTCTCAGTTCAAATCCTCCCGCAGAACTCCAGCAGGGTTGCTGCGACCACTACCCATTCCGTCCAAGCCTTGGACCCATATTAGTATGGATTTCGTTACTGATTTGCCACCAAGTAAGAATCACAATACTATTTGGGTAGTGGTAGACAGATTTTCGAAGATGGCTCATTTCGTCCCTCTGTCCGGTTTACCTTCCTCGTCTACTCTGGCTGAACATTTCATTAAAGAAATCTTCCGCATCCATGGATGTCCGTCTGAGATTGTGTCAGATAGAGGAGTACAATTCGTTTCCAGATTCTGGCGGGCCCTTTGTAAAACCTTGGGCATACGATTAGCACTCTCATCGTCTTACCATCCGCAATCTAACGGACAAACGGAACGAGTCAATCAAGATCTTGAGACTTTTATTAGGATGTTCTCTTCAGCCAACCAAGACAACTGGGTAGAATTGCTCCCTTGGGCTGAATTCGCCCATAACAACATGTACCATGAGTCATCATCCAAAACTCCATTCTTTGTGGTCTACGGTCACCATCCGTCTTTTCCGGAATTTCCTGCCCTCCCGCCCACCCAAGTTCCTGCTGTGGAGACTGCTTGTCAGACCTTCAAAAATATCTGGTCTCAGGTCAAAACCTGTTTAAAGAAGACATCTAACAAATATAAGTCTTTCGCAGATAAGAAGAGGCGGGCTATTCCACCACTAAAAATTGGAGATCGTGTCTGGTTATCTACCAAAAATATTCGTTTGAAGGTTCCATCTATGAAATTCGCCCCTCGTTTTATTGGTCCATATAGGATCATTCAAGTTATCAATCCAGTATGTGTTAAACTTCTTCTTCCTAAGAATCTTCGGATTTCCAATGCCTTCCATGTGTCCTTACTCAAACCTCTTATTATCAATCGTTTCTCGACTCCTCCCTCAGCACCGCAGCCAGTTCAAGTTCATCAGGAGGAGGATTTCGAGATTACTGAGGTATTGGATGCAAAAATTTCGCGAGGAGTCCTCCGTTTCCTCGTTCATTGGAAGGGCTTTGGTCCTGAAGAGCGTTCATGGATCAAAGCTGAAGATCTTAATGCTCCTGCCCTTCTGAAGAAGTTTTATTCCAAAAATCCGGACAAGCCCGGTTCCAGGCGTTCTGTGCCCACCTTTAAAAGGGGGGGTACTGTCACTCACCGGACTGTGAGTGCTTCTTCCCGGACTATTAGGAACCGTGGACGTCCTCTATCCTGAGGGACTGCGCATGCGCAGCCCTTTCCAAACCTTCAGTGTATGTTCCTTTAACTTAATTGGCAGATCAGGCAACCTCCCTATATTAAGCACCTGTGGTCAACACCACGTTGCCTGATCTTGGAGTCTCATTCCCCATGAGTCTCTGAAGGTGTTCCTGTGTTTCCTCGTTTATTCAGCCCAGCTGATTCCTGTGGTTTCCAAACCACTTCTACCTCTGTGGTTTCCAAACCACTTCTCCTACTGTGGTTCCCATACCACTTCTACCATCTACTGTATCATCGTGACTGTGAGCTGATTCCTATCCGCTGCCTCCGTGCACTACAGTCTTCTAACCACTTCTACTCTACCATTTATTATTGGGACTGTTAGCTGATGCCTATCCGCTGCCTCCGTGCACTACAGTCTTCAACCTGCAACTCGTCTGTGTTTCATCATCGTGACTGCTAGCTGATTCCTATCCGCTGCCTCCGTGCACTACAGTCTTCAACCTGCAACTCGTCTGTGTTTCATCATCGTGACTGCTAGCTGATTCCTATCCGCTGCCTCCGTGCACTACAGTCTTCAACCTGCAACCCGTCTGTGTTTCATCGTGACTGTTTGGCTGATTCCTATCCGCTGCCTCTGTGCGCTTCAGTCTTCAGTCCTTGTCAACGCTCCCGTGTTTCCTTGAGTCTGCCTCCACTATTGCTACCCGCTATTCTCCGTGATCAACAGTGCCTGTTCAACTCTGCTCTCCCGTGTCCCATCATTACTGCACCTGCTGGTTGCTATTGGCTACCTCCGTGTTCCCGCAGAGACCCGCTGCTGCTACTCCTCAGCACTACTCATCCATCTACTGCTGATCCGCTCTCCACGCTTTCCTGTGTTCCCTGCTGGTCTACCTACCCGTGCGCTGCACCTACTAGACCACCGCTTCACCCATCCAGGGACTTCGCATCCTGCCGGCCTCCTGCCGTTCAGGTATCTCTGCACTCCTGTCTGACTGCCTCCTGAACCACGGTATGCATACTTCTCATTGACTGTGCTGTGTATTGCATACCTTGCTGGACTGTGTTGGTTCTCCTCTGGAGTGTGCTATCCGCTGAGTCTATTGCCATCATTGACTGTGTTATCTTATGCTGGACTACTTCAAGAGACTTTCTATATTGGCAGTATTGTTCAGTCATCTATACATTTATATTGTGCATATCACTGTGGTTCAAAGTCAAGGTGCCCGTGTATATCTTGTGTTGCAGTCTCTCCCCGTGCACCTCCTCACATATATATTCAGTGGTACAACTTGCTGAAGGCAGACCACTGATCCCTGTTTCCTGTATCACCTGTTCCAGTATCCTCTCACATAGCAGTGGTACAACTTGCTATCGCAGACCACTGACTACCCGGATACCTCCACTTGGATTCCACTCCTTCACTCAGACAGCGGTACAACTTGCTATCTGCAGACCGCTGACTCTCATCACCCCCTCGTTTCTGTTGGACATTCCTCCTCACTATAGCAGTGGTACAACTTGCTACCGCAGACCACTGACTACCTTCACGTGTCCTTTGTCCATACAGTTCCTCGTGTATTACTACCTCCATATTGCCAGTGCTGCTAGTCATAGACTTTCCTGAGCATCTCATCACCTGCTATTTCCTGTTCCGTGATCACCCTGCTACCAGAGTACCATATTACCACCTATACTGCTCTGGTAAGCCTATCACCTGGTGATCCCTGGGTAAAGACTCCTAGTGCCCGTGACAGCGTCATCTGCAACAAACACAAAGTTTAGTCCATATTTTGATGGAATGCTAAGGGCATTGTTTTGTAGTTTGATATGAAAGGTAGTATGCTCCAATGCACCTCTATCTGTGACTCTTCCATTTTTTCCAATGTCCACAAATAAGAATTCATAGTTCGTATCCACTATGGCCATTAAAGTAATGCTAAAAATTCTTTATAATTAAAGTAGAAAGATCCACTGTTTGATGGTGGCATAATTCTGACATGTTTGCCATGAATGGCACCACCGCAATTTGGAAAATTCCATAGTCTCTCAAAGTCTTCCACTATCACTTTCCAGTCTTACTCTGTCGATGGAAACTGAAACATAAAGACGTGTAAATAGGTTACATTTGAACATGCATGCAATTGCATACTCATTATTTTTTATTTTGCTTTAAGATACAACAAGTAATAGCACTGCACGTGAAAGCCAGCTTACTGTTGATAGGCAGGACGTGACCCAAGCTGGTACACTAACAAAAAACATTCAGATGCTAAATAGAAGTAGAATAAGGGAAATACAAGAAAGTGATGCACTAACAGAAAAGATGCTTGATTGTGCTAACACTTTTATGACAAAAAGCAAGGAACATGACATATTTGATTTCCTGGGAGCAACAATAGCTAGCAAAATGAGAAGTGATAGCAAGTGCATACAAGATGAAATGGAGCGGCTGCTGTGCGACCTCATGTGTAGGGCTGCCGCTGAAGATTTGTGGCCGGACACAGTTATTTCCCCATCTAACCGCAGACACAAACAATCATTTCACACAGCACAGTAGCAGCATGCTACCATGGGTGGACAAAGAATAATGTCTCAACCATGTATGACTTCCACACCAATAGCATCAGGAAGGATGTCACATTACACTGGGGACACATCTGGAATGGACACAAGTGAAATTTTGCACTACCAACAATTATAAACTGTTGCTCTGGTACAAATAATTATTGCATTGCATTTTATAAGTTAAATGTATTTTTTAAATTTTATGCATGTAATAAACCTCTATTATTTTATTATGAATACTATTGCTTTTTACCAACCTTCATATACTGATCACAGAGAATTTCGATGATAGTATCACAGGTGTCAGGTATTATCATACCAAGAGCTTGAGGTGTGTGAAGATACCGGGTTTATCTGGCCCAATGCTATCCACTTCATGCTGGCTGGCCACCCGCTGGTGCCTTCCTATGCCAGGGACCCATGGATCTCTCTCAGCTGCATATATAGATTTAAGTAGAGATTGACAACTCAAAACTAAATCTTGAAGTCTTCATGAATGAAATCCCAGAATGAACACCCTTCCCCCCTGGAGTTGTTCCTTATATCTCAGGTCTAATTTCCACAGTCTTTCCCCTCCCTGGGCAAACCCTTGGGTCTATTCTTCTTATCCATTGGCAAGTGCGGGACTAGGGGGTTTGGATAGGGCAGTGGAGATGAGTTGTCCTTTCACAGAAGCCCCCTGCTTGAGGTGTGTGAAGATACCGGGTTTATCTGGCCCAATGCTATCCACTTCACGCTGGCTGGCCACCCGCTGGTGCCTTCCTATGCCAGGGACCCATGGATCTCTCTCAGCTGCATATATAGTTTTAAGTAGAGAACGACAACTCGAAACTAAATCTTGAAGTCTTCATAAATGAATTCCCAGAATGAACACCCTTCCCCCCTGGAGTTGTTCCTTATATCTCAGGTCTAATTTCCACAATCTTTCCCCTCCCTGGGCAAACCCTTGGGTCTATTCTTCTTATCCATTGGCAAGTGCGGGACTAGGGGGTTTGGATAGGGCAGTGGAGATGAGTTGTCCTTTCACAGAAGCCCCCTGCTAGGATGCAGACAGAACGTCTGGACTAGTCCTAAGGAGAACAATTGATGCTAATTGGCTTCCCCTACTTCCAAGGATAAGGTAGCAGTGAGCCCCTCCTAAAATTAACCCCTTACACTACTTTGTGATGTCACAGGGTCCCCAGCTGCCCCATGCTTCCTGTAGAGGGAGGAGGGGGGAGAATGAATGTATTGTGGACACCACCTGATCTTTACCCATAACCCTCCTGGCTTAAGTTTAAGGACAATGAATCACATTACTGCAAGTCATCAATTTATAATACACAATATACATATTTACACTGAGCTAGAGGGTCCCCTTAGCTACATGTAATTGGACAATGCAGTTGTAATCTGGTGAGCTGGGGAACAAAAGCAAGGGCTATAAAAAGTACTTGCTATAATCCACATTATGTAAGAAACAAGAAACAGAATAGCTACAGGGTTATCACACTCATTTCGTCACAAGATGAAATAGCTGTTCTGTCCTTAAGATCTGCCAGTGTCCTCCCTGTTGCCAAAAATCTTAGCGTTGCCACCAGTCTTTGCTCTGGCGGTATGGATCTTCTTTAATGGGTGTTCTTCCTCTGGATGAGAGGGGTTACTAGTTGGAGCGGTTCCTGGAAAGTGGCATCATTCATACAAAGGAAATTCCTAAAGTCATCTGGGTTGTTGTTCCGTATCTCATGTAGCAGGGTCATATGAGAGAATGTGTCTCTCCTCTTGAACCAATCTTTGTTCCAACAAGATCTTTTCTTTCTCTTTATTTCTCTTTGGTTCCGTACCTGCAGTCTTCTTGCCACAGCAAGCAGGAAAAGTGCAGTTGCTTTTTCTTCTTCTATTGTATCCATTGTAGGTTAAAAAATAGGAATGAATGAAGAGACAGTACGGTTTTGGTTGTTAACTATAGTGAAAGCTCTGCACCTTTATGCTAATGTCTTTGGTATATTGTTACATGCCCCGCAAATGTTGCTTCAGTGTGTACGAAACTAAAATCATTGCTCACAACATCATAGCTGTAAAAGTCGCTAACGGGAGGGCGGCTCTTTCCTTTATCGTCTAAAACAAGGCTAGTGTGTATGCAGTCCATCGACCGAGCAATCAGGACCATCGATTGGATGTAAATTCAATCGGCATAAAAAGTTGGTGGAAAATTCTGTAGTGTGTACCCAGCTTAAGAAAGGCGACAGAGGTGCTGAATATAGAGAAGATGTTGGGTGGATAAGTGCAAAACTCAGAATGAAAAATAAAAGTCAATTATTAATGTTGTTTACTAATCTTGAAAAATGTACTGAGCATTTTTTTTATTAGACTGATTTACATTAAAGTATCTAACAAGAAATTCAAAGTGACTATAAGAAGAAGAAAGAGACTGAGATAGAGAACCATATTTAGCCATGTTACAGATATGCTAGCATTAAACAGGGTAATATTTGTCATCAATTTACACTAATAAAGTAATGATATCTCAAGTACTCCCCTGGGTTCAATATCTCAACAACAACAAACACTGTAGTCTAGCTTTATAAACAATACATTGGATATCTGCAATTCAATTGGTAAAACATAAAATGATTTTGCCTTAAGAAGCGTCCTATTTTCTCAAATGGTCATAATTTTCTAAAGTCCATGTATTTTGTTTACAATCATAGTATAGTTGCTGCAGGTTTATGGTAAAATAAAATAAGTCATCATGTTAACTTTAATGGAAAAATGGGAATTAAGAAGTGGTGCAAAATACATCATCATTCTATTAAATCACTAATATTACTTTTAATGATAAAATATATGGGGCCAGGTTATTTTAACCAAGCAAAACAGTTGTTGTCAATTCTTCTTCTTACTAGTGCAAATCTGTATGAATCTAGCAAAATAAAAGTATGAGGTATTGGGTCATATATTGATCAAAACACATAAGCTGGAGACCCAACAGCAAGGGTTCTTATTATTGCAGTACCTACACTCACATATGTGCTTTAGACATCACTAAAATGCAGTTAACATCGTATAAATAGATGATGATGATGATGATGATGATGATGATGACGATGATGATGTACACTCTCCTCTCAGGTAAGGAGGCTGAAATGTAGCAAAAGGTTGGTTTTTAAAGCACAACGAAATAGCCTTTAATTGTCTGTCTGGAAAGCACCTAAGACAACATGAACCAAAATTTGCAAATAAAATAGAGAAGAAACAAGCCAGTGCTGTATTTTCCAGGGTACCAGCTGCATGACAATATAAATGCTCATATAGATACCAAACAAAAACACAGTTGTTGCCAGCACTTATGCTTAATCAGAGCCGACGCTACCACTAGGCAAATCTAAGTGGTTGATTAGAGCTCCAGGATTTAGGGAGAGCATAAAATGCTGAATGAGTGACATAACGTCACTCATTCTCTGCCTTTATTTTCACAGTGGCACCTCCTATGCGCCATCCGCTGATATGAAGGGCCAGCTTCTTACCTGGCTGCGGCTATTCCATTTTGATAATGGGCTGGAAATGCAGGACTTGGCTATGATATAACAACCCAGCACCACACTCCCAGAAGGAGTAGATGCCATCCCATTCCCGGTCCACACAAGATAAGAACCAGGGGAGGGAGTGCTGTGCAGTACCTGGTGGGGATCACCCTAATGGGGGCATCAGGGGCGACCCAGGGAGTATGTGCCGGCCCTGCCATTTCTATTACTTTCCTTTATTTTCAAGCCAAGCAGTGTAATACATGGCATGTCTAATTGAAGAAATGCACAGGTTTACACTGCATTGGCATGTGTCTATGGATCTCCCTTTGGCAAACCTCTTCCAAGCAATGGGGACTTATGAATTGTAAATTAGCTCAAAAGCAATTAATTAACAATCTATTAAGATATGCTTCTACCTACGTGTTCTCCATGTGCCAATTTTTTTTTACAAAAACAGTAGAAAGCCTGAGGTAACTGATATTGGCACAGATGAATATATGATCGACAATTTCTAGGAAATGGATTTTAAATCTTCAAACTGACTGGCTCCATGGGTAGATGGAATATTTCAGTGCTGCTTTGAAACATTACACGCTTCCCAAATGGTAAATGGTGGAAAAGCAAAATATTTTACCAACAAAGTACATTATCACGGAAATTTTTGGTTCATCAACTTGGTCCTTTATCATATTATCCCAGCTTTCCTAAGCTTCACTAAGATGAAAGCCAATAAGTACCCAATATAGAACAATATCTCTAAAAAGTTGAGGTTATGCCAGCATTGCATAAAGTGGGATAACAAATGTAGCCGGTAATGTTTAGCTTCTCTTCATTTATTCTAAGATAATAGCGTTACGTTTAGACAGTACCGTTGTTTTAAAAATAATAGACTACAGGTAATGTCTGTTCCATGATGTGGTTTTGCCTACAGCAATAACTTTATTTTTTGTAAGATATGTCCAAAGAAACTGAAGACACGCATTTTCCTTAATGCTTTCCCCATGTCACCGACAGAAGTGACAGCCTACCTAATTATAGCTAATAGAAGTAGCAACCAGCAGTGGCACAGCAGCTATCTGAAGGAGAATGGCATTGACCTGCAGATAGGCAGGTGCCGCCTTTAGGCGTTATAGCTTTCAGTAGCACAGTGCAGCAAATAGATACAGCAGCATATTCAAATGAAAGACATATGCTCCCTTACTTTCTTTAGATCAAGAAAACTCCACTCGTCTAATCAAAAGAAAGCACAGACAAATGTTCTTTCGCACATTAAAAGCGAATAGTTATTGAAAAGAGAACCTCTGTATTCTTTTTATAATATTACTTTAAGCTATTGCTTTGAATTGTAGGTATTCCTTTGTTAAGAAGGAAAATCAAAAAATCATCAGAAGTGATTCTTTATTCCTGCATCTTTGAGTTCATTGGGTTAGCATGCTTTTTAAAAAGGAACCAACATTTGCAAAAGTTTGGGGTTCTTAAGCAATTATTAGAAGTGTTGGCTGAAGAAACAGAATGTGCTGAAAACAAGGAGTAAACAAAGCATCTATGAATATTAAAAGTGCTTCATATTAAAAAAAAGCATTGTGGATTTAATGGGTTTTTATGTACAGATGGCTGTCTTTGAACACTATTTTAGCAAAGTAAGTAACACCTTTCTAGAAAAATGTTTATCACATTATAAATATTATTACATCTTTAGTAGCAAGGCATGAGAAACTTAATATTGTATTCTCTTTTATCTTTTTATGGTCAAGAGTGAAGAGTTTATATACATGTTATCTACTAATCATTGGATTAAAGGATTCTTTAGTTGACCTCACTTACGTACTGCAGTTATATACAAAGGAAAAACAATGTGTAAAGTGTACTTCTGTATACATTTATGCTATTGTTTGCTACAAATTGTTATAAAACATTTGAAAAAAGTGTCATTTAATTTGATGTAGATTTAAGATGTACACTGTAATAGTAATAAAAAAATGAACTGAAAGACAGAACTCTGTCATTACAAATATAATCTGCCACAATTTGTATAATGTAAATTACACATAAGTGTAAGGGCAAAGTGGTCATGTAATGCTCTGGCTTTGTCTGTGGCTTGTTTTTTTTTATAATTGATTAGATTGGCCTGACTCTACTATATGGGGGTATGGGTTTTTTCTCAAAACTTCTCAGGGTATGGTAGCAGCCAGATTTGTATGAATTTAACATTTGTCCTAATTGTTTAGATTTGGTTACCTTTATTATAGTTAATGTAACTTCTTTCAGTATAAATATCTAACTACACCTATTGGTGCTGGGGTTTAATAAAAATGAAATCGATAAATGTTTAGCAGCTGCTGTCTCAGGCCTCCGAGCAACCCTGTTCAATACATTTACAATACATTTGCAAAAAAATGGGGGGTGGGGGGACCCTACAAAGCAATGCTATTTAATCACAGTAATATGTAGAACTATGCGTCATAACATATTTCTTTTATATATCAAATTTTAATAAAAATTTAAAATAGCTCATAATACATAAAACCAGAGTTAAGAATGTTGTATATAAACTGTTCAAATCATGAGATATTATAGGCATTTTCAGTTGAGAAATCCTTGTATTCTAGCTTGTCTTTCTTCTATGCACCTTGAATCATGTTCAATCAGGCACTTTAAATATTTTGTCTGGTCATATATGTATATTCAAACAGAATTCAGCATACAAGCCTGATGACAGTATTAGCCAGAGGTAGCCACATAGAACTGCTTGACATGTTTCATTACCGGTTGGTAATTTCATCAGAAGCTTGTTTTTTTTCAGCCCCCAAACTCATGTCAGATTGCCAGATTGTTTTAATTAGAACACCCGACTTGAATTACACTTTTAATAGAGCTGATTATTCTAGAGGTGCACATACAAAAGACAGTGGGCCTCATTATGAGCAGAAGTTTGCACCAGTAGTTGGGAGGAGTTGAATGGAATTGTATGGAAGTACAGTTATCCTAGATTTGTGGAGTAGTGCAAAACAGTACTTGTTCCTCTATATTTTCTTTAGAGACTTTGAAACAATATTTAAACATAAACTATAATGTGTCCCTTAACATTTTAACTCTGTTACAGATGGACTCTATTAGAAGATCTCTTATTCTTGGTATGGATGGCAACTAATTCAAGCTATTATAGTCTCTTTGTCATCTCAGTAACCAGCCTCCCACTGTCTGGCAAGAACATTTCAATTGGTTGCTCTAGGAAAAGAGCCGTAACTTAAAATTTTAGTGCCTGGGCGTATACTTACTGTACTACGGATTTTAAAAAGTGGAGATGTTACTTATAGCAACCAATCAGATTCTAGTTATCATTTATTTAGTACATTCTACAAAACGACACCTAGAATCTGATTGGCTGCTAGAGGCAATATTTCCACTTTTTCAAATCCGCAGTTTAGTAAATATACCACCTGGAGCAAGAAAGAAAAATGACACCCTTCCAGCACTCAATTTTAATCAAATGCAGCTAAAATATTTCTAAATTGACCCCCTCCCCCTTCAGAGTTGAGCAGTCACCACTATATATGGAATTGTTTTGAAGTTATGCTACAGAAAAGTTGCCAACACAATTAAAATAAGAACATAAGGAACCTATTTTGCGAAGCACCAAGAATCACATTTCACACTAGTGCAACCATGTGGTCTTCCTGGTGTAGGAGTTGGCAGGATAGCTGGTAGGCTTGATTGAAAGATGAGTTTTAATGGAAAGTTTGAAAGCTTATAGACTGTCGACCCAGAGCTGTAATTTAGAATTCTAGTGCCTGGGGCGAGAAAGACAATTGTCGCCGCCATAGCCCTCAATTTTAACCAAATAAATCTAAAATATTCCTAAATTGCGCCCCCCCTTCAGCGTTGCGCCCTGTGCGGTTGCCCCTGTCGCACAGCCCTAGTTATGGCCCTGGGTCAATCGTCTAATTGGGTGTGGTAATGAGTTCCAGCGGTTGGGAGCAGTGCAGGAGAAATCCTGATGGCGAGATTGAGAAGAGGTGAGGACTGAAATGGGGAGATACAGGAGAAAAGAAAACCAGAGAGAAGAATTATACATAGTTAATGAAAAAGGGATGGGGGGGATAATGGAGGAGGTCACACTAATTGTAAGGAGTAAGATCACCCTTACTATAGAATTCAATGGATTATTCCATCGTTCTTCCTAAACTAAGGGGTGCATCATAACACATAAACAGTACCAATTAGAAAAGAAAAAACAAGAAGGTCATTGAAATTGATGCACTAACATTTATTAATTTTCTTTATTTTAAATTATAATGATCCAATAAATTGATTACTATGAAAATAGAAAAAATATGTATACATTTTTTATTTTTGTAAAAGTAATACTATTACAATCTTTATATAGTGAATTAAGTAGTGGTTAAGCAAAACATAATAATAATAGTTTCTAAACAGACCATGACTATTCATTCAATAATGATTCTCAATTAGTTTAACATTATTTAAACTATAATATGAATTCTATATTTCTTTTCTTTAGATCCCTATTTAATCCAGAAATCTATTATTCCCACATACAGTCCACATATTTCCCTTCCTCTTCAGACCAAGGTGAGTATTATTTCTATATATTCATGACCTCATTTGTCTTTTATGCAACATATATATTGTTATTTTATAAACTTATTCATTTATTTAGTAGGATATAGATAGTAAAGGGCGGCGCCTTCAGGTGTATACAATGTATATAAACATATAAGCACAAATGTACACAGAAATAGTCCAGAGTAGTTAGAACAGGACGGTGTCTGTATCAGCACCGCAGGTAACTAAAAATCACTGTAGTACAGGATAAATATAATCAAAAGTTTATCGTGCAGAATATATAGAAGTGGTGTGCGTACCAGATATATAAAATCAAACCGCTTATCTGTATAGTAGCTCCTTAGAAATCCCGGAGTATGATCTGCAACCAATTCTCCTTAACGATGGATAAAATGTATGTTCTAAAACAACTGCGACACCAAACTTATCCGCTCATCATAAAAGGAAATATATAAAAAGCCATATGGTGTAGTATTTTTATATAAACATTTTATTTTTATGATGAGCGGATAAGTTGATACGCACACCACTTCTATATATTCTGCACGATCAACTTTTGATTATATTTATCCTGTACTACAGTGATTTTTAGTTACCTGCGGTGCTGATACAGACACCGTCCTGTTCTAACTACTCTGGACTATTTCTGTGTACATTTGTGCTTATATGTTTATATACATTGTATACACCTGAAGGCGCCGCCCTTTACTATCTATATCCTACTATGTCATCGGACTAACCATCCGCTTTTAAGGTTAGCTGCCACACGCACATTGTGGAGGTGTTGCTTTTATCATTATACATTCATCTATTTATTTATTGCCTTATACACGCATATGCAATTCTGTATTTGTGTCATCTTCCATATATTGGGTAAGCGCCATCTGTAGATATCTTGTTTGTTCTCTCCACCTTATTCATTTATTTATTCATATTTCTCTTAGGAAGGGGGTCATGATACTATCCCCATTCAACAGTGGATGGACAATTCATCATTTAGTATTGGTAAGTATTCTTTTTATCATAATCATGAATCGCCACAATTTTTTTATATGTCTGTATTTATTAATTTAAAATTTATGTTTATTTTTTCCTATATTCAGCATTCTTGTATTATTTAATATTAAAATACCTATTATGCATAATTCTTTTTTTTTTTTTTTAAATAATTTTTATTAGGGTTTTTTCAAAACAAAACAATGAGATTGAAACATACCAAAGGAATGTATAAACATACTGTATACATATGAAATTCCAAAATGTTTGCACATAATAGCAAGAAAGACTTGGCTAAACTATCTAGAATCCGGTATGTTATTCATGAAAAAGAAAAAAAAAAATGTTGTTTGTTTTTATTATTCAGATGGAGGAGGGAGACGAACAATGGGGGAAGGAAGGATTTTAGGGATGGGAAGGGGAACAGGGAAATATTCTACTCATCGTTTTATGTATCAGATTATAGGGAAGAGGAGCCTTAACCCGCATGGTTATATGGAGATCAAATTAATTTAGGATTTTTCTAAGCCTTATAAGCATCGTGATCCTTCTTAAACCTGACGGGGGTACATATCAAAACAACAGAGACTTGTCAGACGGTTGTCAAGGGAGGCTCAGCATCATAGTAACTCGTCCAGGAAGACCATGTGTTTTTGAAATTCACTGGTTTGTCTTTGAGGAGAGCTGTGATGCTTTCCATCCTATAGATTGACCAAACTTTATTGATAGTAGCTGAGAGCAAGGGGGGAAAGGTGTTTTTCCATAGAGAGGCAATTAAACATTTAGACGCAGTTAATATATGATTGACAAGTTTTTGCATGGAGCAACTAGTGCCCGGGAGCCGTCTAGGAAGAAGTGAGTATAGGGGGGACTCAGGCATTTTAACCAGTGTAATATCCTTGATGAGATTATGAATTTGTTGCCAATAAGGTCGTAATTTAGGGCAACACCACAAAACGTGCAACAGGATACCCCGCAGACCGCACCCTCTCCAACATCTGTCGCTAGTAGTCGAAAAGATAGAGTGGAGACGAGAGGGGACCAAATACCATCTGTAGAAAATTTTGCAAGAGTTTTCTTTTATCCTAACTGATATAGATGATTTAGCTATATTAGCTCTCACCTTTGACCATTCTTTAGGAGCCAGGGTCTCCCCGGTGTCCCTCTCCCAGGCAAGCTCATGAGGGTCTTTTTCGGGCTGGCCAAAGTTATTAATCAGTTGATACAAAGTAGAAATTAAACCTCTAGTAGTCGGGGAACAGCGACATACAGATTCTAAAGTAGAACATCGAGCCGAGGGGGGGGGGGGGGGGTTGGCATTTAAAGATCGATAGAGGTGCCTAAGTTGAAAATATTGATAAAAGATTTTTTGGGGCAAATGAAATCTTCTCTGTAAGTCTGAGAATGTAGGAAAAACCCCAGCCGGAAACAGATCCCAAATGAAGAGCAAATTTTGTGCGGACCAGTAATGAAACATTTTATGATCTAACCCTGGCTCAAAGTTTTTATTGTTCCAGAGTGGGACAAGGAGAGGGTAATTGGATCGCAACTTGTAAAATCTGGTCACTTGATCCCACAATGAGACAGAAAAACGAGCAGTTGGAAGTTGGGCCAAACGTCTAGTCCTATGCTCGGATGGTATCCATAGTAAAGAATATGGAGAATATAATTGCAATATGTCAGCTTCAATCTGCATCCAGTGAGCCCTGCCCATAAAAATTTAGATATCATTTGTTGAAGATGGTGAAGAACATTATGCATAATTCTTTATCAAATTTTCCTAACTAGTATTTGAGGGAAAATGTATTCCAAATTTTACCATTTAAATTTTTAGTATCAGAGATCAAGATATATTATTTCAATGGAATCTCCTAATTAATATTATTCTAAAATATCCCAGTTTGTTAGATAGTTTCAATTTAGAGAACTATTGTATAATGTGTATTCTCATTTAAACCTGATGGTTGTGTAGTATTCATTAGGAAGATCATTCTTGCTTCCCTCTTTAATAATTCCTGTTTTAAATCTCTTCCTCTGATACCTAGCTTTACCTGCTCCATACCAAATGCTGTTAAATGACTAGGATCACTTTAATGTGTTCTTAAGAAATGTCTCGCCACTGGAGTCAACCTTTTAAATTTTTTGGCATCTTGTTCTGCATTCCTGATGTTACCTATATGTTAATCTCTGCTTGAGTCTACTTGTCATGCCTATGTAGTTGAGATTACAAGTACAAGTGAGACAGTAGATAACCCCTTTGGTTTCACAAATTATCAAGGATTTGATACAATGATTTTTACCATACCTGTCTACAAATTTTTTTGTCTTTTTAACAAATTTATAGGCCTAACACCTTCCACAGGAATAAAATCTTATGATTTTATTCAGTTTTCAATTGGACCTTATTTTGTTCATCAAAATGGTTTTGGACCAAGTGATCCTTTAAATTTCTCAATCTTTTCCAACTCATGGAGATTTTCTCTCCTATTACTTCTTGTAGATCTGAGTCTAACCTCAAAATGTGACTATGTTTTTGCAATATGCTCTGCATCTCTAGCCATTGGTTGTTAAAACAACTGATAAATCTCACTTTTTCCTTTATCGATTCAGTTCTTCTTTGAGGAAAAATTAAACAATCTCTGTTGATATGCTTTGTTTCATTATATGATTTTTTAATCATATTATGATTTTATCTTCTCTTCTACAGTCTCATCTTTAATTTTTTTGCCCATTTTTCAAAAACATCCCTTTGACAACAATTACGCTTTGTTCGCAAATATTCTCCTTTTGGAATACCCCTGATAGTGGAAGGTAAGTGGGAGCTTGTTGCATGGAGAATGCTGATAGTTGCGGTTGACTTTCTGAAAATATCTGTTGAGAGTTCCCCATTTTCTGTAATGAATATGGTTAAATACAAAAAGTTGATCTTCATCATGTTCATGTCAAAGGTTAATTTTAGATTTATTTTGTTCATGTTCAATTAATTCATAAATTCAAAAAATAGATATTTCTCTCCTTCCCAAATTAGGAAGATATCAGCAATAAATCTGAACCACATAGTTATATGTTGTGTGAATCCCTCATTCTCCTCAACAAACACCACTTCTCTACCGCACCAACCTAAATAAATGTTGGTGGGGCAGATGATGTTCTTATTGCTGTTTCCCTTACCTGTAGGAAGAATTGCCTATCAAAAATACAGTAATTCCTCTTTAGGATGAATTCCAGCAGGTTTAATATAAAGTTGTTATGGTCAGATTGAATTTTCATTTCCAGAAAATGTTGGACCACATGTAAACCAATATGATGTTCAATACTGCTATATAGTCCTTCTATATCGCAGGTACACAACCAAGTGTTGTTCTTCAAAGTGACATTTTGTATTATGCCAATTATATCCAAGAAGTCACGGATATATAGGATGGTAATGTGTAAACAAGTTCCCTCAGATGATTATCCACACAGATACTTGCCTTTTCCATTAAATTGACTATACCTGAGACTATAGGTCTCCCAGGTGGTTTCCTTTCATTTTTGTGGAGTTTGGAGAGAATATAAAATGTGGCGATCCTTGGGTTCTCTACCCATAGAAAATCAAAGTCTCTCTTAGTTATTATTTCTCCATCAAATGCATCGATAATCAAATCCCGATAGCTTTTTTAAAAGGAGTTTGTGGGGTTGGAAGTTCATTTTTATAACAGTTGATATCACTTAACTGTCTATATACTTCCAGTTTGTATTCCTCCACTGGCCAAATGATGATGTTAACTCCTTTATTTGAGGATTTCATGGCCACATCCTCCCATTTTCTCATTTTGTTCAATGATTTTTTTCTCTTCACTTGTAAAATTGGATCTATAACTATCCGGTTTCTGTAATAATGCATCGATGTCTTTTGAGACCAATTCCATATATGTTAATGCTTCAGGTAAAATAGAAATATTTTGTCAGAATGTAGACTTTTTCTTTAATTTCTTATGTGTATCTTTTTTAAATGGTAATTGATATTCTATTGATGTTTCTGTTTGTAACTCCTCCAGTGCTGTTAATACTTTAAATTCTTGCTTGTAAAAAAGCTCTTGTTGTGTATTATTTATATCTTCATTATTATCATAGGAGTCTCTTACATCACTAGTCATATCTTCATTTCTTTGTTTGAAAAACTTGTGTAGTAATAATTTTCTAATAAAAGATGCAAATCTTTCTCTACCTCAAATCTATCCATCTCAGCCATAGGGGAAAAAGATAAGCCCTTAGATAATTTGTCTATTAGTGGTTTTGTTAATATTCGATTTAACAGATTGATTATTCTTAGAGAATTTTCTGACTCTACTACGACTTCTGTTTCTTCCGCATTCTCTGTGGGATTCCCTCCCATTCTCTTAATTCTCTTTTTCTTGCAGCTCTGCCCTCCCCTTCTCGTCTTCTTATGTCTATTCCTATTCCTGTATTCCTTATACCTGTTTCTAAAAATTTTTTATTTCAGAGAGTGGAGTATCTCTTATTCTCATGGGGCTCTCAAGTATCTCCCCATCTGAAGTTTCTGCTTCTGAGGTAGTATAGTTTTGGTTAGTGCGTTGTTTTGAGTTAACCTACTGCTTCACTGATTCCATCGGAATACATTATTTTGTTCAAAATAAGTTTTATCTCTTATAAATTTTCTTTTTTTCTTTACTTTAACTGTCTGTTTAATTTCCTCTATTTCTTTCCTGTATTTGTCATAAGTTTTTTTGAAATTTATAAACATTATTCTTGATCTTTTAATTTATCCCCTAATTTTGATATTTCACAAGTCATTTGTTCTAATTTGATCTCATCATGTTTAATCAAAACTTTGTAAGGCGGATATAATCTTGGTCTTAGACCTCTAGGTACAAGATAATGTTTAATATATTTTTCAGATGTTACTTTGTTCCAATCGATTTTAGTTTCTCTGACTAATAGATTTTTAAGGTCCAAAAGATCGTCAGTCCAATGTGAGTTCTCTGAATCTAATAACTGACAGATTCTCACACCATTTCTCCTGTCTTATACGTAAATCTTTTTTTACATGGAATGTAGTCATCTATATGCAACATTTATTATAAAAAGAGAAAGACCAATAGTTAGGCAGTGATTTTGTCTGTACTATCAGCGCTGGTATCTCCTTAGTGGTCTTGGAAACAATCGCTAGCGAGATCAGGGTGATCCATAATAATTCACTTGCTATCAGAACCAGTGTCGGACTGGGACATGAAGGGCCCACCGGGGGCTGCAACGCCAGGGGTCCACCAGAAGGGGTGTGGCCAGCCATCAAAGAGGCGGGACCAGAATCTAGAGGGGGAGTGATCAGCCCACAAAGGACAGCTAGCACCCTAGTGTAGTATAAAAAGAATGCAGTGTGTACATAAAGAGTACACAGTCTTGACCAGCCCCATAGATTGGGCAGAACAGTCACCAAAAAAGGAAATAAAAAAATCAGGATTTTCCCACTAGACTCAGAACATTTCACAGACTGTCCTACCCGTTCTTGTCACCACCTGTGGCTGCTGGTTTGTTTAGTTGCGGCTTGTTTGGATCCTGGAATTTTGGGGGCCCTATATGGAAAAAAATGGGTAAATTTAGAAAATTCCAACCAGTCCACAAAGATAGGTGTTGTAGGAAATCTCTCTTGCAGTACTCTGTGCCACACTCACCATGCAGGGTCATGAGCTGGTTCAGCAGCACTAGAATACATTGGTCCTTTGGAGACTGATCATTACTTCTTAAACCATCTCCTCCTGTTTCCAAATCAGGGCACGTTATCAATTAATTAAAACACTAAATATTTTGACTGTCAACCAAATAGGGAAGCTATGAAGCATTTTTGTCACATGCACATGCCAAAAACAAAACTGCCATGTTTAAAGATCTCCAAACATCTGCAATTGTCATCTTATTAAGTGGAGAATTTAAATGAAATACAACCACAATCACATATCTCTACAGGATTGTATCAGATAAGCTCCAAAAAAATTTTTTTTTGCTTCACCATACTTAGTGCATATTTTACGGACTTCCAGACGCAAATGACTATAAAGCACAAATTAAAACAAACAAAATAAAATACTAGAATTCAATAAGAAAGACTGGCGGTCAGGGGATGGGGATTTCTGAAAAAGAGGAACTGTTCTTCCAATGGATGTTACATAAACATAAACAGTTGTCTTTTTGTGTGGAAGCAATCCTCTCCAATCTACCACATTTAGTTACTCTACGTCTAAAGCTAGGTACACACTACGAGAAAAACAGACAGAAAAAAAAAAACAGACCCGATCAGCATGCCGATACTTGTGTACACACTAGAATGATTTACCTCCAGATCTGTGTGTCTCTCATACATGTGACAGGATCCCTGGCTGAAGCAACATGCCGGCAGCACCAGCACTCTGCGCTGTCCCCTGTGTGCCTCTGTAATAAATCTCCTCCTGGAATGCACTTTGAAGTCATGTGCTCTCAGGGGTGAAGGGTCTGCACTGAAGTCCCGGCTTTCTGCAGTTTGTCACGCTGTCAAGCAACTTTCTAGTTCCGTCAGGTTAGCTGCAGCAGTGAACGATTTACTTTGTATCACTAAGTAATACTGGCTGAGTCACGGGGACTCACCGGTGAATTTAGAGAACGGACCCAGCGGGGGCGTGGCTAATGGACCCAGCGGGGGGCGTGGCTAACCAGCGTCGGGGCCTACCGCTGGATTGTCCGGCTCACCGGCAGGCCAGTCCAATGCTGATCAGAACACCAGCAACACTAGGTTTAGAATAATCCATCTCTAACAACCTAGTCAACTGGAATACTATCGTAGCAGTGTTTAATATAATTTGGTTACAATAGCTATATTTTATTGCAATGATATCAAGCAATTGAAACACAGCAGGTAGAATAAGATATTATGGGAGACACAGAGTAGGCGCAGAACTCATGGCTTTTCGATCTGCAATTTTTGTATATAAGCATTTAATTTGTGTAATATCAATTTATATATGATCTAAGATATGGATCATGGTGGTTTTATAAAGCATAATCAATGGGTATTTATTAAGGAATGATCTATAAATATAACTACCCTTGGAACAAGGAGATAATTATTTCATTTTGAAACAATCCATTAGTCCATTCATGGTTTAGATTATGTGATAATACCCTCATATCAATGGAGACTATTAGGTGCATCTTAGTTATTTTAAAGGACACCATTTGTCACTTAATCACTTGTACACGTGTTTGTTATACGTCGCTGATATTTTAATCCTTGATGTTTTTTTAATGTTGAATAATAAAAGTTATATTTTACTTTGAGGCAGTCCACCATTATACTTCAATTGATTATCAATTTTGGAGTGAGCAGTGCATCAATTTCAATGACCTTCTTGTTTTCTCTTTCCTAAAAAGAATTATACAGTAATCAATGTGAGCGAGTTAGTGGACGAAAGTTTAGGTAGAGGTGGCAAAATTGGGTGAGGGACTGAATGTGGAGGATGAAGATGATGGAGGAGTTTAGCTCTTTCATGCAAAAGTGTAACTGTCAATTTTTGTTTTCAGTTTAGAAGCACACTATTTATTAAAATACAATTGTTCCAACTTCCGCCTATCTTTATAAATGGCTAAAATTATTCATGAGAGTGACTCAAGTCTGTATTACATGTGGGACTTTTGTGTGCTTCAGAGTATATATATATATATATATATATATATATATATATATATATATATATGCATGCAACGGGAAGTGCAAAATGTGTAAATAGGACAAGACCAGGGGGTAAATGTAGCAAGCTGAGAGTTTTCTTCCGGCAGGTTTGAAAATCCAATCAGATTCTAGCTATCATTTACTTAGTACATTCTACAAAATGATAGTTAGTATCTGATTGGTTGCTGTAGGCAACATCTCCACTTTGCAAACCCACCGGAAACTCTCAGCTTGATACAATTACTTCCAGATCTCCAACTGCTCCAGTTTTTTCCTTTTGTGGAGTAGAAGTAGTTATGTGCCCATGAACAAAGAAAAGAGTATCCCTAAAATTCACCCTATCCATTCTTTTATGTTGGCAGCCTTTCGGAAAGTTTGGAGTAACCTTTCCTCACTGAGGGGACAATCACATATTTTTGCATGAGTAAAGAATTTTAATCAATCTGGGCAGGGTGATAAGAAACAAAGTAATTATATTTTTTTAATCTACAGTGTCTTTATTTTTTAAATACTTTTTATTACTCATAAAAAAACATTTCTTTTTTTCATTTTGTAGACGCTTTAAAGTGGCAGGAGGTTCATACCTGCACACTAACACATTAGGAAATAGTGTTGTCTGGATTTCACAATAATTAAAATGTACACTGCTATGAGCGGGGTGGGGGGCAAGGTTATACATTTTCTAGCAGTATTAGGATATAATCGATCTGAATGTGCTTTATCGCAGTGATTACTGTGTTGGAGAGATCAGGGGTGTAGGGTCAGTTCCTGCCTACTCTCTGGAACCTTGGCTGGTGACTGACAGCCTGGTTTCAGGGTGGCTCAGTGGTTAACACTTGTGCCTTACAGCACTGAGGTCATGAGTTCAGTTCACGACCATGGCCTTATTTGTGTGGAGTTTGCATGTTCTCCCCGTGTTTGTATGGGTTTCCTTATCATCATCATCATTTATTTATATAGCGCCAACATATTCCGTAGCGCTTTACAATTGGGGACAAACATAATAAACTAATAAACAAACTGGGTACAACAGACAAAGAGGTGAGAAGGCCCTGCTCGCAAGCTTACAATCTATTGAACAATGAGAGTTTGACACATGAGGTTAAGTCTACATTTTGCATTTTGGCCCAGTCAGGCTGCAAAGGTAAAAGTGACTCATAGGCAAAAAGATCCTGTCGCACAACAATGTTGGTCAGGGGGTAGTTGTCTTGTGTGAAATTGTGTAATAGGCAGTAATAGGCTAAGGTAGTGAGGTTAAGAGGGTGGTTGAGGAATATTATAATCTTGTCTGAAGAGGTAGGTTTTCAGAGAACGCTTGAAAGTTTGTAGACCAGAGGAGAGTCTTATTGTGCGAGGGAGAGAATTCCATAGAGTGGGTGCAACCCGAAAAAGTCCTGTAACCGGGAATGGGAGGATGTAATGAGGGTGGATGAGAGACGCAGATCTTGTGTAGAACGGAGTTGCCGTGTTGGGAGATATTTTGAGACAAGAGAGGAGATGTATGCAGCTTTGTTGATGGCCTTGAAGGTTAGTAAAAGTATTTTATATTGGATTTGATAGAAAACAGGCAGCCAGTGTAGAGACATACAGAGTGATTCAACAGAGGAATAATGATTTGCAAGGAAAATCAGTCTTGCCGCTGCGTGCAAAATAGATTGTAAGGGTTTGAGTCTGTTTTTGGGAAGACCAGTAAGGGGGTGTCACAAATCAATGTAGGAATACAGCCAAGGAGCCATGGATAAGGTGAAAAAACATACAATGTTTATTGCTGGAGAGTATGAACAGATGATGTAATAATGCCTTGGCAGCAGGCTTGACAGGAGACCCGTACTGTGCGGTAGGCTTGGCAGCAGGCTTGACAGGAGACCCGGACTGGGTGGCAGGCTTGGCAGAAGGACCGGACTGGGCGGGAGGCTTGGCAGCAGGCCTGGACTGGTCGGCAGGCTTGGCAGCAGGCCCGGACTGGGCGGCAGGCTTGGCAGGGACAGCACTTTCAGAAGCCTGAGGGCAGACAGCACTTTCAGAAGCCTGAGGGCAGACAGCACTTTGAGAAGCCTCGAAGCAGACAGCACTTTGAGAAGCCTCGGAGCAGACAGCACCAAGTGATAACTCGGGCTGAACCGCATGGACTGGCAACTGGGGCTGAACCGCATTGACTGGCAACTGGGGCTGAACCGCATGGACTGGCAACTCGGGCTGGACCGCATGGACTGGCAACTCGGGCTGGACCGCATGGACTGGCAACTCGGGCTGGACCGCATGGACTGGCAACTCAGGCTGGACTGCATGGACTGGCAACTCGCGCTGGACCGCATGGTCTGGCAAGGTTTCTGGAACGGACTGTAGTTCTGGAATAGAGGCAGCGGCTGGAGACTCGGCACTGGAGGCAGCGGCTGGAGACTCGGCACTGGAGGCAGCGGCTGGAGACTCGGAACTGGAGGCAGCGGCTGGAGACTCGGCACTGGAGGCAGCGGCTGGAGACTCGGCACTGGAGGCAGCAGCTTGAGACTCGGCACCAGAGGCAGCGGCTGGAGACTCGGCACCAGAGGCAGCGGCTGGAGACTCAGCACTGGAGGCAGCGGCTGGAGACTCGGCACTGAAAGCAGCGGCTGGAGACTCGGCACTGGAGGCAGCGGCTGGAGACTCGGCACTGGATAGTATGGTAACAGGAGACTCGGGTGCAGAATCTGCGGCAGCAGGCTCGGGACCGGACACAGTGGCAGCAGGCTCAGGTCCGGACACAGTGGCAGCAGACTCGGGACCTGACACAGTGGCAGCAGACACCAAGCTGGAAGCAGATGATGGGTCCTTAGAGCTGGAGACAGAGGCTGGGACCTCGCAACAGGAGACAGAGGCTGGGACCTCGCAACAGGAGACAGAGGCTGGGACCTCGCAACAGGAGACAGAGGCTGGGACCTCGCAACAGGAGACAGAGGCTGGGACCTCGCAACAGGAGACAGAGGCTGCTGGCGCCTCAGGACAGGCGGCTGGAGCTAGCGCCTCAGGACAGGCGGCTGGAACTGGCAGATTGGGTCTCATCCCAGAGAACAGAAATGGTGGAGCATAAACAAATTTGGAATGCAGAGAGGAAACAACAGGGGATGGACCAGTAGGCTGATGTGGTCTATGGATAGGACAGTCCTGTAAGAAGTGTTCATTGCTGGCACAATACAGACACAATTTGTTTGTTATTCTGCATCGCTGCTCCTCTTCAGAGAGATGGGGGCGTGGACCCCCTGTGAACCGGTAATTAGTTAAACCATAGTTCTTAGTACACTGCAAATTTGTAGGAGCACAATTAAGAGATGCTGCTTGCACAGATGCCACAGCAGAGAAGGTTGGTGGAGATAAATCACCTGCTTCTGCATTAGGAGAGACAGAGTCTGACAGCCTCCTGAGTGGGTCCATCAGCAAGGTAGAAAATTTAGCCAGCTGGGAGCATAGCAGGATTATATCCACCTGTAAAGCCTGTAGTTGTGGCAATTCAAAGGCTGATAATGCAGACATTTTCCAAAAATAAATATGAAAATGAATTGCAGATCAAAATGGTCCCAGAAATAAAAAACTTTCACCTGACTCCTAAGCTGTTTTGTGGGCTGGTTATACTGTCACTAATCAATGTAGGAATACAGCCAAGGAGCCATGGATAAGGTGAAAAAACATACAATGTTTATTGCTTAGGAGTATGAACAGATGATGTAATAATGAGCTTGCAGAAATTACCAGATATACAGCAGTTGCAGGTAAATGGGAGCTGAGGAAAGATTCCAGGCAGCAAGTACAGGGAAATGCACAGGTAAGTCCCAGGTTCACAGATGAAACAGATCAGCAGAATGTATGTTGAGATAGATTTCAACAGCATAAATCTAGGAGCACAACAGGAGGAAGTGACCACAGACTGTAACATCAATAACCAGCAATGAATGCTGGGAGAGGCAGGTATATATAGGGAAAATGAGAACACACCCAGGTGCATGGGATAATTGGTGAACAGGTTAACCCCTAAAGCAAACAAGAAAGGCACAATAGCAGCACCTCTGGTGCTGCTGCAATAATAGTAAGGACAAAAGGCAGGAGCTGCCAGGCAAAGCAGCATGTAATGCATAAGCTACAGGCAGATCCTGAAAGGTGGGAATTGCAATAGTCAATGCGGGATATGATAAATGCATGAATTAAGGTTTTTGCAGTGTCTTGCATGAGATATGTGCGAATTCTGTAAATGTTCTTTAGATGTATGTAGCATGATTTAGATATAGAGTCAATGTGGGGAACAAAGGATAGGTGCGAGTCAAGGATTACACCTAGGCAGCGAGCTTGTGGGGTGGGATTTATGGTCATGTTATCAACAGAGATAGAAATGTCAGGTATGCTTTTGTTGGTGGGTGGGAATATTATTAACTTTGTTTTAAAAAGATTAAGTTTGAGTTGGCGAGAGGACATCCAAGATGAAATGGCAGAAAAACAGTCAGTTACACGGGACAACACAGATGTCGAGATATCAGGAGAGGATAGATAGATTTGGGTATCATCCGCATAGAGATGATACTGAAAGCCAAAGAAACTTATTAGATTTCCAAGAGAAGCAGTATAGATAGAGAAAAGCAGAGGACCTAGCACTGAGCCTTGTGGTACTCCAACTGATAGAGGAAGCGGAGCAGAGGTGGCTCCAGAGAAATTAACAGTGAAAGAGCGATTAGACAGGTAGGATGAGAACCAGGATAGAACAGTGTCTTGGAGACCTAGGGATTGTAGCGTTTGTATGAGAAGAGAGGGGTCAACGGTGTCAAATGCAGCCGAGAGATCCAGGAGAATTAGGAGAGAGTAATGGCGTTTAGTTTTAGCAGTGATCAGATCATTGACAACCTTAGTCAACGCAGTCTCTGTGGAGTGTTGAGAACGAAAGCCAGACTAAAGAGGTTCCAACAGGTTGTTTGCGGAAAGAAAGCGTGTGAGGCGAGTGTAGGCAAGTCTCTATAGAAGCTTGGAGGGGCAAGGGAGCTGAGAGATGGGACGGTAATTTGAGAGAGAGTTTGGGTTGGAATTTTGTTTTTTTAGAATAGGAGTAATAACTGCGTGCTTGTATAGCGATGGAAAGATGCCAGTAGAGAGTGAGAGATTACAGATTTGAGTTAGAGGTGACATG